>NW_012114722.1:6506773-6545061 GCF_000951035.1 Colobus angolensis palliatus | reverse complement strand
CAAGAGCATCTGTTTTCGGTGGTAGACTATTACATTTGTATTCAGAAAAAACAAATCCAAACAATAAAAGAACAGTTTCTCAAGAACAGCACTATGTGAAACTGTCCTTGATGGATCCTCTTTTATTCTGTGCACTCTAATGGAGCACAGAACTACTCCAGATGATACAAATGGAACTTGTCTGCGTGGCCACAGAGGAAGGCTCTGAAAGCATAAGCATCCCCAGAAGAGGATAAAAAATGACGTATTTTAAAACACATATTTAATGCTATTTCTCAAAGTTGCTTTTGTTTGACTCTTTACATCAGATTTTATTGAGCTAAACTAAGATCATTTTATATATTTCAGATAGGCCAGAGAAAATCATATTAGTTTTATTAACATTAAATATCAAGAACACACACACAAACACAAGTGGCTTAAATTTATATAACGTTTGAGTCATAGGACCATTATTCATCACCTGGTTTAAATTTACTTTACGGAGGAAATTGTAGAAATATCCTACATAGTTTCTGAAAAAGATTGCATTGAAAAGATAGTTCAGGACATATTTTTCATTGTGGTTCTTAAATCTAAAACTGTAAAACCATTAAAATAGCTTGTATTACTTTAAAATAAGAAGACAAAAACATGAGAAAGCTAGCAAGTGTGGCAAAATTTGTCAAAGTATGTATAAATAAATATACATTTCAGGAAATGGAATGCATCTCAAAGAACTTAGTAAATTATTTTTCTTTTTAAGCTTTTCTTTCCTGACTTTAATGATCTTATTCTGTACATTTCAATATTTTGTAATATGGTTGCAGTGCTGGATATCACTTTACAGTTTTTAATGTATTATAAAAGCTTTTATTCTTGCTTTTTATGGTCAATATTTTGAGGAAGCACATTTTAGACTCTGTTTTCTTCAGTAATGTGTGTCCTGCTAGATTTGAAAAAGTACCAATGTTACCTTTGATTTTATGATGTGATATTCTGTTAGAAAAAGATTGGCATTACTTACATTTTCATTAGTGTGGAATAATTGTTATACTACATGAATTAATATTTATTCATTATTATTGAAGTCCATAATCTACATCAGAGTTCACTCTTTGTTTTGTATATCCTGTGTGTATTGACAAATAAGTGATATGTGTCACCATTACTGTGACACACAGAATAGTACCGCTGCCCTAAAATTCTTCTGTGTTTCATCTATTCATTCCTCCCTTTCTCCCCACATATCCCTGGCAACCACTGATCTCCATGTTTTTACCTTTTTGAGAATATTATGTGAATATTATCTGGTTGGAATCATACAGTATATAGCTTTTTCAGATTGGCATTTTTCACTTGGCAATATGCTTTTGACATTATTCAAAGTGTTTTCATGTCTTACTAGTGCATATTTTATTACTGAAAAATAGGCCACTGTATGGATATGCCACACCTTGTTTATCAATTCATCTATGGAAGGACAGCTTGGTTGCTTCAAAGTTCTGCCAATTACAAACAAAGCTGCTGTAAACATTTGTGTGTGTATTTTTTTCATGCGTGTGTGGACATAACATTGCAACTCATTTGGGAAAATACCAAGGAGTGTGATTGCTAAATCCAAACTGTCTTCCAAAGTGGCTGTACTGTTTTGTATTCCCACCAACAGTGAATGAACATTTCCGTTGTCCCACATCTTAAACAGTATTTGGTGTTGCCAGTGATTTGTATTTTAGTCATTCTGATCAGTCTTTAGTTGTATCAAGTTGTTGTTTTAATGTTTAATTCCCTAAAAACACATGCTTTTGATTACCTTTATATGTTCTTATTTGTTATCTGTATATCATTTTTTTTTATTAAGCCCAACAATTTTTCTTTTTTTTTCTTGTTTAGAGAACTTTTTTTTTATAATTTATGTTCTAGGGTACATGTGCACAATGTGCAGGTTTGTTACATATGTATACATGTGCCATGTTAGTGTGCTGTACCCATTAACTCATCATTTACATTAGGTATATCTCCTAATACTATCCCTCCCCCTCCCCCAATCCCACAACAGGCCCCGGTGTGTGATGTTCCCCTTCCTGTGTCCAAGTGTCCTCATTGTTCAATTTCCACCTATGAGTGAGAACATGCGGTGTTTCTTTTTCTGTTCTTGTGATAATTTGCTGAGAATGATGATTTCCAGCTGCATCCATGTCCCTACAAAGGACATGAATTCATCCTTTTTTATGGCTGCATAGTATTCCATGGGGTATATGTGCCACATTTTCTTAATCCAATCTGTCGTTGATGGACATTTGGGTAGGTTCCAAGTCTTTGCTATTGGGAATAGTGCCACAGTAAACGTATATGTGCATGTGTCTTTACAGCAGCATGATTTATAATCCTTTGGAAATACGCCCAGTAATGGGATGGCTGGGTCAAATGGTATTTCTAGTTGTAGATCCTTGAGGAATCACCATACTGTTTTCCACAATGGTTGAACTAGTTTACAGGCCCACCAACGGTGTAAAAGTGTTCCCATTTCTCCACATCCTCTCCAGCACCTGTTGTTTCCTGACTTTTTAATGATTGCCATTCTAACTGGTGTGTGACGCTATCTCATTGTGGTTTTGATTTGCATTTCTCTGATGACTAGTGATGATGAGCATTTTTTCATGTGTCTGTTGGCTGCATAAATGTCTTCTTTTGAGAAGTGTCTGTTCATATCCCTTGCCCACTTTTTGATGGGTTTGTTTGTTTTTTTCTTGTAAATTTGTTTGAGTTCTTTGTAGGTTCTAGATATTAGCCCTTTGTCAGATAAATAGCTGGAGGCATCACACTACCTGACTTCAAACTATACTACAAGGCTACAGTAGCCAAAACTGCATGGGACTGGTACCAAAACAGAGATATAGACCAATGGAACAGAACAGAGTCCTCAGAAATAATACCACACATCTACAACCATCAGATCTTTGACAAACCTGACAAAAACAAGAAATGGGGAAAGTATTCTCTATTTAATAAATTGTGCTGGGAAAACTGGCTAGCCATATGGAGAATGCTGAAGCTGGATCCCTTCCTTACACCTGATACAAAAATTAATTCAAGATGGATTACAGACTTCAATGTTAGACCTAAAACCATAAAAACCCTAGAAAAAAACTTAGCCAATACCATTCAGGACATAGGCATGGGCAAGGACTTCATGTCTAAAACACCAAAAGCAACGGCAGCAAAAGCCAAAATTGACAAATGGGATCTCATTAAACTAAAGAGCTTCTGCACAGCAAAAGAAACTACCATCAGAGTGAACAGGCAACCTACAGAATGGGAGAAAATTTTTGCAATCTGTATATCTTTCATAAAGTGTTCAGATCTTTTAAACATTTCTTAGTGGGGTTGTTTTCTTATTATTAAATTTTTTAAAGTATAGCTTTTATATATAAGTTCATTGTAGTTTTCATATGAATTTCCCTAATGACTTAATTCAGTTTTGAATTTTAGTGTTTTACCTCATTCTCCTTAGGTCAATACCTTTTATATACTCTAACAAATGAAAAATGGGCATCAGTCGCTAAAGAAAGCATTCTTGAATATCACCATCTTTAAGAACAAACATCAACATAGAACAACCATTTTATGAGTCATAAGTCAAGTACTATACTAAAGACTCCTATTTTCCCCCTGTTGTTTGATATAGCCTTAACTATTTAAAAGTTTTCACATGTGAGATATCTTTATTAATATATGTCAAATGGACACATTGAGGGGAACAACGCACACTGGCGCCTCTCAAGGTGAGGGAGGAAGAACATCAGAAAGAATAACTAATAGATTTCGGGTTTAATACCTAGATGATCAGTTGATCTGTTCAATGAACCACCTCAGCACCACACATTTACCTTTTGTAACAAACCTGCACCATCCTGCACATGTACCCAGGAACTTAAAATGAAAGTTGAAAAAATAAAAATAAAAAATAAAAAATGAATGTCAATTGGAAATGCTTGGAGTAAAGGTCATGTTATCAGATGGTTGTGATGTTTTTACTGTTGCAAGTCACTGAAATTGAATCATGAAGTGCCACATTTTGAAAGACTAACAAAGGCCTCAAGGATAGCACCACAAAAAAATAACCACAGCATAGTATTTAAGAACTGGGTACATCTGTGTGGCTTTGAAATAATGCCTCTGAAAAAACATATTTAAAAGGTTCTGAGTGACAAAAATCATAAGCACTGACATTTGGTAAGCTACTATTTCACGGTCTTTATTCTTCATAGAATAGAGCTGAGTTGAGAATATGTGTTTATCACCATAGCAATTCTACCATTCATAAAAATGGACTTATAAAGTACAACACATTGATTATCTCCAAAAGCAAGAGCATCTGTTTTCGGTGGTAGACTATTACATTTGTATTCAGAAAAAACAAATCCAAACAATAAAAGAACAGTTTCTCAAGAACAGCACTATATGAAACTGTCCTTGATGGATTCTCTTTTATTCTGTGCACTCTAATGGAGCACAGAACTACTCCAGATGATACAAATGGAACTTGTCTGCGTGGCCACAGAGGAAGGCTCTGAAAGCATAAGCATCCCCAGAAGAGGATAAAAAATGACGTATTTTAAAACACATATTTAATGCTATTTCTCAAAGTTGCTTTTGTTTGACTCTTTACATCAGATTTTATTGAGCTAAACTAAGATCATTTTATATATTTCAGATAGGCCAGAGAAAATCATATTAGTTTTATTAACATTAAATATCAAGAACACACACACAAACACAAGTGGCTTAAATTTATATAACGTTTGAGTCATAGGACCATTATTCATCACCTGGTTTAAATTTACTTTACGGAGGAAATTGTAGAAATATCCTACATAGTTTCTGAAAAAGATTGCATTGAAAAGATAGTTCAGGACATATTTTTCATTGTGGTTCTTAAATCTAAAACTGTAAAACCATTAAAATAGCTTGTATTACTTTAAAATAAGAAGACAAAAACATGAGAAAGCTAGCAAGTGTGGCAAAATTTGTCAAAGTATGTATAAATAAATATACATTTCAGGAAATGGAATGCATCTCAAAGAACTTAGTAAATTATTTTTCTTTTTAAGCTTTTCTTTCCTGACTTTAATGATCTTATTCTGTACATTTCAATATTTTGTAATATGGTTGCAGTGCTGGATATCACTTTACAGTTTTTAATGTATTATAAAAGCTTTTATTCTTGCTTTTTATGGTCAATATTTTGAGGAAGCACATTTTAGACTCTGTTTTCTTCAGTAATGTGTGTCCTGCTAGATTTGAAAAAGTACCAATGTTACCTTTGATTTTATGATGTGATATTCTGTTAGAAAAAGATTGGCATTGCAGTTTCTGGCTCATAGTAAGTGATACAGATATTTTGGAATGCATAAAGGAATGTGTTCTAAAGTGAATGCATGCATGGATAAATCACTGCAGGTAAGGTCATAAGAGAAACTTAAATGCTATTTTCAGAAATGATTCTTGGGAAAACCATTTAAGCATATGAGATAGTATTGAAGTGAGGCAAAAGCAATATTTTTATTCCAATATGAGTATAAAGTACACCAGTACAAAGTAAATGGTTGTATGAGTCAGACGAATAGTAGGAAAAATTAATCATATTTGAGTGAAACAGTTACTTGAAGCAGTGGTGTTTCATTCTCTCATGATATCTTCTGAATATATTATTGTTGTTTTCTTCATTTAAGTGACCTTGACCACCAATTAAGTACACCAGGTTTTTAGCCAGAAAGGCCTGATTTCAAATTCCAGTTTTTACTGGCGTTGTGATCTTGGGCAAGTTAGAGAACCTTTGTGAGCCTCTGCTTCTCCACTTGTAAATTAAGGATACTATTAGTCACCGCATAGGATTGTCATAAAGAATAAAATGAGATAATATGTGCACTTGTAGTAGGCACTGAAGACATTGTAGCTACTGTTATTTTTGAGGAACTTGATTATTATCCTATAATATTCCACCTTTTCCTTCCTTACTCACAACATCATACTGTCCCATACTCCAGTCTGTCTCTATGTATTTGATGTTTTCCTTTTCATCACTACTTAGGCCTTGGCCCCCTTCTCATCTGAGAATCAAGTCCTAACTCTTCAACCCGCCTTTTCCTCCCAGTTCTCTGGAAACTTTTGAGAAATAAACTGTTTAGGTATCTCTTATTCTTAGTTTTCCATATTGCACGACTTCTTGGGCTGGAGTGAAAGCACTATAGATGCAGATATAAACCCTTCCTAAGTAGTTAGCATTTTGAAATAACCTGTTGCAACTCTTCTCAAGTGGAGATGCTGAGAGGGCTGCATCAAGATCAACTAAAACTTATAAGTACATTCATGGGCTCCACACTCAGATATTTTAATTTGGTGGATCTATAGTTGAATCAGGGAACCCTGTTTTAAAAGAAAGAGAAATGTACTTAGTGTAATGGTGTGTGCCTGTAGTCCCAGCTACTTGGGAGGCTAAGACAGAAGGATTGCTTGAGCTCAGGAGTTTAAGTACAGCCTGGGCAAGTAAAAAGAGAGAGAGAGAGACAAATAAAAATGCCACTCCAGGTGATTTTCATGTATAGCAAGGTTTAAGAACTTATTGTCTATTCTATTTAATCAGCCTAGAAAAACACATCCAATAAATACCCTACAATACAAGTGTCCATGCACCTAATAACACTTCCAAGCAACTGAATTCATGTGTTTAATACTATTACTGTGTTGTGTATTACGAAAGCAGCATGATAGTGAAGAACTTTTGTGGGTTTTGGTGCCAGACAGACCTGGATTCAACTCCCAATGTAAAATAGATATAATAATATCTATCCTGCATGGTTCTTGTGAAAATAGTTGAACTTTTAGCATTTGTGTAAAGTGTTAAAAATTAATAGTTACACCAGAATGTTAGCTGTTTTGTATTACTATTTGTTTCTAAATCATTTTTTGGCTTGTCAGATATGAGATGCTGCAGTTGAATTGAAATATTGGGTCCAGGAAGTCTTAGCCAGAGCGATCAGGAAAAAGAAAGAAATAAAAGGCATCCAAATAAAACAAGAAGTCAAACTATTTCTCTTTGCCGATGATAATATTCTATACATAGAAAATCTTAAAACCTCAACCAAACAACTACTAGAACTGATAAACACTTTTAGAAAAGTTTTAGGAAAAAAAAATCAATGTACAAATATCAGTAGTATTTCTATACACCAATAACTTCCAGGCTGAGAGTCAAATCAAGAACACAAATCCATTTACAATAGCCATAAAGAAAATGAAATACCTAGGAATATAGAAAACCAAGGAGGCAAAAGATATCTCTAAAGAGAATTACAAAACACTGCTAAAAGACATCAGAGACAGCACAAATAAATGGAAAAGTATTCCATGTTCATGGATTGCAATAATCAATATCATTAAAATTGCCTTACTGCTCAAAGAAATTTATAGATTCAACCCTGTATCTATCAAACTGTCTATGTCATTGTTCACAGAAATAGAAAAAAAAACTGTTATAAAATTCACATGGATCCAACAAGAAAATTCAAATAGTCAAACAATCCCAAGCAAAAAGAGCAAAGGTGGAGGCATCACAGTGCCTGACTTTAGACTATACTCTAAGGCTATAGTAACCAAAACAGCATGATACTGGTACAAAACCAGACACATAGACCAATAGAACATAACAGAAAACTCAGAAGTAAAGCCACACACTTAACAATCATCTGATCTTCAACAAGGCTGACAAAAAGAAGCAATAGGAAGAACTTCGTATTCAATAAATGGTGCTGAGCTAACCGGCTAGTCATAGGTGGAAGAATGAAACTGGATCCTTTACCATATACAAAAATTAACTCAAGATGAAATAAAGATGTAAATGTAAGACATCAAATTATAAAAACCTCAGAAGGAAACATAAGAAATAACCTTCTCAACATCAACCTTGACAAATAATTTTTGTCTAAGTCCCCAAAAGCAATTGCAGCAGAAACATAGCTTAAAAAGTGAGACCTAAATAAAAAGGTTCTGCACAGAAAAAAAAAAAAAAAATCCACAAAGTAAACAGATAACCTACAGAATGGTAGAAAATATTTGCAACCTATGCATCTAACAAACGTCTAATATACAGATTCTGTAAGAAACTAAAAGAAATCAACAAGAGAAAAAACAACCCGATTAAAAAATGAGCAAAGGGCATGAACAGATGCTTTTCAAAAGAAGACATACAAGCAGCCAACAAACATATGAAACAGTTCTCAGCATCGCTAATCATCAGAGAAATGCAAATCAAAACCACAAGGTGATACTATATCATACCACTTAGAAAGAATGGACTTAGAAAGAATTGATATTATTGTTAAATAATAAAAAAAGAAAAAAACCAGATGCTGGCAAAGCTGTGGAGAAAAGCAACGTTTATACACTGTTGATGGGAATGTAAATTAGTTCAGCCATTAATCTCAAAGATCTTCAAAGAGGGCTACCATTCAACGCAGCAATCCCATTACTTGATATATACCTCAAAGAAAAGAGATCATTCTACCGAAAAGATACATTCACTTATATGCTCATTTCTATGTTGTTTATAAAAACAAAGACGTGGAATCAACTTAGGTATCAATCTATGGTGGATTGGGTAAAGAAAATGTGGTACATATACACAATGGTACACTATGCAGCCACAAAAAGTAATAAAATAATGTCCTTTCTAGCAATCTGGATGCAGATGGAGGCCACTATCCTAAGAAAATTTACACAGGAACTGAAAACCAAGAACCACATGTTCTCACTTATAAGTGAGAGCTAAACATTGGACACACATGAACATAAACATAGGAACAATATACACTGCAGACTCCTGGGGGAGGGACGGATAGGCGTGCAGGTTGGCAACCTCCTATTGGGTACTATTGCTCACTATCTGGGTGATATAACCATGCAAATAAGGTGCACATGTACCCCCTAGATCTAAAATAATAGTTGAAAAAATTTTAAAAAGGAATACAAATAGAAAAATATTTGGTCCAAGTCTTCACCTGCTTCTGCATCTTCAACTTGGCTCTCACTTTAATGTATTTCCCTGACCCCAGATTGGGGCTTGGCTTTGTAACTTGCTTTGACCAATAGGGTACTATAGGGCATAATGCAATACAAGGGCTTGGAATTGCTTGCATGATTCAGCATACACTCTTCTATCTGTTAACATCACGAAGAGAACATTCCCCACTTAATCTATTTATCCAAGGAAGATGAGGGACACTTGGATTAGAGTTTCCCAAGGGACTTGGTAAACTGCAGCTTGAAGAAGAGCCACATAGCTTCAACAGCCAATCCAAGCCTAGATCAACTAACTCCCAGCTGAACCCCAGCCACATGTAAGTCTATCTGAGATCAGCAGAACTGTCTCAGTCATTGCAGCCTGAAGCAAAGCCACCTACGATGACTTGCAGAACCATAGAAATAAATTTTTTTCTAAAATATTGAGTTTGGAAATGGTTTTAAAGCAACCTTATTGTGATAGATAGCCAGCTTGTGCAGATGATTTTGTCTCTTTCCAGTGATAATCTGAGTTTAGCAATCTGTCAAAAACCCAGAAAAAAACAAAATACACACACACACACACACACACACACACACACACACAGAAATAAGTAAAAAACAAAGTTCTTAGTTTTTAGCAAGAGTACCTGCCCTTTCTATTGATTTAGTAACAGTGGTAATTCTGTATTCGTATAGAGTTATACTGCTGTAAAGCACTCTTTGAACACTGCATAGGCATAATTTTATGCCTATGTCTGGGTGCATTTTTTAGTTTTGAAGTGTATAGATCTTGCAGAAAATACTGGGGCTGTGCCTCAAGCTGCCTGACTCCATTGTGTATTTTTGTCCAAGATATGGACAAATAAATGAAACTCCTCATGAAAATAGTGTACAGAAAATAGAGGGCCCAGAGGGCCAAAAGGATATTACCTAGAATTGATTGTGAGAAATGAGCAGTACAAGTAAAAAGAAAATATAATTGAAGGCCATAAATCAGTAGAAATTGTATCGCACGTGTTCCACATTTTATTGTATGTCGATAAGCAATCCAGTTGTTTCAAACTCTTTGTTATTTTAAGTCTAGTTATGATAAACATTCTCACTGTTGCCTCTCTCTACATGTATGTATCTCTTTGATACATATCCAAAATTGATATGTTCATGCTTAGTTGTTCTAAATGCTTACAAATTGCTCCCAAGAATGGCTTTATCAATATATACTTCCACCATCAGTTTATAAAAGATTCCCACCACTCACATATTCACCAACACTAAATACTACCGGAATTTTTATTTTTTATATGATGGTTAGAGAGTGATGTTTCATTGTTTTTGGTTGCATTTCTTTGATTACTTCTGAAGTTTAGCAACTCCTCTTTTACTTTCAATTTTTATTTTAGATATGAAAGTACATGTGCATGTTTGTTACATGGGGATATTGTGTGATATTGAGGTTTGGGGTATGGATCCAATCACTCAGGTAGGGAGCATAGTACCTGATAGGTAATTTTTCAATCTTTGTCTCCCTCCTTCCCTCCCCATTCTAGTAAATCAATGTCTATTGTTTCCATGTTTGTAAGAATTTGTGCTCAATGTTTAGCAATCTCAGTCAAAATCCCAGGAAATTCTAAAGTTTAAATGTGGAGGTGGAAGACCCGTAATAGCCAACACAATATTGAAGGACAGCACAACAAAGTTGGTGAACTGACATTATCTGACTTCAAGACATATTGTAAAGCTATAGTAATTAAAACAGTGTAGTATTAGTAAAAGAACAGACTTAGATCAATGGACCAGAATAGAGAGCCCAGAAACTGACCTCTTTGACAAAGTAAGAAAGGCAATACAATGGAGAAAATATAGTCTTTCCAAAAAATCATGCTGGAACAACTGGAAATTTACTGGTAAAATAGTGGATCTAAACATAGTCCTAACATCCTTTACAAAATTGACTCAAAATGGATCAGAGATCTAATGTAAAACAGAAAAGTACAAAAATCCTAGAAGATAACATATGAAAAATATCTACCTGACCTTTGATATGGCAATGACTTTAGATACATCACCAAAGACAGAACCCTTGAAAGAAAAAAATCATCAGCTAGACTTTATTAAAATTAAAAATCCTGTTTTGTGAAGACACTGTCAACAGTTTTAAAAGGCAAATCAAAGAATGGGAGAAAATATTTGCAAAAGACATAACTCAATTATCCGAAGTATAAGAAGATCTGTTAAATCTCAAAGATAATAAAAAAAACCCCTGATTTTAAAATACGCCAAATTATTAACAGACACTTCACCAAGAAGATGACAAATAAATGTACAAAGAGATGTTTTACATTATATGTCATTAGGGAAATGCAAACTAAAACAGCAATGAGATACTGCTACACAGCTATTAGAATGGCCAAAAACCAGAACACTGACAACACCCAAAGCTGGTGAGGATATAGAGGAATAGAAACTCTCATTTGTTGCTGGTGAGAATGAAAAATGGTATAGCCACTTTTGCAAGACAGTATGACAGTTTCTCACAAAGTTAAACCTACTCTTAACATATGACCTAGCAATCATGGTCCTTGGTCTTTACCCTCCAAAAAGATGAAATGTTGTATGTTTCAATTTAGCTAGAAGAGAGGGCATGAAATGTTACACATAGAAATGATCATTTCTCAAGTTAATGGATACCCCATACCCTAACTTTATTATTACACATTCCATGCATATAACAAAAGCTCAAATGCACTGCATAAATATGCAAAATATTTTCTATAAGTATAAAAAGAAAAACTCCTGCACATGAATGTTTATAGAAGCTTTATTCATAACTAATAGACCTTGGGAAAATATGGCCTATGATCAGTAGGATACTAAATGTGTGAATGAATAATGGATTATTATTCAGTGCTAAAAGGAAATGAGCTAATAAGTCAAGAAAAGGCAGACAGAAAACTTAAATGCGTATTGTTAAATAAAAGAAGCCAATTAGAAAAAGATTACGTACTATAGGATTCCAACTATACGACACAGTGGAAAAAGCAAAACTATGGAGACAATAAAAAGATTATTGGCTGCCAAGGGTTGAGGAATGGAAGAGATAAAGGGATAGAACAGGGGATTTTTAAGGCAGTGAAAATACTCCCTATGATACTATAATGGTGGATACATGTTATTATTTGTCCAAACCCATAGAATGCCATTTTGAATGAAGCTCTTCAAGTTTTTTCTATTAACTTAGCTTGTAGCTACTATTCCTAGCAGCCATCAGAGGTTCACACAGAAGAGAACTGTAAGGGATCCACCAGCATGGGTCCCTTTGGGGTGGCCTCACCATGAGGGGTTGAATTGCAGATGCAGCTTCAATTACATACCCATAATGTGAAAGTTTGAGTGGGTTTATTTACTTTTATTTACTTTTAATTACTTATGGATCATCAAACTAGGCCCAGCAGGGCGACCAGATAGGGGCAAAGAGTCGCCCTCCATTTCAGGTCTTGTGTAGCCAAAGCAACCTCACAGATATAGGATGGAGTTTCTCCTATTTATGGGTCATCTGTGGTGAGGTGTACTTATTTCACAGGGTGACATTTTACTGGTGGAAAGGGCAGTTGAACAGTTTGGTGCAAAGCTGGAGTTAAAACAGGGCTCTGCAGAGGGATTTCTGATCTCTCTTGGTCATCCTGGTCTAGGCCTAGGCAGCAATTACCTATGGTTTCTCTGTTATTCCTAAGACAAATGTTCAACACCAAGACTGAACCCAAATGTAAACTATGAACTTTGAGTGATAATGGTTTGTCAATGTAGGTTTATAAACTGTTACAAATGTATCACTTTGGTAAGGGATTTGATAATTGGGGAACTTATTGATGTGTGGGGACATGTGGTATATGGGATATCTATGTACCTTCCTCTCAATTTTTCTGTGAAATTAAAACTGCTCTAAAAAATAAAATATTTTGACCATGTGTGGTGGCTCACACCCGTAATCCCAGCACTTGGGGAGGCCAACGTGGGTGGATCACCTGAGGTCAGGAGTTTGAGACCAGCCTGGCCAACATTGTGAAACCCTCTCTACTAAAACTACAAAATTAGCTGGGCGTGGTGGCGTGTGCCTGTAGTCCCAGCTACTCAGGAGGCTGAGACAGGAGAATCACTTGAACCCGGGAGGTGGAGGTTGTAGTGAGCTGAGATCGTGCCATTGCACTCCACCCTGGGCAATAAAAGTGAAACTCTGCCTCATAAATAAATAAATAAAATATTATAATTTAAAAAATAAAAATGAAAAAAGCCCAGTGCCGTAGAGGCCAAGTGAATGACTTTAAGGAGGAAGAGGTTGCTAAACACTGTCAAATGCTATAATTAAATCAAGGAGAATAAAATCTGAGACAGACCCAGTGCAAAAATTCAAAAGTACAAAAATAATAAAGATCACTTGAACTCAAAAATAACGCATTTCCAAAGTATCTACTGTGTTGTGTAAGCCTATGAGAGGTATGTATTGCATCTTATGTGTAAAAAGAAAAGAGGTTTTCCTTCTTCACACTGCTTCTCTATGATACTGTAAAAATGTGGCCTGTGTTCTGGTTCCTGAGAGTGTTAAGAGTGACCATCTTATGTCTTTTTTTTCAGCTAAAGGAATAAAAATCTTACTGCTTATTATTCTCTATTGTAGGATGAAAAACGAATACACAGATTCTCACTTCCTTATAAAAGACATCACTGGTCTACAAGTTACAACAACCCAAACTGGGGAGTAAGCATTTTGCATTTAGCATCAACATGTTGCTTCTGTGGAGTATTTAAAAAGCAAACATTGAATTAATTTCCTAAAGGATATCTAATCTCGTAGTTTTTGCCTCAATTGGTTTAAACTTCTAAATTACAGTTCTAGTTTGTAACAGTACAAAATTAAGTTGTTTGGTTCTGAAGGTTGGCTGTCTAATAAGTTTGCCAGTAGTCACAGGTGAATATTTAAATTTAAATTAATTAAAATTTAGCTGGGCACAGTGGATCATGCCTGTAATCCCAGAACTTTGGGAGACCAAGGCAGTTGGATTGCTTGAGCCCAGGAGTTTGAGAACAACCTGGGCAACAAGGCAAAAACCTGTCTCTGCAACAAAAAAAATTAGCCAGGAATCTTGGCGTGCCCCTGTAGTCCCAGCTACTTGGGAGGCTAAGATGGGTAGTTCTCTTGAGCCGGAGAGGCAGAGATTGAAGTGAGCTGAGATCATCCCACAGTACTCCAGACTGTACAGGAGAGAGATCCTGTCTCAAAATAATAATAATAATAATAATAAATACAATTTAAATATTTTTTCTTACTAACATTATCTACATTTCAAATGCTCAGTAAACACATGTATTTGTTGATTACTTAAACAGTACATATATAAAATAATATCAATCAATGCAAACATTTTTATTGTAGAGCACTGTCAGAAATATTTGTCTTTGTTCTTTACAAGGATGAGTGATGAATGCTATCTTAGCATACAAGAATCTAGAAATTCAGTATTCATGGGAATATCTAAACTGGGAATTATTTAATTATTTGCCAAAGATGTCCAAAGATTGCAAATTTTTATATTTTTATATGTTGAAATTTGAGCAAAACTTAAGCATCAGAATGTTCTATTTTTATTGTACATACATTAACAGAAACTGTAAGCAGGCTTTCATAATTTATAGCCATTTTCATTAAAATCTGTTCATTAATTTCAACAAATTTTCTGTCAATTTTCAAATAATTTCAAAAAATTGTGGCACCTAAAATAATCTCAGCTACTTGTAGGATCTTGATGATAGTAATGTCCAATTTATTCTTTATTTCTTTTCTAGGCAATTAAAAATGTCCTACAAATACATCTAGTTGGAAAGTGAGATCATTTCAAATATCCAAATGAAATATGAAAAATTTTAGTGACTGAGGATCATCAGGAGCATGCAATTTGACAAGATCAAATATCTTTGAACTTTCATACTTCACAGCAGCTTTACTCATAGCTCTTTTTATTATATGATCGTGTGCATGTGCCAAACTTATGCAACAATTTTTTCTCCTAAAGATACTGCAATACTTTTCTTTGGAATCAGTTTTTTGGGCATTTTATCAAATGAGTTTGTTCTGGAGGCACTAATTAAGTAATCAGATTAGCTGAGTAGGGATTTGATAATTGGATATAACCGTGTAAATTTCAAATCTCAGAATTTCTATTTTAAATTGGAGAAATTTAGTAGACGTGGATATACAGTCATGCGTCACTTAATAACAGGGATGCATTCTGAGAAACGCATTGTTAGGCAATTTTGATATTGTGCAACCGTTATAGAGTGTATTAGGTTGATACAAAGTCATCGAGGTGTTTGCCATTACTGCACTAACCTAAATTCTTACATAAACCTAAATGCTATAGCCTACTGCGCACCTAGGCTATATGGTATAACCTTTATTCCTACCCTGTAAGCCTGGAAAGCATGTGACTGTACTGAATACTGCAGGCAATTGTAACACAACGTATTTGTGTATCTAAATATATCTAAACCTAGAGAAGGTGCAGCAAAAGTATGGTATAAAAGGTAAAAATATGGTACATCTGTATAAGGTATGAATGGATTTTTCGGGACAGGAAGTCACTCTGGGTGAATAAGTGAATGGTAAGTGAACGTGAAGACCGAGGACATTATTCTAAACTACTGTGGGCTTAAACATTGTACATATAGACTACCGTAAATTTATTTTAAAAATCTTTCTTCAATAATAAATTCACCTTCGATAAGTGTAAGTTTTATACTTTATAGATTTTTAATTTTAAGAAACCTTTTGACAGTTTTGTAATAACACTTAGCTTAAAACACAAACACATTGTACAACTGAACAAAAATATTTTCTTTCTTTGTGTCCTTATTTAATATTCTTTTCAGTTTAAAAAATTTTTTTACTTACTTTAAAAACTTTTTTTCTTAAAAACTAAGTCACAAACACAAACATTAGACTAAGCCTACCCAGAGTCTGGATCATCAGTATCACTGTCACCCACCTCCACATCTTGTCTCATTGGAAGGTCTTTAGGGGCAGGAACATTCACAGAGCTGTCATCTCCTATAACAACAATTCCTTCTTAGGAAATGTCTCCTGAAGGACTGGCTAAGGCTGTTTTACAGTTAACTTTTTGTGAGTATAAGGAGGATACTCTAAAATAATAATGAAAATATAGTATAGTAAATACATACACCAGGAACGTTGTTACTTATTATCATTATCAAGTATTATGTACTGTACATAACCATATGACCTATACTTGTGTGTGACTGGCGGCACAGAAGTTTTGTTTACACCAACATCACCACCATGTGAGTAATGTGTTGTACTACAAAGTTAGGACAACTAGGATGTCACTAGGGGATTCAGAGTTTCATTTCCATTAAAATCTTCTGGGACTATAATTTATATGCGATCTTTCCTGGACAAAAAAGTCCTTATGCAACACATGACTGTATCTGAAAAGACAGTTATTTTAAATATTTATAAAAGATATTCTGGGCTGGGTGCGGTGGCTCACACCTGTAATCGCAGCACTTTGGGAGGCAGAGGCGAGTGGATCACGAGATCAGGAGACTGAGACCATCCTGGCTAACACGGTGAAACTCTGTCTCTAATAAAAATACAGAAAAAAAAAATTAGCCAGTCGTGGTGGCGGGCGCCTGTATTCCCAGTTACTCGGGAGGCTGAGGCAGGAGAATGGTGTGAATCCGGGAGGCGGAGCTTTCAATGAGCCAAGGTCACCCCACTGCACTCCAGTTTGGGCGGCAGAGCGAGACTCTGTCTCAAACAAACAAACAAACAAACAAAAAATATATCCTAAGATTATACAGTGAATTATTTTCTAGTGATGATTCACTGGAAAGCAGATCTGTTACTTTCAAGATTTCCAGAGAAAACAATGCGTATTAATGTTTCTCAAAGTATAGTTTGTGGAACAGTCGTTTCTTTCCAGGTTAGTTGGATGAGATATGTTTAGTTAGATTTAGAAGAAGAAAGGGGGTTAAAGGTTCATGACCGAATTTATTTGAGAGAAGCTGGGTTAGATAGGTTTTTTAAATTTTTTTCTTTTTTAAACTGTAGGGCATTCTAGAGCTTTTCAAGTGCTCATGTGCATTGTGAATCTCCAAAAAGGGTAGGGTAGTGTTGCTCAGGAGCATCTCACAGAACTAATATGTCACTGAACACATTTTGAGAAATTTTAGTACACGTGCTAAAATCATCTGAAAAGAAAAAAAGCAATCATATGTATTAATCGTGTCTAAATTTAATGCTATATTTTGAATTTTTTAAATTGTATTCAAAAATAAAAAGAACAACAAAATATCATCTAAGAAATCGCTAGTACTCTCTCACAGAAGAAAGGAAGGAAGGATGAAGGAAAAGAGAGAGTGAAAGAAGGAGTTGTATTATCTGCTAATTTACCAGATTATTTTCTACTTTGGTTTTAGAATGTGTACAGTACAGCAAGTTCTTCTTATAATAATTCACTTTTTGAATTAACCATTTTATTAAATTCTCACAGTTTTGTGGGTCAGGAATTTGGACAGGGCTCGGCTGGGTGATTCTTTCATTGCACATGTTAATGGGAATCACTTAGTGGCATTCAGCAGGTAGATGAATTGAAATGGAGGGTTTGAGATGGCTTCACTCACATGTCTGGGGTTTGGTGAGGGTGACTGGAATCCAGGACTGTTGACCAGAGCACCACACATTTATTCTCTGGCAAGAATACAAATTCTTGTACATACATATTCTTAGAATAGACTTAAGAGCATTTATTAATGGCTCCCAATAGTCTAAATAAAAGAAGCTACTATGTAAGATAGAGAAACAAACACAGGCCCAGGAGCCCAGATCAAAAAAGAAATTAGGTCAGGCTTAATGAGATTGAGAATAGGTCCAGAACAACCTGTACAATTTATTATTCTTTGTTGTTTTTGTTTGAATTTCATGTTTATATGTGTTCCTGAAAAGCTCTGTGAATCATCTGTTTGCTATATCATCAAAAGGTCTCCAAATATTTGAAGTAAAAATGGGCTTTTAAAACATCATGAAATAAATACAAACCTTGCCATTTATTTTTTGAAACTGCACGGTGGTTATATCTTTTTTTCATCTTCCAGGATTGGTCTAAATGGAGATTTAATGTTCCAAAGAGGTTATTCTCATCTTCTCAAAATAAACATATTATCTATTACTTCATGTTTAGGTTATAGTTCTTAATTCTCTGTGAATCATCAAAATGCTTTAGGGAAATGCCATTAGTAGAAGGAAGTTCACTTTCTTTGTTTAATAAGTTTTTTTAAAGCCGTGATCTATTTTAAATGAAGAGTTTGTTTGAAAACATGCATTACAGAGATGCAGTCAAGGTACCTGTACTGTAGACAGGAGCTTGAATCATTAGCCAAATGCCATGTTTCTCAAAATATATTTCACATAAAATGAATCTGTAGGACTACTGATGTTTTTCAGGGACATGGTACACTGGTAAAGTTTACCGAACTGAGTACTAGCATCAAGCAGGCTTTTGTTTCTTTTTTTACTGCAGGACTTCTGAGTAACTTTAATAGGCAGTGGTTGATAAACAATCATTTAGTAATATGGGAAAGGATTAGATCTGACAGAAGTGACTTGTGGGTAGCTGTATTAGTGTGTGCACAAGACTAAACATATACTTTTTGCAAAATAGAATATATGAGTTTCTTATGTATTCAGTGTAATACCTACATTTTAAAATAATTGAGTGTGAGGAAAGGAGGTTCCTTTGGAAAGTATGCTTTGTTTCAGTCCAATATATCCTTTCATTGAGAATGTGCTGTAGAGGGCTGAAGCTTTGTTGATGAGTACAATGAGGATATTTTGGTACTTTCTTTACTTCAGTTGTGTAGTACTATCATATCACTCTCTTCTGAGTAAGAGCAGTAAAAATATTTTTTTCAGAGAGAACTTACAACGTAATGAATCTGAAAGACTTTTTTAGCTCACGTGTGTACTTGCGCAAAATCTCATAATAATATCTACTCATCATATCATATTTGGAAAAGACAGCAAAATTTGAACCAGAAAGAAAGAAAACTTTTTTCTTTCCTATTACTGATATAATTATGAACATATTTTATCCTAGATGTTTTAGATAACCCTTGATTACATCTCTAAATTTTCCAGAAATTGAGTCAAATAATATGAATATTATGAAGACAAAATATTTTGACAAATTACATTCCAGGAAGATTATCCAATTTTCCACTTTTGCCAGCAGTAAATTAGAGTGACGGTCTTCTCACATCTCACCATTAGGCAGTTTTCTTTAGAAAGTGTAGGAATTTGACAGCTGTAGTATCTATTTTTCGTTCAAGGGGCATTTACTTGATGACAAATAAGGTTTGGCTTTTTTTTTTTTTTCGTTTTTCACGTCTTTAAATGATTTTTGAGCCAGAAAATGATAGCTTTCCTGGTTGGATCACTGATGGGGCAAGCTTTGGCTTTCTTCATCTCCTCCAACTACTTTAGGGACACTACAGCTGGAAGCCAGTCAAACCAGGCAGTCAGCCACCTACTATTTAGGTCTCTTTTCTTAGGTAGCAGAGGAACAGTGGAAAAAAAAAAACAGTGTTAAATCCTGAGTCTGTTTAAATCTCATACCCAAATGGAACAGATTTTTTTTTTCCATTCACTAAGAAATGAACATTTTATAAGTGATATCCATGAATCTTCATGTAGGAGATTAGAATGCTTGTACAATTGGCAAAAAGTAGTCGTTGGACAGAATCCCGAGTACTGCATTATCTACGTCTCCGTCACTTTGAGGGCTCATTTACTTCTTATCCTTTGGCATCATACAAAACTAGTGTGAGCCAGTATTGAACAACCAATACTTCATAGATAATCGTTCGAAATTCTAAATTTTTGGGGAGCCCAAAGAAGTCAATTAGATATCATTATTAATGACTTAACATTGATGCTACATTTTCTTCCATCTGATGTGCTTGATTCTATTTTAAATTCCCCAAATCATCAATCTTTTTTCATGGGTTATCATGAAAAGCTAGAGTTAGTCAATAGGAGACAATAATTCTAATCCTAACCATTGGTGAAAAATAATTAATGAGAGCCAGTTATCAGCGACAATTTGCACCCAGCTTATTCTTAATGACACTGAAAAAGTGAAATGTTAATATGGAGTAGAAAACTCTATTTATTTAATGTGATAGGTTCTACTGCATATTTGCATAATATTTAGTAAAAAAAGTGCATGCTTGAGTGGGAGAAAATAATATGGTATTCAGTGGGATGGTTTTAGAATGTGGCAAAACTGATGTAACATTGATATTCTCAATTTATATCCATTCATAAATATAGTATACTTCAGTTTAGTTTTTCAAGGTTACTAAATAATGATGAATCTGGGAATTCAATTTTTATGCTGTAAATGCTGAGAAACAACTAGGCATAAATCAGTACATCTGTTAGTGGCTTTCAGTTTTCCCATTCAACATGAGTAGAACAATTATTAAGAAGAAAATGTTCAATCACATTGGCCTCTGAAATTGTGTGGCATCTAACTGAATGATTTTTATTTTAAGAAATACAGTAATAAATCCCCTTTACTTTCAGCTATTGTGAATTACTTTAGTTATATATTGTTACATTATTTATGTTTTTCCTTTGTAAAATATTGTTATAGAAATCTTTAATCTTGAACAATTGCTTGTATAATTCAATAAAATATTTTTGGAAAAAGTAATACTTACTTGTGGTCAAAGGAGACAAAAGGTTTTTAACTGAAATATTTCCCTTTCATCCCTAATGCCCAGTCTTTTAGGTCCTCCCCTTAGGAGAGCAGGTGGAGTCATGGTTGCATCCACAGATCTGTAAATATTTTTGTGATTACTTTTAAAAGAGAAGCAGAATTATATTTGGACCTTCTGTTGCACATAACATGCAATATGATTTTCGGTTTACTTCTTTGGTTTTTAATTTATGCCCTGGCTTCTGAAGGCAAGAACTATGCTTATTTATATTTTCAGCAAATTGCTATTACATACCTACTCTGTTCCAAGTACCATTATAGGTACTGGGGACAAAACAAACCAATAGTCCTGCCTTCATGAAACTTATATTTTTATTCATCATCACTACATGTCAAGAATATAGTTCAGTATCTTGTACATAGTCATATTCTGTCAAGTTTTTTGAATGAAATTAAGATGCTATGTATTAAAGTTTATTCTGTCTCTCTCTTTCCTTCCCTTTGTATGTAGGTAGGTAGGTAGATAGATAGATAGATAGATAGATAGATACATAGATAGATATGGATTCATCTTCACCAGTCTATCTACTGCCTATCTATCTATCTATCTATCTATCTATTGATTGATCTATCTATCTATCATCTATTAAGAGAGAGATTTTAAGGGTGGTTCACAGGATTGTCAGAGCAGGCAAGTTTTAGATTCATAGGACAACTGGAAGGCTGGAGATTCAGGTAAGAGTTGATGTAACAGTCTAAAACTCAATCGCTCAAAACTCACACAGAATTTCTATGTTGCAGTCAGGAGGCAGAATTCTTTTTACAGTAAACCGTTGTTCTTAAGGCATTCAACTGATTGTCTGAGGTCCATTGACATTATAAGCAGTAAATCTGCTCTACTTAAAGTCAACTGATTGGAAATGTTAATCACGTCTATGAAATACTTTTGTAACAACTAAACTAGTCTTTGACCAAACAACTGTTCATCATAGCCTAGCTAAGTAGACACATAAAATTAAGCATCATAGATGTCTACCTGTTACAATAATAATGTTCTAGGATGCCTGGATAATATGGATAATTTAGTAAAAGCTCTATTTCAAAATAGATTTATTGCAAAACATCAATTACACTCTTCATGGATGTGTTCTCTAAGTACATGTTCTAATTTACTCATGCTTCTAATTTCACTTTCTCTATGCATTCAGTAAAATACTTTATTTAGGTGTTATGGCTAAATTTTCAGTAGTATAGAAAAAACTACAAGCTGGTTTTCCTCTTATTTAAAACAGAATAGTAAGTGGATAAGTGGATATTCTTCATAATATTGCTTGTTTTGCCCAGATTACACCACTGAGATTTCATTATTGCCATTCCATTTGCTCTTTGTGGTTTGACCCACTTTTTTTTTTTTTTTTTTTACCAGTTTACAGTTCTTCACCATTTTCTGAAATTGCACACATTTGAATTAGATGCAATTTAGAAAAAAGATAATATGTGAAGTATGTTAAACTACTTAAAGTGATGAAGATACCTTTAAGAATCCAAAATGGGCTTGCCAACAATTGTACTTATAAAACATGTTTTTTTTTTAATTAGCCTCCTGTACTTCCAGGTTAACATTATAGCATAATATCAGTGTCTGTATGCCCCCCTCCTACTCTCCAATAATATTTTGAGGAAGAGACTCAGAAACCAAAGCATGAGATTCAGAGATCAAAGCATTGAATGAAATAACCATGAGGAAAAATTATGATGGATACATGACAAATGGGGTTGAAAAAAAAAAACTATCTCCCCTTTTGGAAGCACTATGACCCATTAAGGTAGAAAGAAGATAAGAAAAGGTTTTTTCTGTCATTGTCAGCCTTGATTAGAAATCCAGGGTTGCTCCACTAGCCAGAAAACTAGAAAACCATTTCCCTGAGGCACAGGGACTATTTATGATATGGCCAGAGTCCTATTCACCATTTCCTCCTTCCTAGCCCCAGTTTAGGCTCTTATGTTTCTACATCCACTGGGAAAGTGGTTCCCACACTTTCCTGCTTTATGTATTTAACAAATGTTTATTGAGAATCTACTATAGCTAGGAACTATTCTAGGTGTGGAGAATATAGCAGTGAACAAAAGTGCCTTCTTGGTACTTAAGTACTAGTGGGAAAAGAAAGACAATAAACTAAAAACAATAAATGGATAAACTACATAGGATGTTAGAATGTGATAAATGCTATGGAAAAAATGAAATAAGAGGACAAGAGGAGTTGGGACTGTGGTGGGTGAGCAATATAGTCAAGGTAGGCCTTATTAAGTCATCATAATATTGTGGAAAGATATATATATATGTATATGTATATATGAGTATGTAATATATAATACAAATATGTAGATGGATATAGATAGATAGATGACTTTTGCACCCATGTTCAGAATTTCAAATTCAGTATCTGTGAGCGGGACCTCAGAATCTGTATCCCTTCCATTGAATTATTCACCTTGGTTTATAAACATGTTTATGTCTCCTACCTTGAAATAAAATCAAACAATATATAAATAAATAATTCCTCTATTCCCCTTTCCCCTACCCATGCAAACACTAACTCTCTTCTTTTCTCCCTAGCTAAATTTCTAGAAGTAATAATCTGTACTTAAGGTATCCATTAAGTATATTTTTAATTTATCAGACACATACATAGTTCTTATTAAGTGCCAGGATTGTTCTAAACACAACATAGGTAGTATTATCGTAGTCATTATTTTATCTCTATACTATATTGTCTCAGTGATTTGAGTCATCCAGTTCTTCCCTGTTTCAATGTGTACCAGGGTAACTTAAGATAGACAGTTTGCCTGAAAGAACACGAGGAAATTTTATTTGCACTAGGCAAACCAGAAGCTATGGGAACCCAGCAATGTTCTGTTTCATGACAGCTGCAGAGAGAGGCACGTAGACAAACATTATAGAAAGCTCTAAATATACATACCTTATTTAATTTTATCCCAGTTCCTCCCACTCACAGTAATATAGCTTAACCACTTGCAGAGGAAGCAACAGAGGAAAATACAGAATAGACAAAATATAACAAATGAGTTTGTTGCTGCAACCTATGCCTTCTGTCCTGAGGGATTCCACAGTGCATATGTTCTGTCTTGCCTCATTCTCGGATTCTACTCCTTGGCGCCTTGAGCCAAATCTCACAATTTCTGTAATTATATTCTCTCTCTCTCTCTCTCTCTCTCTCTCTCTCTGTGTGTGTGTGTGTGTGTGTGTGTGTTGTATTGTATTGGGGCATATAACTGGAAGTTTTAATATAATGTTTCATTTTTATTAAGAATTTCACAAGAGGTAACTTTGTTTACTGAAATAAAAGACATAAAGGACATCCATTATACAGATGTCTGTCTATTTAAGAGTCCTTCTATCTTAAATGTCAACAAACATTTAATACTCTAAGTATTGGTAATATTTTTACTCCAACCTCTTATTATCTTATATTGCTTATGTTTCTCATAGTAGATAATCCCTTTTCCTCATCTTTGTTAACAGACAGCCTCACTGAAATCCAAGTATTTTCCTGTGTTAGTTGTTCCCCCTACCCTACTCCACGCTTCCGTTGAAGACTAATGTATTAGCGTGCTTTATCATCAAGAGTAGTTTATAGGTAAGGTAGAACTCAGACAGTGTGGTGACTTCACATAACCTTTTTTTGACTGTTGGTCAAGATTTTCTAGAACTGGGTCTAGATGCCTCCTGTGTATCATCTCAGCACAGTACTGAATATCTGAAAGGAACAAAAACCAACATTGCTGTACGGCAATATCAGAAGTTCAAAGTCATTAAGAAGTAGTTTAAGCCCACAGAATTTGAGCCCCTCATAAACTCTGACTCCTATTTGGTTCTTGAAGTTTTGTATAAAATTCCAGGACTCTTTCCCCTCAACCAGATTCCGGACCTAAGCTCCTGTATTTGAATCCTAATCTTAGAATTTATTTCCTTCTTTTACATATTTTAGGTTTTGAGTCTGCTCATCTCAAGTCAGTTCTTGTGCTGTGTCTTGTAAATTACAAGGAATCGAATTTTCAATCCATAGTCATCCTTATCTCCATATCTTTGTAATTTATTTCCAATCATTTTGGTTCAACCTCAGTTTTTCCAAATAAAAATAACACTAGAAATTCAGAAAATTTTAGACATTTCTGATTCAGTGCAAATATCTAATTTTTTTCTGAATTAAAGAATATAAGAGATTGACAACCAGTTACCTTTAATGATTTAACCTTGCCAAATTAAAATACCAATAATTAAAATAACCCAATAAAAGTTTCTCCCTATTTTAATTAAGATTGCAAAGTTTAAAAAAAAAGCTCCCACTATTGACAAATATTAATGTAATATTATACTACATATTCACCTTCACTACTTTGTGCATTTGTTCACAAATGAAAAATTTAATTCACAGTCTCCAAAGTGTCAGCCAAATATTGGTGCTTTAATTTAGACTTAAAAATCTAAACATTACAATTCTGAATCGTGCTGCAGTAAACATGGGAAAAGATATCTCTTAGACATACTGATTTTCTTTCCTTCGGATAAATACCCAGCAGTAAGACTGTTGGATCATATGGTAGGTCTATTTTTAGTTTTTTGGGGAACCTCCATAGCATTTTCTATAGTGGTTGTAATAGTTTACACTCGAATCAACAGTTTTTAAAAATTCCATTTTTTCCACATTCTTGTCAGCATCTATTATTTTCTGCCTTTTTGATGATAGCAATTTTAACTGAAGATGTTATCTTCTTATGATTTTGATTTGCATTTCTCTGATGATTAGTGATGTTGAGCATTGTTTCATATACCCGTCCGTCATCTGCTTGTCTTCTTTTGAAAAATGCCTGTTTAGATCTTTTGTCCATATTTAAATCAAATTAATTGCCTTTTATTACTATTGAGTTGTTTGAGTTCCTTATACATTCCCACTACTAATCCCTTGTCAGATGGACAATTTGCAAATATTTGTTGACATTCTGCAGGTTGTCTTTTCACTCTGCTTATTGTTTCCTTTGTTTGTGTGGAAGCCTTTTAGCTCGATGTAATCTTGTCTATTTTTGTTTTTGTTGCCTGTGCTTTTAAGGTCATTACCATAAAACTTAGCTGAGACCAATGTCCTGAAGGATTTCTCCAATGTTTTCTTCTAGTTTTACAGTTTCCATTACTACATTTAAGTCTTTAATCCCATTTTCAGTCGATTTTTGTATATGGTGAGAGAGAGGGGTCTAATTTTTTTCTTCTGCACATGGATACCCAGTTTTCCCAGCACCATTTACTGAAGACCTGTCCTTTCCCCAATGTATATCTTTGGCACCTTTGTCAAAAATGAGTTGACCGCAAATGTGTGGTTTATTTCTGTATTCTGTATTCCGTTCCATTAGTCTATGTGTCTGGTTTTATGTCATCAACAGACGATAGGAAAAGAAAATGTGGTATAGGTACACAAGGGAATATTATTTAGCCATTAAAAAAATCCTGTCATTTGCAGCAACATGGATGGAACTGAAGAATGTAATCGAAGTGAAATAATCCAGAGAAAGAATGACAAATGTCACATATTCTCATTCGTATGTAGGAGCTAAAAAACAATCTCATGGAGGTAGAGAGTAAAATTGTGGTCACCAGAGACTGGAAATGGCAGTAGGGAGGGCGGGATAAAAAGAGGTGGTTAATGGGTGCAAAGATACAGTTAAATAGAAGGAATAAGTTCTAAGTTTTGACCACAGTGGGGCAAATATAGCTAGCAATAATTCATTGTATATTTCAAAATACCTGGAAAAGAAACCTCAGATTGTTCTCAATACAAATGATAAATATTTTTAGGTGATGGGTATCCCAAATGCCCGGACTTCATGGTTACAAATTGCATGCATGTATCAACACATCATATCAAACCCATAACTACGTGTAACTATTATTTATCATTTAAAAACTAAATATTGCTTTTCTCATCTTAGTCTTTAGGCAGCTTTTAGTAGCTTTTTCTTAACCTTAAACATTAAGTTACAAGCTGGCAGCTAGATTAGTAAATATGGCCAGAAAATACATTTTGTTTGGCCTTCAAGTGTTTTCTTTCCCAAGTGAATTAGTAGCCACAGTTCAAAAGTTAGGCAGAGACAGTCACAAGAAAATTCATACTTCAGATGTGGGCTCTCTCTTGCTTCATAGGCCCTGTTAGATTGTTGACATCTATTTTTGTGGTTTGCCTCAATCATGCCTCTAATTACGTTTTCGATGCATACAAACACATTTGGAGAAAAAACTTCTCAGGAAGAATTCCTCAAAGTAAAAGTAAATCTTTTAAAGAGATTTTGCGACACAGGTATCACATTGTTCTCACCCTTATTGAAGGGTAGACATTCTCATGAAATAGATTTTGAAGCAATTATTCTCCAGAAAGTACAGATCAGCAGGTGCTTAAAGGCCATTTAGCCTTTCTGAGCTTAAAAGCCATTTAGTCCTTCTCCAGATTCCCTGGCAGCAGTTTGAATTCCACATCCCTTTCATCAGTTAGTAATAAGTTAGTGGGTGTGACCCTTTCTCTGAGAACTGGTGAGAGGGAAGAATTTTTTTGCTTTTGAGCGGAAGAAGAATAGCCCATTTAAACACAAAATAAACTTTAAAAGTAACAATGTTTCTTTAGAAACGATTTAAGGCAAATCTACATGGGACTGAATATTTCCCACTCAAGCCTATGTCTTTTTCACATTCATTTGTATAACATAAAAAAAATGTAGTAATAGCTTTTCAGCCTGATAGAGACATACTCCACAATATTTAAATAGCACATATCATAATCTTGAAATATTAAGATGGGTATTGATTAAAGAAAATATTAGAACTAATTTCACCTTTGAAATAAACATACGTGTTTCTGGAGGTTTACAAATTAGAATGGCTTTGTCCAATTTAATGACATTTGTATAAGGGAGGGATTAATTCTACAAATAAACCATTTTAAATGCCCAAAGATAGAATATATCTTTACCTTTTAGCCAAATACAAATGGAAGTTTATACTACGTCTCCCTCCCCCACCTCCTGGGAAGATTTTTCAAGGTTTCTCTACAATTTGTAAAGAAGACAAGTTTGACGTATATTTATAGACTCAGTCTAAAGCCTGGGACCAGCCAGATTCACGAGGCACAGGCCCAGGGCATTGTTTCTACTCTCTAGTCATCACAGCAGTTCTTCAAAATCCAGATCCAAAAACAACACTCACTTTGGTGTATCTCCAACCCTGTGTCAATCAACTCGCCAGTCTTTCAGCCAAACTGAGGTTCCCAGAACTCCCCAAAGCCCTGTCTCTTTAATTAATGCATTTGTACACAGAGTCTGTTTTCTTTTATTCCCCAGGGTAAAAGATTGCCCTATGAACTTATTGCAGGTGATAATACAATTGGTGTAATTGTTTCACAACCTATTCCGGTTCACTTGGTTTGTTTGGAATGGGACCCCTCTCCACACTGATCTTAAAAGACAATTCACCATAATTGAGGAAAGTGAAGAGTAAGAATTTTGGCTTATTCTTATATGCAAAAGATGAACACATTTTCCCAAGAAAAACACACCTACACAAGCACAGGCACACACAGGAACAGACACTTCAAGGCTGGTCTGATTCATCAACGCCTTTTTGGTTGTGAGCATTTGGAATTTAGAGTCAAAAATCCTTCAGATTCCCCCTATCCATCCTGGGAAACCTGACAGAACCCTTCCTTCAGCAATTAAAACTACTCTTCAATAGGGCAATTCTAAAACAGACCAGAGTTAAGGGAAGCATTCTGCAGGTACCATCTATGGGTGTTCACGATACATTAAAGCCACTCACTGACACCACAGATTTAGCCCAGCTTCTTAGCCTATTCTCTAGTACTGGTGCATTACTATCTGCCCACTGACCTCCACTATATTTTGACCACTGCCAGGATCCATTCCCTCTTCTTCACATGGCTCCTAGGGGCCTCAAGCAACGCATAGCAAAACAGTGATTGTTTGGCAGGTAGAATTTTCTGTCCTATTTGACATACAGCAGAGGCCTATGCCATGGTAGTTAGGAAATGTACTAAGGCAGATCTGACTGAGAGAAAGGCATTCTTATAGATTATACATGCTCCAATAAATTCTTATAATTTTCTTTCCATATTTCACAGTTGCAACACTACCTCTTAGATCAGCCATGAGAAGATAGAAGCAGAGCATGAAACATTTTAGACAGAAAATTTAGATCCTTGCTACAAACAATGTCTGCCTTTAGTCCCCAGTGTGTCCAGAATTGGTGGATTCCTGGGCTGACTTCAATAATGAAGCCATGGACCCCCACGTTGAGTGTTACAGTTCTTAAAGATGCTGTGTCCAGAGTTTGTTCCTTCTGATGTTCCAACATGTCCGAAGTTTCTGCCTTCTGGCGGAGTCGTGGTCTCGCTGAGGTCAGGAGTGAAGCTGCAGACCTTCACCATGAGTGTTAAAGCTTGTAAAGGCGATACTGACCCAAAGCGTGAGCAGCAGCAAGATTTATTGTGAAGAGCAAAAGAACAAAGCTTCCACACGGAGGAAGACGACTCCAGGGTTGCTGCTGCTGGCTCGGGTGGCATGCTTTTATTCCCTTATCTGGCCCTGCCCACATCCTGCTGATTGGTCCATTTTACAGAGAGCTGATTGATCTGTTTTGACAGAGTGCTGATTGGTGCGTTTACAAACCTTTAGCTAGACACAGAGTGCTGATTGGTGCATTTACAATCCTTTAGCCAGACACAAAAGTTCTCCAACTCCCCATCCTACCCAGAAGTCCAGTTGACTTCACCTCTCACTAGGAGTCTCTGATGTTATCTTTGCCTTGCCCTATTCTTCCCTAATGCAAGTTGACTATAACCAAACTCCTTAGTGCTTGAGGCCGAAGCAAACAACAACAACAACAACTTATATGTATCATATAAGCAAAAATTCTTATTCTTCACTTTCCCCAGTGGTGTCCTCTCTGTCTCTCTGTCTCTCTCTCTCTCCTCTCTCTCTCTCTCTCTCTCTCTCTCTCTCTCTCTCTCTGTCTCTCTCTGTGTGTGTTTGTGTATGTGTGTGTTGTATTGGTGGGGTGGAAGGTGCTATAACTTACTCTAAGCAAATATTTTTTTCAATGCCTACTGTAGACATTTTACTTCAATTGATAGGAACAAAAGAAAGCCATGAAGGAATTATAAAACTATCACACAATTGAAATACTGAGAGTGAGTTTATCAAAGTTCCAAGACCCCTTAAATTTACTATCAGGCCACTATAGTGTTATTAATAGTAGAACAGGTACTTCTCAAAGGAAGACATGAAAGTGGCCAACAAGCATGTAAAAAATGCTCAACATCATTCATCACCAGATAAATGCAAATCAAATGCATAAAATCTTGGACATGTACACCCTCCCAAGATTAAACCAGGAAGAAATGTAATCACTGAACAGATCAAATGAACTCCAAAATTAGATCAATAATAAATAGCCTACCAACCAAAATAAGTCCCAGACCACTCAGATTCATAGCTGAATTCTACCAGATGTACAAAGAAGAGATGGTACCATTACAACTATTCCAAAAAATTAAGGAGGAGCGGTCCCTTCCCGACTCACTCATTCTGTGAGGCCAGCATCATTGTAATACCGAAACATGGCAGAGACACATCCATAAACGAAAACTTTAGAACCATGTCCTTGATTACCATTGATGCAAAAATTCTCAACAAAATACTGGCAAACCAAACCCAGCAGCACATCAAAAAGCTAGTCCACCATGATCAAGCAGGGTTTATCCCTGGATGCAAAGTCGGTTCAACAAATATAAATTAATTAATGTAATTCAAAAAAGAATCCACATGATCATCTCAACAGATGAAGAAAAGGGTTTCAACAAAATTAAACATCTCTTCATGTTAAAAACTCTCAATAAACTAGGTATTGAAGAAACATACCTAAAAATAATAAGAGCGTTATATGACAAGCCCATAGCTAACATCACACTGAATGAGCAAAAGCTGGAACCACTTCCCTTGAAAACTGGCGAAAGGCAATTCTCACCACTCCTATTCAACAGATTATTGGAAGTCCTGTCCAGAGTATTCAGACAAGAGAAAGAAATAAAGGGCATCCAAATAGGAAGAGAGAAACTTAAACTATCCCTGTGAGCAAACAACATGATTCTATATCTAGAAAAACCTCATAGTCTTGGCCCAAAAACCCCTTAAGCTGATGAACAACTTCAGCACAGTTTCAGGATACAAAATTAACATAAAAAAACCACTAGGATTCCTACACACCAACAATAGCCAAGCCGAGAGCCAAATCAGGATGCAATCACATTTGCAATTGCCACAAAAAGGACAAAATACCTAGGAATATAGCTAACCAGGGAGGTGAAAGATCTCCACAATAAGAATTACAGAACTCATATAAATCAGAGATGACACAAACAGATGGAAAAACAACCTATGCTCATGGATAGGAAGTATCAATATCATTAAAATTGTTACACTGCCCAAAGCAATGTACATATTTAATGCTATTCCTATCAATCTATCAATGACTTTCTCCATACAAAAAGAAAACAAGTATTTTAAAATTTGCATAGAACCAAAAAAGAACCTGAATAGACAAGGCAATCCTAAGAAAAAAGAACAATTAGGAGGCATCATGCTACACAACTTCAAACTATGCTACAGGGCTACAGTAACCAAAACAACAGGATACTGGTACAAATACAGACACTTAGACATACAGAACAGAACAGAGAGCCTAGCAATAAGGTTGCACACCTACAATCATCTGATCTTCAACAAAGCTGACAGAAAGAAGCAATGGGGAAAGGATTCCCCACATAGTAAATGTTGCTGCGATAACTGGCTAGCTATATGCAGAAGATTGAAACTGAACCATATACAAAATTACACCATATACAAAAATTAACTCAAGACAAATTAAAATTTTAAATATAAGACTTCAAAGTATAAAAACTCTGAAAAGACAACCTAGACAATACCATTCTGGTCATAGGAAGTATAAAAGATTTTCTGATGAAGAAGCCAAAAGAAACTGCAACAAAAGCAAAAAATGACAAATGAGATCTCAGTAAACTAAAGAGCTTCTGCACAGCAGAAGAAAGTATCAAGCGAGTAAATAGCCAACCTACAGAACGGGAGAACACAGCTGCAAAATATATATCTAACTAAAGTCTAATATCCATCATCTATAAGGAGCTTAAACAAATTTACAAGACAGAAACAAACATATGCAGGCGTATGTTCATTGCAGCACTATTCACAATAGCCAAGACATGGAATCAACCTAAACGCCTGTCATGGTAGACTGCATAAAAACGTGTGGTCCATATATACTGGAGAATACTATGCAGCCATAAAAGAATGAAATAATGTCCTTTGTGGCAACATGAGCTGGAGGTCATCAACCTAAGCAAACCATTGCAGGAACAGAAAATCAAACACTGGATGTTTTCACTTATTAGTGGGAGCAAAATAAGGGGAATACGTGGATACATGGAGGTGAACAATGGACACTTGGGCCTCCAAGAAGGTAGAGGGTGGGAGGAGGGAGAGGAGCCCACACACACACACACACAAAACTATTGAGTACTAGGTTAAAAACCAGGGTGATAAAATTATGTGTACAAAAAACCACTTTGACACAAGTTTACCTAGATAACAAACTTGTAAATGTACACCTGAACCTAAAATAAAAGCTTAAAACATCCCACAATAATATACGATCTCACACCAGTCAGAATGGCTATTAAAAAATCAAAAAATGACAGATGCTCGTGAAGCTGCGGAGAAAAGGCAATGCTTATACACTGTTGGTGGAAATGTAAATTAGTTTGGCAACTATGGAAAGCTCTTTGGAGATGTCGCAAATACCTTAAAGCTACCATGTGACTCGTAAAACCATAACCGGGCAACTATCCAAAAAAAAAATTGTTCTGTCAAAAGCAGATATGTACTCATATGTTCATCACAGCACTCTTCACAATAGCAAAGACATGGAATCAACCAAAGATGCTCATCAACAGTAGTGGATAAAGAAAATGTGTTACACGTGCAACATGGAATACTATGCAACCATAAAAGCATTGAATCATGTATTTTGGGGGCATCATAAAAAGCTGGAAGCCATTTTCCTAAGTTAATTAACACAGGAACAGAACAACAAATACTACATGTTCTCACTTATATTTGCAAACTAAACAATGAGTACTAATGGACATAAAAGATGACAAAAACGACACTGGGGACGACTAGATGAGAGAGGGAGGGAGGGGGGTGATGGCTGAAAAACTGTTGGGTACTATGCCCAGTACCTGCATGATGGAGTCAATCATACCGCAAACCTCAACATCATGCCCTCAGGTAACAGGCATGGACGTCTACCTCTTGAATCTAAAATGAAAGTTGAAATGATTTGAAAATAAAAAACTCATCTGTCTCCACTTCTTTATTATCTCCAAAAGTTAGCACAGTGTGACTTCTGCCTTTCTCACTCAACTATAACTGTTCTTTCTACAGTTACCTATGATTCCTAGATTCTGAATCAAAACTAAGCACTTTTAACTCTTTGATTTACTTGAATCAATACAGCATTTTGCCTGCTTAACTACTCCCTGCTCCTTGAAACTTTCTCTTCATCAGTTAATTTTCACAACTTGACTCTCTCCTGGTTCTCCTTCTACCTCGCTAAATCCTCCTTTTTGGGCTGTTTTGCACTGCCCATAAATATTAGCATTCCTCAGGCAAGCAGCAAATATAGAAAAATCTCTTCTGGTTGAAAGATGAGCTACAAAATAACAGACTAACCACTTTCTAATTACCGATTTACATGGGGGAAAATCAATTTAGATATGTTAATCTGAATAAAATTGGATCAAACTGAGTCACATCAAAATGTGGTCCATGTACCCCATGAAATACTGTGCAGCTACAAAAAGAAAGGATATAATTTCCTTTACAGGAACATAGACAGGTCTGGAAGTCATTATTCTTAGCAAACTAACACAGGAACAGAAAACCAAATACCACATGTTCTCACTTATAAGTGGGAGCTAATTGATGAGGAAAAAATGGACACATCCGGAAGAATAAAACACACTGGGGCCTATCAGAGGATCAGGGAGTGGGAGGAGAGAGAGGACTGGGAATAATAGCTAGCGGGTGCTGAGCCTAATACCCAGGTAATGGGATAATCTGTGAGGGAAGCACCATGCTACATGTTTACCTATGTAACAAACCTGCACATCCTGCACATTTACCTGTAAACTTAAAAGTTGGAAATGGCCAGGCACGGTGGCTCACGCCTGTATTCCAAGCATTTTGGGAGGCCGAGGCAGGCGGATAATCTGAGGTCGAGAGCTCGAGACCAGCCTGACCAACATGGAGAAATCCCGTCTCTACTAAAAATACAAAAACATTAGCCTGGAGTGGTGGTGCATGCCTGTAATCCCAGTTACTCGGGAGGCTGAGGCAGGAGTATAGCTTGAAGCCGCAAGGCTGAGGTTGTGGTGAGCCAAGATCGCGCCATTGCACTCCAGCCTGAGCAACAGGAGTGAAACTGCATCTCAAATAAATAAATAAATAAATATTTAAAAATAAAAGTTGGAAATAAAAAATAAGTGATTAGAATTACTTAAAATTACTTTACATAGAGCAAGAAACTCAGTATTTGGCTATTTTCATTATACTGTAAATTGCTATCCTTGGGTAAGACAGGTAATTTTTTTTGAGTCGTAATTTTCCCTGTGTAAAATGCAGATAAATCTCAACTTTTTAAGTTTGCTAGTTGTAGTCTATCAGATTGTAGCTCATAATTTATTAGTAATAAATTGTTTTTCTTTTTGTACTCAACAAAATTAAAAAATAAACTACAATTTAGTAATTTTAAAATTTTTCATTAGCATCTTCAAATTATAGTAGAATTAAATAAAAATTCTATTTTGTTTTATTTTAAATATTCAGGTTTTATGTTGGTTAAACGTAAATGTTTAGTATGGCTGTATGTTTTAGATGTGCCAAGAAGTTGTGAATTTATATAAGAACTTTTCTAAGTAACAGAAATAAAAAACAACATTCAAAATCTACTGTCTTAAGAATTTGATATTGAAAAATTACTAGCACACTAATTGGAAATTTTACTGCCAAGTAGCTTTTTAATATTATTTTTTTCTTAAGCTACAGAAGTACATGTCAGAGATCAGCAGTTTAAGGCTATATATACTGTGAGTTTATTAATTGATTTTTCATATGTTGTTTACTGACTCCTTTTTTCCTGTCTTTGAAAGGAAATTATATTTATCTATAACGAGTGTGAGAGACTTCTTATCAGAAGAATTGTTAAAAGAGATCTCTTCTAATTTTATAATTTCAAATGGTGTGCATGTAGAATGTAATCCTGTACAATATTGTTTTAGCCTATTTATTTTCTCTAACTATCGGGTCATATTACCTTCTATCCATTCATTATATAGGAAGCAATTACTGCCTACATATTTAGGTTTTAAATGATTTGTATGTGTATCATTATACAGTAAAATCATTAAAAGTCAAAAAACCTGGGTCATGTCAGATAAAGCTAAATCAAATAAATATAACACTATTAAAGTATTACAAGTAATCATCCACTCATAAGTGAGAGGGACATCCTCAAATCCTTGTTCTCCCTTATTGTCATATCCATGGGGGTCATAAAACCCTATTAAATCTACCTTCTAAATGTTTCTCCAATTGATTGCCTCCTCTTTATTCTCACTACTACTCCCTTAGATATGGCCTTCCACATTTTTTCCCAGTACTATTGTTGCAGGACAGCTGATCTCCAAAATTGAGTCTAATCCAAGTATGGCTCTTGGTTTTGCCCAGGAAAGAATTCAAAACAAACCAGTGGTGTTGACCAGCAATCTTTTATTGAACAGTACTGCTCCTTGTGGACCAGGGTTAACACGTAAGTAGTGCAACAAGAGTTGGCAACTGTATTATACTCAGTAAACCCACTTTCAATTACATGGAAATGAACAGGTGGGCAAATGCAAGTTATTTAAAACTTTCTAGGAAGGGGGTGGTAACTTCTAGATTGCTACCGTGTATGGGAGTAGTAACTTCCATGTCATTGCCACGACATTACTAAACTGTCATGGTACTAGTAGGATTGTCTCATGCCAGCGAACAATGAGGGCAGCTAGGGATTGCTTTCATGGCTATCTGCTGGATCCTGCTGGTTTCTTCACTTTATTCTGTCTGGACCACATCCTGCATTGGTCAGCAGAGTTGTGACCAGAAAATAAGACCTGCCAGTCTCCTACCTCACTATTACATAGCATCTTAATTAATTTACCAGCTATTAGATCTTTTCTTTTTAATCTTCTTTCTTTATTGTTCATCTTTGCAAGAAATATCTGAGCTTGTCTTTGACCTTTTTGATATTCTTTATTAACCCTCCACTACTTCCAGAAGACAAATTCCAAACTCTTTAGTAACTCATAGATCAATTGCTAGACTAACTCTGCATACTTTTTACTTACCATTTCTTCTCCATACTGTATATTCCAACTCTTGATATTTTTTACATCCCCTTGTTCTGGAATGCCCTTATCCCCTAGTTGACTAGGAAAATCTTATTCATCCAGGAGGGATTCAGTTATCTTGCACTGGCTGTCAAGAGCTACTTATGTGTATCTCTTCTCAGTGACTTCACAGTGGTAGCTTGAAATCAGTCATAGTGGAAGTATTTAAACAACACAAATTGGCAAAAAGTGCAAGTCGTATCATTTGTTTGTCATCTTCTTTCCCTCACCCCCAAGAAATAAATTGTTTAATATTCACCAGCACAATGCTGTATTTATCTTATAAATTGTAACTCAAATGTCATCTGTAGGAGAACTTTCACAATCATTCTCAGTGCCACTCACCATCCAATTTGTTAAATAGCTATATTGTGTAATGCTGAGATTTAGACTTCTATTAATTCCATCACCCAAATAGTGGCCATGGTACTGTAACCCATACCCCAGATTTAGACAGGTCTCAGTTAATTTAGAAAGTTGATTTTTCCAAGGTTAAGGACTCATGCCCACGACACAGCCTCAGGAAGTCCTGATGACATGTACCCGAGGTGGTCAGGGCACAGCTTGTTTTTATACATTTTAGGGAGACATGAGACATCAATCAACATATGTAAGAAGTACATTGGTTCTGTCCAGAAAGGCAGGGACCATTCAAAGCAGGCAGGGGTTTCCAGGTCACAGGTAGGTGAGAAACAAATGGCTGCATTTTTTTTGAGTTTTTGATAAGCGTTTCCAAGAGGCCATCAGAATATACATCTATCTCAGCCAGCAGAGGGATGACTGAATAGAATGGGAGGCAGGTTTTGCCCTGAGCAGTTCCCAGCTTGACTTTTCCTTTTAGCTTAGTGATTTGGGGGCCTCAAGATTTTCCTTTCACATTTCTCCTCTTTTCTTTGTTAAAAACTTTTGGAGAAAGCATTTTAGAAGAAAATGACTCTCTGGTCTCAGGTTTCATCTGATCTCTCATAGCTAAGATGATTTATTACAAGACAAGTAGGCCCCGAATGGTCATTTTTAGCAGGTTGTGAAATCTTACGACTTATGAAGAGAAAATGGTGGGGGGGGGGTGGGAAGGGAAGAAAAATAAGAACAAACATAAAATAATCCTGGAAAAATCTATATAAGCCACATTACTCTGAAGTCCATACATTGGGAGGCTGGTATGAAAGTGGTTTATGTATGTAAATAGGTTACTGTTATTTTCTTCTGATGTGTAAGTTGTCTGACTTCAGTTTGCAGGGATTTTAGAAAGCCAAGCTTAGTTTTTAGTGATCCAAGTTAGAAAAAAATGGAAAAAAAAAAGAAAAAAATTGAAAACATTATTTTGAAGAAGACTCATAGCCAAGGAAAATTAGAATTTGGTCCAAACTATAGAGAATAATAAAAATCAAAAACACTTTATGCAAGACTAGTGTTTGGACGAACGGAGGCAAGATGGTGCACTTCCAGGTTCTTCATCCCCACCTCCCAACTTTTCCCGCGCGCGCGAAAATGCAGCCGGCGACCAGGGAAGGTGCAGACCAACTGGGCATGCACCAGGTGACGTCAATCCAAAGAGACCAAGATTTACCTGATCGCACCTGTGGAACGCCCCTGACACGCCCGTGCCCTGCCTATTGCCCTCCCACTCCTAGAAAAGCCGCTCTCCACCAGTGAACCACGCGGTCTTCCTCCAGCCCCACTGAAGTCGGGATGCAGGAACCCCGCCCGAGAGCCCCACGATGGGGTGACTCTGTCGGCCTTCTTTGCCGGAGGCTGACAGACTTCTTCCCCACACCTTAGGTTACCAAAATAAACTTGCAGTTTTGCTCCT
>NW_012114722.1:6500152-6505925 GCF_000951035.1 Colobus angolensis palliatus | reverse complement strand
CGGCCTTCTTTGCCGGAGGCCGACAGACTTCTTCCCCACACCTTAGGTTACCAAAATAAACTTGCAGTTTTGCTCCTACACTTGCCTACCCGCTGGTTCTTTTGTGCTCGCTCTGGTGGTCTTAGAAAAACAAATCAACTAGAATCTAAAAAAAGATATGCTATAGTTTTGAAACATAATTTTTATCCCTCCAGTTTTCCTTTTATACTGAAGACAAATTTTGGTATGACTGGTTTCCTTTATTATGTTTGGCTTAATTGTTTGCATACAGTGCAGCAAGGATAATTATTTTTTACATAGGTTTTAAATTGGCTTCAATGGAACTTTGTTCCATAGGAGGAATGTCAGATAAGACTTTTTTAAAGCCAAGCCCAGTCATCACATATGTATCAGTTGGGTGAAGCCATTTATGCCATCAAATATTTATCAGTTGGGTGATCCTCTCCTACTGAGGTTCCAAGATGAACTTGGGGTTCTTGGATCTGTCAAGAAGCGACATTCTTTACTTACCACAGGTCAGGAACCCTGTACCTGGGCTATGTGGTCAAAGGTATGAGGCCAGTTTCCCAACGGGCTTTTATTGACTCCATAAGTCAAATTTGATTTCTTAAAGAAAAGCACACCATTCCAGTCAAGGCCTTGGTAAAATAACCAGTTTCTCCAACTAATTTTGGGAGGACCTTGGTTTATAGTTTAGCTTTGAAACAAAAGTAAGAACAGTCCCTTCCCAAAACAAACTTCCTTACTGCCTGTGGACTAGACTGCCTAAAGCCACAGGATTAGAAGTTACGGTAATCTTACTAATTTCAAGATGCAACTATTTTCATTGAACCAATATCAGTGTCTTATTTATTAAACATTACACAATCAAAGATTATTCTGTTTTGGACTGGGTTTATAGTTTTGTAACCCCATGTCAAATGTTGACACTTTATAGTATTTAGCAGGGATAAGTATAATATTGCTTGATTAATAAATGCAAAAAATGTATGTTGGGAATTCTTGAGACATTTCTAATATTACTTTACCGATAATTTTAAAGCTAGCTTATTTACTGAAGTAATTACTTGTTACATGAACTTGAAAAAGCATTTGACTAGTCTTTTCTCATTTACAACACACAGATGGATAGATGTATTAGGCATGCTGACAGAAATACATCTTATAGATTCATAAGTTCTATCTTGGACTTTCAGATTCTTGACACCCTGTTTCACCACCCTCAGCAGTTGTGAGCTAAATAACCTTAAATCTGCATATTAAAGGAAACAACTCAGGTGAAATAGAAAAATTTATATTATAAGGTGTGGAGAGAAAAAGTTTGGTGCTCTAAAGGGAAACTAAAGGATCTAATTGCTAATTAAACATAAAATTATAAAAATTATAAAGCCCTTTCAAATACACACACACACACACACACACACACACACACACACACACACACAAAGAGAGAGAGAATAGGTCCTCAAATAATATCACTTCATTCAACAGAAAAATTTATATTATAAGGTGTGGAGAGAAAAAGTTTGGTGCTCTAAAGGGAAACTAAAGGATCTAATTGCTAATTAAACATAAAATTATAAAAATTATAAAGCCCTTTCAAATACACACACACACACACACACACACACAAGTTCTATGGCTTTTACTTCAGAATTTTTAGCCATGAGATAAATACAAATTCACCCGCTTGCAAAAAGAACTTGTTAGATCTAACAGTAGTTTTTATCTTAGTGCTCAGCCATGGTAACTTTATAGCTCTCTTCTGCCATTATGCATGCCAAGATCAAATCCTCTCACAGTGCAAAGTCATCTCTGGTACCCCAAAGCCAAAAAGGTCAGGTCATAAAATACAGAAAAATAGAGCTCTAGACCTAAAAAGAATCTGCCCATTACTCTTGAAACTCCACAAATAAAAACAGAACACTCCAAAAGGGGATTGGGGTGCCTTTGTTCTGAATTATTTAAAAGAGGTTCAAGTCATTAGAAGTCTTCTCTAGATTTTTTGGTACTGCAGATGGCAAAAGGGGGGAAGGAGGTATAGGGTGGAAGAAGAGTAAATGAAAGAACAATTTTTTTTTTTTAAGACAGGAAGCAAACACAGAAACCAAACACATGGTCATTTGTTTTCTCCTTTTCTTTTTTCTTTTACAGCTGTGGGGAATTTTAGCTGAATTAGGGAGGCCTTGTTACCCATAAATTGGAATTCTAACTCAGATTTGACCAAGTCAGGTAGTTTGTCTAATCCATTGGGAGAAAGACCAGAACAAACAACAAAAACGGTGACAATGTGATAACTGAGTACTCTAATGCTAAGGAGAAATTAAGACCAGCTGGTTGTTAATGGTCACTTTAGCCAAAACAAACCCCAATTCAGTTACTTAACCTAGGGATGGGTCTCAGGCTGAAGACTGCTCTCTACCATCATAGAAGTAAACAAAATCATCATCATCATCATATTCCCTGTTGGAAGTGAGCTCAAACTTCATAAAGGAGTAACTTGTCTTCCATTATCACAGAAGTAGGAGAAAATTGTCTTCCTTTTGTTGGAAGGAAGTAAAACTCCAAAAAGATAGAAGTTGGACAGCATAATAAACTTTTGATCTCAATCAAATTTTGGGAGATCAAAGATTCTCTGGAGAGGGTGCTCTCAGATGTCAGCAAATTGTCCTATCGGTTTGAACCTTAAAGTTAGCCCATGCTGGTACCAAGCACTGACAGGATTTGTCAAAGGTCAGGAGTATCTCCACTCAGAATCCCTCAGTGGTTACCACATGTGAAACCCCTCCAAAATTGAGACAGGTCTCAGTTAACGTCTCTGTTTAAATATATTCCCAGAACTTGTTTTAAAATTATTATTGCTATTTTAAATGGCAAGGCATTCTCCATTTGTTTCTCAGCTTGAATTTTATTCTTGTATAGAGAAATGCTACTCATTTTTGTCTATTAGTTTTGTATTCTGAAAGTTTACTGAAGTTGTTTATTAAGCCTAAGGCTCTGTTGACATGATCTTTTTGGTTTTCTAGGTATAGGGTCATATTGTCCGTGAAAAGAAATAATTTGACTTATTGTTTCTTCTTTGGATGCCTTTTCCTTCTTTCTCTTGCCTGATTGATCTGGCTAGAACTTCCAGTACTATGTTGACTAAGAGGGATGTGAGTGGACATCTTTGACTGTTACAATTCTAAGGCAGAATGCTTCCAACTTTTGCCCATTCAGCATGATATTGGCTGTGGGTTTGTCATAGATAGGTCTTATTATTTTGAGGTATGTGGCTTCAATGCCAAGTTTGTTGAGGGTTCTTATCATGAAGGAATTTTGAATTTTACTGAATTCTTTCTTTGCTTCTACTGAGGTGATCATATGGTTTTCGCTTTTTATTCTGTTTAAGTGGTTATACTTGTGTATCCAGGGCATAAATCCCACTTGATCATAGTGAATTACCTTCTTGATGTTCTGCTGAATTTCTTTTGGTAGTATTTTTTGAGGATTTTTGCATGTTTATGCATCCAGGATATTGGCCTGTAGTTGTTTTTTTTTTTTTTTTCTGTGTTGTATCTTTGACAGACTTTAGTATCAGAATAATACTGGTTTGATAGAGTGAGTTAGGAAGGAATCTCTCCTCCTTTGATTTGTTGAAATACTTTCTTAAGGAGTAGTAACAGCTCTTTGTACATCTTGTTGAATTCAGCTGCAAATTTATCTGGTTCTTGGGATTTTTTTAGGATTGGTAGATTTTTTTAAATTACTGACCCAAGGTTGTGACTCGATATTGGTCTATTCAGAGTTTCAATATTGTTCTTGTTCAATCTTGAAAGGCTGTGTATTTTCAGGTGATGTGGTTTCGTTGTGTCCCCACCCAAATCTCATCTTGAATTGTAGTTCCCATAATACCCATGTGTCATGGGAGGGATCTAGTGGGTCTTTTCTGTGCTGTTCTTATGATGGTGAATAAGTCTCATGAAATCTGATAATTTTACGAAGGGAGTTTTCCTACACAAGTTTTTTTTTTTTTTTTTTTTTTTTTTTCTGCCATACGAGAAGTGACTTTGATTCTTATTTGTCTTCCACCATGATTGTTAGGCCTCTGCAGCCATGTGGAACAGTGAGTCAATTAAACCTCTTTTCTTTATAAATTACACAGTCTCAGGTATGTCGTTATCAGCAGCATTAGAACAGACTAATGCAATAAATTGGTACTGATAGAGTGGGGTACTGCTGTAAAAATACCCCAAAAATGTGGAAACAACTTTGGAACTGGGTAACAGGCAGAAGTTGAAACAGTTTGGAGGGCTCAGGAGAAGAAAGATGTTGGAAAGTTTGGAACTTCCTACTTACTTTTTGAATGGCTTTGACCAAAATGCTGAAAGTGATATGGACAATGAAGTCCAGGCTATTGTGGTCTCAGATGAAGATGAGGAACTTGCTTGGAAATGGACCAAAGGTGACATTTGCTATGTTTTAGCAAAGAGACTGGAGGCATTTGGCCCCTGCCATAAAGATTTGTGGAGCTTTGGACTTAAGAGAGATAATTTAGGGCATCTAGCACAAGAAATCTCTAAGCACAAAAGCATTCAAGAGGTGACTTGGGTACTGTTGAAAGCATTTAGCTTTACGCATTTACAAATATATGGGTTGGAATAGGAACTCATATTTAAAAGGGAAGCAGAGCATAAAAGTTTAAAATATTTCCAGCCTGGTGATTTCATAGGAAAGAAAAACCCATTTTCTGAGGAGAAACTCAAACCAGCTGCAGAAATTTGCATAAGTAATGAGGAGCCAATGTTAATCGCCAAGACAATGGGAAAAATATCTCCATGGCTTGTCAGAGGTCTTCACGGCAGCCCCTCTCATCATGAGCCAGAAAGTCTATGAGAAAAAAAATGGTTTCATGGGCCTGGTCCAGGCCCTTGCTGCTTTCTGCAGTCTCAAGACTTGGTGCCCTGTGTTCCAGCTATGGCCAAAAAAGGGTAATGTAGAGCCCAGGCCATTGCTTCACAGGGTGCAAGCCTTAAGGATTGTTGGCTTGCATGTGGTGTTGGGCTTGTGGGTGCACAGAACTCAAGAATTGAAGTTTGGGAACGTCTACTTAGATTTCAGAGGATGTATTAAAACTTCTGGATGTCCAGGCAGAGGTCTACTGCAGGAATGGAGTGCTCATAGATAACCTCTGCTAGGGCAGTGCAGAAAAGAAATATGGGGTGCAAGCCCCCACATAGAGTCCCCACTGGGGCACTGTCTAGTGGAGCTGTGAGAAGAGGGACAGTGTCCTTTATACCCCAGAATGTTAGATCCACCAACAGCTTTCACTGTGTGCCTGGAAAAGCCACAGACACTCAGTGACAACCCATGAAAGCAGCAGGGAGGGGAATTGTACCCTGCAAAGCCACAGGGGCGGAGCTGCCCAAGACCATGGGAACCCACGTCTTGCATCAGCATGACCTGGATGTGAGACATGGAGTCAAAGGAGATCATTTTGGAGCGTTAAGATTTGACCACCCCACTGGATTTCAGACTTGCACGGGACTTTCAACCCCTTCATTTTGGCCAATTTATCCCATTTGGAATGGGTATATTTACCCAATGCCTGTACCCGCATTGTATCTAGAAGTAACTAACTTGCTTTTGATTTTATAGGCTCATAGGTGGAAGAAACTTGACTTGTCTCAGATAAAACCTTGGACTGTGGACTCTTGAGTTAACAATGAAATAAGTTAAGACTTTGAGGGACTGTTGGAAAGGCATTATTGGTTTTGAAATGTGAGGACATGAG
>NW_012114722.1:6451049-6498032 GCF_000951035.1 Colobus angolensis palliatus | reverse complement strand
TTATATATATATGTATATGTGTTTTTCCTTCACTTGGTACACTGTTTCCTTTCAACCCCCACATCCTCACCACCTGTTTGTTTGTTTGAGCACCAATAAATAGCGTGGGCTCCCAGAGCTTGGGGCCTTTGCAGCCTGCACAATCGCGATTGCCCCCACTTTCTCTCTCAAACTGTCTTTTTCTCATTCCTTTGACTCTGCTGGACTTTGTCACCCCCATGACCTGGTGTTGGGTCTGATCACCCCAACAGAGGATGACACACACAGATTGCTTCCAGGTTACAAAACTGTCCCTGGCTGCAAGTCTTGCTGCCCAGGAGAAACCTCAGCTTCAACAACTCTCCTCCCACTCCAGTCCTGTGATGGGAGACAGCATAATTCTAGTGGCTCATTATAGGTGCTCTTCACACTCATTACTAAATTCTGGCTGTGGAATCCCTTCCTTCACCTCAAAGCAAATGGTCCAGTTTCTGAATCAAGGCTAGAATGCCTTCAGTGGCTGCCACTGTAAGGTTGCCAAAACAATGACCAACTTTGTATGAGCCTCAATTGAAAATGGTGTTCGCCTCTCAGCCCCAGGTCTGGGAAAATTTCTGCAGCTTTTCCCAGTGTCTTTCCCTCTCTTTTTTTCTCAGCCTCTCCCCAAGTTAGCTCCAGAGCTTGGGAGAAACAGGTTGCTCTTCCTTGGCCTGAGTTGCATAGATCCCTATTGGAAAGGTGAGCTACATAGGGAGACTGAGTGGCTCTCTCATGTACTGGAGCTTCACTCAATTTTACCAGCTGAATTCTGTTATGGGAACTGCCTGATTAACTTTTCCTCTCCAAGGTCTGGGGTGTTCTCACTATTCCAATAAATTATTATTTTCCTTCTTGTATTAAGGTTCATAGAGTTGATCTTTATGTGCTATTTTGCCATTTCCAAATGGTGGAGACATGATAAAAGTCTCTAATCCACAATTTAAGAAAAAAATAATTTGCAAAAACCTGATGAGTTTCTTGGTATCAGAATATGTGTTGTATTTATCTTTGTTTTCCCAGGATATATCACATTATCTAGCACATAGTAGAGCACACTTGTTGGTCAATGTTATTTACACTTTATTTTATCAATTCATGATTGTAACATAATCATAATCTAAGAGGAAAGATGTTGAGAGACTAAAAGCTGATATGAGGGTGGGTTGTGATAGGCTGCCTGTACTAAAGCAAAACAAAAACCAGTAACAACAATGAAATACATGCAAAAGGAGGAACAGCTAGCAGCAGTAAGAATGTGTGATGTTCTGCATGGAATCTAAGGCTATTTGGGGAATGGTTAGCATACTATATAAAATTATTATTTTTAAATACAACACTATATCCCAGAGATAGCTTTATAAGAGTATATAGAGATCTACTTCACTGCTTTATACAGCTTCATTATACTCCATTGTGTTGACTTACCACACCCTGTCTTTAACCTCCATCCTGCTGACAAACATTTGAGTCAGTGTTTCACTGGTACAAATCATGATTTAATGAACACCCTTAACATGGAAATTCAATTTTAGGTGTTTCTGAAAACAAACCTACTGAGAAACAAATAATAACAAGATATATTGTATCTACATTTGACCAAATTAAATACTCACATTTTGGAAAATATTTAACAATTGTTTAAGGCTATCTAAAGTACTTCTTTCAGTTGTTAACTCCATCATCCTATGCCTAAACTGAGAGATAAAGCTGGAGGATTCTTCCAAACCTGAATTAATGTGGAATGAACTTATTTGAAATATTTACATCAAAACAAGTTTTCAAATTACATAAATACAGGTAATTTAACGTTAGAGCCCAATATCTTCTTTCAAAACATCTTGAATGAGAAAAATCTAAAACAAGCTAAAACAGGCTCTAACTATAATAGAACAGAAAAAAAAAAGAACAATTTCATTACTTAAAACTCTGAAAATATGTCTATCTTACAGAAACATAGTAGTTCCATCAGGAAAGTGGGACAATAGGTAGGTTCCCAACTTCATTGTAAAATCAATTTTTTAAGAATAGATCATTAAAGACCTCAAAAATGCAAATAATTGGTCCAGGTAGCTTTAGAGACTCTCCATAGTAATTGGACTATGCATTTGGCTGGAGATTCTCTTCTGAGGATCTTGCCTTAGTATTGGATCCTCTACTAAGGATCTTGCCTTAGTATTGGAAGTGTCTTTCTGAGTGTTGTAAAATCTGGATGAAGGAGGTTATGCCAAGAAGGGAGCAGTAACAAATACATTTATGAAAACTAAAAATAGAACTCTCATTCTATCCAACAATCTCACTACTGGATATCTACCTCAAGGAAATCAATATGTCAAAGAAATACCTGAATTCAGATATTTATTGCATCACAATTTACAATAGCAAATACATGGAATTAATTTAAGTGCCTATCAGTGGATGAATAAAGAAAATGTGGCATATATACACAATGAAATGCTATTCAGCCATGAAAAAGAATGAAACCATGTAATTTGCCACAATGTGGATAGAACTGAAGGTCAATATCTTAAGTAAAATAAGCCAGGCACAAAAAGACAAATATCACATATTCTCACTGGAGATAGAGGGTGAAAAGATAGTGAACAGAGACTGGAAAGAATCAGTGGGCAGATAGTGAGAGAACGAATAGAAATGAGTTAAAGGGCAAAAACGTATAGTTAGATAGAAAAAGCAAATTCAATATATGATAGCAGTGTAGGATGACTATAGTTAAAAAGGTATCATACTCAGAAGATGGACACCTTAAATGTCCTGATTTGATCACGATGCATTATATACATGTAACAAAATTTCACATGCACCACATAAATGTGAACAAATTTTTAAAAGTTGAGCTGCGTGTGGTGGGCCATGCTTACAATCCTCGGGCTTTGGGAGGCTGAGTTGGGAGGGTTGTTCAAGGCCAAAAGTTTGATAACAGCCTGGGCAAAATAGTAAGACTCCTTTTCAACAAAAATTAATAAAAATACATTTACAAATTAGCTGGATGTGGTGGTGTGCACCTGCAGGTAGTCCTAGCTACTTGGGAGGCTGAGGCTGGAGAATTACATGAGACCAGTTCAAGGCTGCAGTGAGCTTTGATCAGGACAGATCCTGTCTGTAAAAAAATGAAAAACAATAAAGAAAAGAAAAGAAATAGATTTGTGAGCTGAGGCATTAAAAAGAAAAGCCTCATGTGTAGGTGCTAGAAAAGAATGAGTATAAATTAATCTAGTATTTTTATACTTATTTCAGAAATCTTGGTAAATCACTACACTTATAGTTAAATATTTGCCTTATCAGGAATAATTTTGTGATTCTAATATTCTCTAGTTTACTAGTGTTTCTGAATTCCTGAATACTTCATTGCTTATGAGCCCTTTCACTAAAAAACATAGTTTGCTGTTTGTTTCCCCCTTAACCCACATATATATAAAACCATATATATAACCCCCCCCAAAAAAAATATATATAGCTTTACAATGTTTCTTGGGGAAGGAAGGAAAACAATTTGCGAAAGAATACTTTCAGTATTGCCAGCATTGTCAGAGAATTTTACCTTTTGATAAGACCCAGGAAAGGAAGAGAAAGCCTAGAAGAGTGAAGGAGTGACAGAGAGAATACAAGAAATAAGAGGAAAAACAGGGCATTTAAAGTAATGATGACATAAAAATTGAATTAGACTGTGAGACCATAACAAAAGAAGCTACATAGACTTTTGCTATATTAAAATTTACAAAAGTGTTGACACCCTTCAATGCTTCTTTGCTTCCCCGATAAACATGAATAGCTCTGGAGCTTTCATTTAAAATATGCTAGCTCAGCCCTGGTTACACATTAGAAAGGTTACTTCTTCTAAGTTAGGTGTTCAGTAAAAGAAATGTCATTTAAGGCCTCTTTGCATTTAAATGTGGCACAGCTTTAATGCTAGTTCCATAATGGAATGTTTAAACGTTATCTGAATAATGTAAAGGCTATCTCTGGGGAAAAAATGTACACCTAGTTGCAACTAAAAATCATAAAAAATGGTAAATATTCGACTATCCAGAAAACCCCTTTCTACCTAGTTTCCTCTACCCCAGCTATACTGACTTTGCTCTTTCTCCAACATGCCAAATTTCTTGTTTCCTATAAACCCAAATTTGCACTTACTGTTCTTTCCAGCTGGCACACTCTGTCCCGAGGTCACCTATGACTTGCTCCTTCATTTCATTCAGGTACTTGCTCAAATATCCACTACTACTAAGATTCCTTTTCTGACTACCCTTTCAAAAAATGGCATTTGTAATATTCTCTAATCCTATTTTGCTTTATTTTCCTCATAGCACATAACACTGCCTGTCATATTAAATTTATTTATATACAATCTTTCTTCACTATACTGTATAATCCACTGGAAAGGGATTATATCTTTTTTTCTTCACTCCTGTCTTATCATTTTTCCAAACAGTGTTTAGCACATATGAAAATAAAATGTATCACTTATTGAGTGCTTACTGTGTGTCAGGTACTTTGCTAAACAGTTTGCCTTGATTCATTCGTTTAATCCCTAAAACAGCCATTATTATTTCCACTTTAGAGGAAAAAGAAAACAAAGTTTATATCTAGTAAATAAGCCAAAATTCAAACACAGACCACAATATTATATGGTTTTTCACTGGTAATAGATGTTCAATACTTGTTAAACGAAGACCCTTTGGCTTAAAGTGACATGTTGACATTAATATCTCAAATAATATCTTGGCTTCCAGTGGACGTCAATGTAATTCATAATTTTGTGTTTACATTTACAGCACCAAATGAAATATATGAAAAGAACCTTCAAGGCAACAAGTTATTTGCCATGTTAAAGTGAGCTCCTACTTGCTGGCAGGCATTTTCCTTATATTATGTGATTTAATCTTCATGACAATCACAAAAGGTTAATTACTACCTGCTCTATTTTACAAATGATGGAACTGAGGCCAAGTTCAACGATGCATAAGACCACATGGCAAAAACTGTTTCCATTGGTTCAAAGGCCTTTTTAAAAAACACATCTTAACATCTTTGCAATTGGGGTGCATCTTTAAAGTCTTTGGCTTCTAACAAGTATAATTGCCCACTTTATTTTTGTATCTCTTAGTAATACATAAAGAAATGATGAATCTTAAAATTAATTGGCATCTTATAATCATGGCATATGATAAGGGGCAATGATAGTATGCAAATGCATGCAGAAGTGACCAAACTTTTAACCATTTTGCTATGCTGCTGACAGTTGTCTTGCTTGATTTCTAATTTTGATATCAGTTACCCTTCTCTTGTGGTAGGCAATATAATTAACCACTGTAGAGCTTCAGTAGTAGACAAATGCAGAAATACTCAAACTCTGTCTACCTCTTAAGCCCTACTATTGAGGATCTGTGGTCTTAGTAATCTAGGATTCTTATACTTTTGGGTTTGACATTTACGTCTTTAATCCATCTTGAGTTAATTTTTGTGTAAGATGTGAAAAGGGGGTTCAGCTTTCATTTTCAGCATATGGCTAGCCAGTTCTCCCAGCACCATTTATTAAATAGGAAATCCTTTCCCCATTACTTGTTTTTGTCAGGTTTGTCGAAGATCAGATGGCTGTAGATGTGCAGTATTATTTCTGAATTATTTATTCTGTCCCATTGTTCTATGTGTCTATTTTTATATCAATACCATGCTGTTTTGATTACTGTAGCCTTGCAGTATAGTTTGAAGCCTGATACCTCCAGCTTTGTTCTTTTTGTATAGTTTTCTTTTCCTTTTTCTTTTTTTTTTTCTGTATAAAAAGAACAAAGCTGTTCTTTGATTTTGGCTATACAGGCTCTTTCTTGGTTCCATATGAATTTTAAAATAGTTTCTTCTAACTCTGTGAAGAATGCCAATGGTAGTTTAATGGGAAGAGCATTGAATCAATAAATTACTTTGTGCAGTATGGCCATTTTCTTTTTTCTTTCTTTCTTTTTTTTTTTTGAGACGGAGTTTCACTCTGTTGCTCAGGCTGGAGTGCAATGGCACGATCTCGGCTCCCTAGTAGCTAGGATTACAGGTGCCTACACCACACCCAGCTAATTTTTTGTATTTTAAGTAGAGATGGGGTTTCATTATATTGGCCAGGCTGATCTTGAACTCCTGACCTCAAGTAATTTGCCTGCCTTGCCCTCCCAAAGTGCTGGGATTACAGGCATGAGCCACCACACCTACATATGGCCATTTTCCCAACATTGACCTTTTTCTATCCATGAGCATAGAATGTCTTTCCATTTGTTTGTGTCCTCTCTTATTTCCTTGAGAAGTGATTTGTAGTTCTCCTTGAAGAGGTTCTTCACGTCCCATGTTAGCTGTATTCCTACATATTTTATTCTCTTTGTAGCAATTGTGAATTGTTCATTAATGATTTGGCTCTCTACTTGCCTGTTGTTGGTGTATAGGAATACTTCTGACTTCTCTACATTGATTTTGTATCCTAAGACTTTGCTGAAGTTGCTTATCAGCTTGAGAATCTTTTAGGCTGAGACAATGGGGTTTTCTTGATACAGGATTATGTCATCTGCAAACAAAGACAATTTTACTTCCTCTCTTTCTATTTAAATACCTTTATTTCTATCTCTTGCCTAATTGTCCTGCCTAGAACTTCCAATACTACATTGAATGGGAGTGGTGAGAGAAGGTATCTTTGTCTTATGCCTGTTTTCAAGGAGAATGCCTCCAGCTTTGCCCATTCAGTATGATATTGGCTGTGGATTTGTCATAAATGGCTCTTATTATTTTGAGATATGTTCCTTCAGTAGCTAGTTTATTGAGAGTTTTTAACAAGAAGGAATGTTGAATTTTATTGAAGACCTTTTCTGCGTCTATTGAGATAATCATGTGGTTTTTGTCTTCCATTCTGTTTATGTGATGAATTATGTTTATTGATTGTGTATGCTGAACCAGCCTTGCATCCCAAAAATGAAGCCAACTTGGTCGTGATGAATAAGTATTTCAATGTGCTGCTCCATTTGGTTTGCCAGTATTTTATTGAGAATTTTTGCATTGATGCTTATCAGGGATATTGGCCTGAGGTTTATTTTATTTTATTTTTTTTCTTTACCAGGTTTTGGTATCAGGATGATGCTGGACTCATATAATATGTCAGGGAAGAGTCCCTTCTTTGTAATTGTTTAGAATAATCTCAGAAGTAAAGGAGTCCTACTTCTGTTAGAATTCAGCTGTAAATTCATCTTGTCGTGGGCATTTATTACTGCATCAATTTCAGAACTTGTTATTGATCTATTCAGAGATTCAGTTGTTTTCTGGTTCAGTTTTGGGAGGGTGTGCATGTCCAGAAATTTATCCATTTCTTCTAGATTTTCTAGTTTATTTGCTTAGAAGTGTTTATATTATTCACTGATGGTTGTTTGTATTTCTGTGGGGTCAGTGGTAATATTACCTTTAACATTTTTATTGTATCTATTTGATTATTGTCTCTTTTCTTCTCTATTAGTCTAACTAGTGATATATCTATTTCATTAATTTTTTCAGAAAACCATCTTCTGGCTTAGTTGATTTTTCTGAAGGGTTTCTTAGGTCTCTATTTCATTCAGTTTCACTCTGAGCTTGGTTATTTCTTGTCTTCTTCTAGCTCTGTGGTTTGTTTGCTCTTGTTTCTCTAGTTATTTTAGTTGTGGTATTAGTGTCACTTTGAGATCTTTCTAGCTTTTTGATGTAGGCATTTAGTGCTATAAATTTCCCTCAACACTGCTTCATCTGCATCCCAGAGATTCTGGTATGCTGTCTCTTTGTTCTCATTAGTTTCAGAGAACTTCTTGATTTTACTTAAATTTAATTATTTATCCAGGAGTCATTCAGGAGCAAGTTGTTCCATTTCCATGTAGTTGGGTGGTTTTGAGACAGTTTCTTAATCTTGAGTTCTAATTTAATTGCACTGTGGTCTGAGAAACCGTTTGTTATGATTTCAGTTCTTTTGTATTTGCTGAAGAATGACTTACTTTCAATTATGTGATCAATTTTAGAGTAAGTCCCAGGTAGCACCAAGAAGAATGTATATTCTGTTGTTTTGGGGTGGGGAGTTCTGTAGATATCTATCAGGACCACATTATCCAGAACTGAGTTCAAGTCCTGAATATGTTTGTTAATTTTTTGTATCAGTGATCTGTCCAATATTGACAGCGAGGTTTTAAAGTCTTTCACTATTATTGTGTGAAAGTCTAAGTCTCTTTGTAGGTCTCTATGAACTTGTTTTATGAATCTGGGTGTTCCTGTATTGACTGCATATATACCTACAAATTTAGCTCCTCTTCTTGAATTGACCTCTTTACCATTATATAATGCCCTTTTTTGTCTTACTGATCTTTGTTTGTTTAAAGTCTGTTTTGTCAGAAATTAAGACTGAAACCCCTGCTTTTTTCTGTTTTCCATTTGCTTGGTAATTTTTTTCTCTATCTTTTTATTTTGACTCTATTGTGTTTTTGCATGTGAGATGGGTCTCTTGAATACAGCATATCAATGGATATTGACTCTAATCAGCTTCCCATTCTGTGTCTTTTAACAGGGCATTTAGACCATTTACATTTAAGGTTAATACTGTTATGCATGAATTTAATCCTGTAATCATAATGTTAACTGGTTATTTAGCAGACTTGTTTATGTATTTGCTTCATAGAGTCACTGGCCTGTGTACATCAGTATGCTTTTATACTTGCTGGTAATGATTTTTCCTTTCCACATTTAGCTCTTCCTTCTGGAGCTCTTGCAAGGTAGCCTGGTAATGACAAATTTCCTCAGCATTTCCTTGTCTGAAATAGACTTAATGTTTCCTTCACTTATGAAGTTTAGTTTGGCAAGATATAAAATTCTAAGTTGGAAATACTCTAAGAATGTTGAGTATTGACCCCCAATTTCTTCTGGCTTATAGGGTTTCCACTGAGAGGTCTGCTGTTAGTTTCCTGGGCTTCCTTTTGTAGGTGACCTGGCCTTTCTCTTTGGATGCTTTTAACATTTTTCCCTTCATTTTGACCTTGGAGAATCTGATCACTATGTCTTTGGGCTGATCTTCTCATGGAGTGTCTTACTGAGGTTTTCTGATTTTCTGAGTTTGAATGTTGTCCTGTCTTGCTAGGTTGGGGAACTTCTCCTGGATGATATCCTGAAATGTGTTTTCCAACTTGGTCCTGTTCTCCCCATCTCTTTCAGGTACCCCTATCAATCATAGGTTTGGTCTTCTTACACAGTTCCATAGCTCTCAGAGGTTTTGTTTGTTTCTTTTTATTCTTTTTTCTCTAGTCTTGTCTGCTGTCTTATTTCAGCAAGATAGTGTTCAAACTCTAATATCCTTTCTTCCACTTGATGTATTTGGCTATTGATATTTGTATTTGCCTTGTGAAGTTATCATGTTGTGTTTTTCAGCTCCATTACGTCATTTAGATTCCTCTGTAAACTGGTTGTTCTGGTTAACAGCTCCCATAATGTTTTAAAATGATATTTAGCTTTCTTGCAATGGGTTAGAACATATTCCTTTAGCTGAGCAAAGTTTATTATTATCCATCTTCTCAAGTCTACTTCTGTCAATTCATGCATCTCAGCCTCAGCCCAGTTTTGTGTCTTTGCTGGAGCCATGTTGCCATCATTTGGAGGGAGTTGGGCATTCTGTTTTCTTTCTTGAGTTTTCAGCATTTTTGCATTGATTATTTCTCATATTCATGGGTTTATCTTGTTTTGATCTTTGAGGCTGCTGACATTTGGATGGGGTTTTTGTGGGATCTTTTTTATTGATATTGTTGTGGGTTTTTGTTTGTTTTTCTTTTAGTAGTCAGGCCCCTCTTCCACAGGACTGCTGCGGTTTGCTGGGGGTCCACTTCAGACCCTATTTTCCTGAGTCCCTCCACCCCTGAAGGTATCACCAGTACAAATTGCAGAACAGCAAAGATGGCAGCCTGCTCTTTCCTTTGGGAGTTCTGTTCCAGAGGGACACTGACCTGATGCTGGTTGGAACACTCATCTATGAGGTGTTTAAATACTCCTGTGGGAGGTCTTACCCAATCAGGAGGCGTGGGATAAGAGACCCACTTAAATAAGCAATCTGCTTGCCTCTTAATGGAGCAGGTGTGCTGCACTTGGGGGAATCCCTCTTGTCTGGGCTGCCCTGACTCTTCAGAGCTAGCAGGCAGAAAAGACTAAGACCACTTATCCATGATACCATAGCCACTCCTCCTCTTAGGGGCTCCTCTCAGGGATATCAGTGCTCTGTTCACAAACCCCAGGCTAAAGATGCAGAAATTACTGATGTGAGACCAGGGAGGAGGAGTGAATTGGAGTCCTGCTTAAAGAAGCAGCCTGGCGATGAACTGTCCCAACTTCAATGCTGCATTTTTGGGAATTGCTCCCAATCCAAACTGCCCAGTTTCACTGCCACCAGTGGCAGGGGAAAATGGCCGACTGGAGCTGCAGTGATGGCCACTGCCCCTCCCCACCCAAAACTCAGTCTTCTTAGGCAGTCTCCAGCTTGCTGCCCTGGCTAGCGGGGATTCCAAGTCAGTGGATTTTTGCTTGTAAAGTTCCATGGAAGTGGGGCCTGCTGAGCGAGGCTGCTTGACTCTCTGGCTTCAGCCCCATTCCCACAGGAATGGATAGATCTCCTGCCTCACTAAAGTTTCCAGAGCCAGAGTATGCAAAAACTCCTGTGTCTCAGTGGCTGCTTGAGAGACCACCCGCCCTAGGAGCTGTCATTAGTTTGCACAGCTCTGTGCTTGGTACCTAAGGCCCTGATGGTATGGGCTCATAAGGAGACCTCCTGATCCACGGGTTTCAGAGAGCCATGGTAAAAGTGTGGTTTACAGGGAGGGGTAGCACAATCTCTCACCACCTCTCCTGGCTGGGGGAGATGGCTACCTTTGCCCTGTACAGTTCCCGGGAGGTTCCTCACTCCACGCTGCTTTTCTTCACTCTCTGTGGGTGACACCAACCACCTAGTCAGTCCCAGTTAGAAAACCTTGGTACCTCAATTTAAGATGTAAAATTCACATGCTATTTTCATACTGCTCAGTGGGAGCCACAGAGCAGAACTATTTTTATTTGGTTATCTTGGCTCCTCCCCACTTTCTTTTTCTTTTTCTTAAACTAGAATATATCTTCACTTTTCAATTATTCCCATTTCGTCAGTAAATGGTACACATTTATGCAATTAACTTTTGGCTAATAAAGTGCAGAATATTTTCATTAACCTTATTTTGCAAAAGTCAATTAATACTTATGGTAGAATTTGTGGTATATTTGGAGGTTGGCATTTGTCAAAGGGAATACAATGAGTTTTTATGTAAATATAAAGCATGATTAGAATATATTATTCAAAAAATACATGATTGTGATAATTGGTGTTTACAGTTATCTACATAAAACAATTTTTTAACAGAATTAAGTAGATGATAGATAATATTGCTACATTTCTGATGCTCTGTAGTCTAACCAGTAGTGTGCTGGCAAATGATTAACAATTACCTCTTTGGGGGATGGGGAAACAAAGTACTGGTTGTAGTGTTTGTTGATTTCCTCCATTTTCGTATTCTCAACATCGACGATTTTAGAATACCAACATAGCATGAACTGACTCACAAAATTCCTGAAAATTTAAGTTATATCAAGCTGGTATAAGTTGGCTCCAGAACATCAGTGATTCTAACAAATTCAGGCACTACTAGATCTTAAATTCATCTGGGTCTTTCTAATTAATTAGCTTAATACTGGAGCTACCACGCAATACTCTACACTGCAGCTTGCTCTTCATTTCTGCGCTTTGATGCATAATCTGTAAATATCTAGACAAAACTGATCAATTAGTTTTAAGTAACTAGCTCCTCAGCTAATATTCTTTGTTAGCTGAGGAGGAGTCTACCGTGTACATTGTAGGATGTTTGGCAACATCCCTGGTCTCTACTCACTCAATGCCAGTAGCATCTCTTAGGTATGATGATCAAAAGTGTCTCCAGACATAGCTAAGTGTCCCCTGGGAGGGGTCACTTTCTGCTTTTCTGTGATAAATAGAAAGGTAGATAGATAAATAGATAGATAGCTAGCTAGCTAGCTAGCTAGCTAGATACAGAAATACAGAGATATATGCATAATATTGGTGAATTATAAGAAATGCTCAAAGGAAGGCTCACAGACTGTTTATATGGCACAAACCAATTGCAAGGAAACTAAAGAATGTAGTTAATCATTTGGATATTTCCAAATATCTAGACATGTATCACCAAATAGGCAAAACATCTGTGAGTCAGACTGAATTTTTCTAGTTTTCATCTGGAAGATTATCATTCTGTAAATATGTTTCATATCTCATTGGTCAAATGACTATGTGTGCGCAATAATAACACTAGTTCAGACAGAAATCTGTTGATATGGTATTTTAAGCTGTCTTACAGTCTAATTTGAATCAAAGCTCAGCTGCTCTGACTTAGTATGCAAATTGAAATGATGTACAATAAAAAATACTGTATTGAGTTTTTAGTCACATTCTGATGCTACAGGAAAGATGATATTAATTTAATGAGAAAAAGCTGAAAGTTGTAAATCTTAGACATTAAACTAATTCCTCTCTCTCTCTCTTTCTCTCTCTAATTTATTCCTTTATAGCAAGTTTATCTCATCTCTTTTCACTGACTTACACACTTTGCCAAAGTAGAAACTTCCTTCCCTAGACATTTCCATTTTGGACGTCATCACTGAAGCATATACCTTAACCTGGGGATATGAACATTATATATGGCTCCCTGTAAGAATATCACTTTCATAATGGCCCAGTGGGGAACCTTCCCAAAGCTTTTGTGTGTATCTCATGGAGACAAATTTCAAAATATAGGAAGCCAATTCTAAGTAAGCACATAAAGCTCACCTTAGCAGCAATAGAAGGATCAACCTCAATTTACTTTTCTAATTTATGTACTGGTCGTGGTAGTTATACTAGTTGCTACTATTTTAGTACAAGGGAATGGAAAAAAAATAACTCCTTATTTTTTTATCCTTACCTCATGTGAACAGACGTTTTCTTTGCCTAAGGAAAGTTTGACTCAAAATTAGCCTTATTTTCCTCACAGAATTGTAAAGTGGCTTTACATTATTGTAATCTTTGACACTTAATGATATCAGAAATAAACTGAGATCTAGAAAAAAAAAAGATGCTCTCTAACATATTCAATTTATTAAGCACATTTACAGCTTTGATCATTCATGATCTTAGCACAACCAAGTGAACCTGGATTTTGAGGGGAATATCCTATATTAATACAGGAAGAACTAAATAAATAATACAACTTAAATATACAGAACTGTTTTCTTAACGTGACTATTAGATTTGATTCCAATAGAATTTATCTTATTTCAAATTATCATTTATTCCACAAAATTTAGTTAACGGTGGAGTGACAGAAAAACATTTTGTAACCCTAACTTCTACATTTTTTTATTTTGAAGTTAACATATGTGACATATTCTTTAGAATAAAGCACAATCTATTGTATACTTATCTTTATTTTTGCACTTTTGAAATTTTCCCATCAATTATCTCACAGAACTTGGCAGAGCACCAAATTAATCATAATCTGTGTTATGGGCTCTCTTATCTATTTTGGGGGCATCCTGTTTTACTCTTTTCCATGGGAGATTGCATTTTCTTTAATTCAGAAGACTATTACAGATTTTATATTCAACTTGATGCTTCATAGTGACTCATTGTGTACACCATCTGAAATGCATGGCCAGAAATTTAATAAATAAAGAACAGAAATGTCAAGCTTAATTCTAAGTCATCATGTGTGACAAACATTTAACAAACTTTGCAAGATGATTATGCTTCATTGTGTTCTACGGAAACATGAATTTATGATTTAGTCTCTTTTGCATTTTAGATGCTTCTATAATAAACTTGGCAGACAAGTAATTGCTACTGTTTGACAATGGATATAATGCACAGTTGAGTTTGAGTTGTGGTATAAGAATAATAAATACATAAAATAAACTCACCAGCTGAATAGTGTATTACTGAGTCCAATATAAATATGCCTCCTAGAAGAAAATTCCTTTTGGCATGAATATTCCTAAAGAGTATGGTCAATCACAGAAATCAAATGAGAATACTGAATTTCCAGATGTATAATTGAGTAATTTTCTCCCCAAATTACTCTGTGCATTTTAACAAGATGCAATTAGTATATTCTCAACTCATATTTTCAGATAAATTCACTGTTACAGTCCCTAAAAGTATAAGACAATTAACTATTTACTAGTCAATATCAAATATGTCCTTTTCTTAATGACACATTTTACAGGAAGAGAGAAATTCATTCATGCCTTTAACATACTTTAAAAATTATTTTTAAATAGCAACTTTTATTAGTTTAATATAAAAGTAAAAATATAAGATATAAATCATAGCTGCTGCAGAATAGTTATGAAAAATTATACATAATTACATCTTGAGAAGAAAAAGTTTTAAAAAATCATCCTTTTGAGCGAATAAGCAGGGTGCCAGTTTATAGATAATTACACCTCGAAAAGAGAAAGTTTTAAAAAATCATCTTTTTGAGGGAATAAGCAGGGTGCCACTTTATAGATAATTGATTCATCTATGCAAAAGAATGTACCTTGAAGAGACTAGCCATCAGCCACAGTCAGCAGTCACTCATAAGAAAGAACTCTTAACAGATGTCTCTTCTCTTTCTTTTCAAATAGGAAGACAATCCTTCCAATCCTCCTTTTTTGACTCGTATTTCTTCAACACCATGCTCTCTGCCAGACACTATAGTAGGTACTGAAAAACTTTTTTCTCTTCCTATTCTTTCTCCATGTCAGGTCCCACAGAGTGTGGCCCTAAATGTGCTATTTACTGCTTACGACTGCACTGCAAGTTAAAACCATTTCTTTGAATTCATGTTGTGTTATTTGGTAGAATTATAGACAAGTATATATGAAGGGAATGCATAGCACTATATTTCATTATGTGGTGTTAGAGTTCTTAATGTTGTCATTACTCTCTGTATAGCAATGCTTAAAGAAAGTGTAAAACAAATGCTCATCTTACATCCCTAGACTTGCAAAAAGGCTCTCTAAAAGAGAAAATATTTATGTTTGTTTTGTTCTCACCTCTGACATCATCCATGATTTTCTACTTGGTTGAAGAAATCTATTGATCTTGTTTCTTACAACAGCACTGTCTTAGTCCTTTCAGCTTGTAATAACAGAATACCACAGACTGGGTGACTTATAAACAGTAGTAATGTATTTCTCGCTGTTGTGAAGGCTAGGAAGTCCAAGGAAAATATGCTGCCGTGGTTGGTGTCTGGTGAGGATCTGCTTCCCAATTGATAGCCATCTTTTTTACTGTGTCCTCAGATGGTGGAATGGGTGAGGAAGCTCCCTGTAGTCTCATTTATAACAGCACTAATCCAATTAATGAGGGCTCTGCTCTCACAACCTATCACCTAACAAAGGGTCCATCTCCTCATACCAGCACATTGGGGGTTAGGATTTCAATGTATTAATTTTAGGGGTCACAAGCATTCAGTCTATAGCAAGCACCACAAGTCAATCTGTTTGATTCATCCTAAAGGGCTCCCCTGATTATCCTTTGAAAAACTATTCATTTGGGTTAAGAGAAGGTTCTTACAATGGGTTCAGAGACATTTTAATATGAGCATGCAAAGGCATAAAAATCATATAATGGATGTGCGGGACTCAGGGGGGAAGTGTGGAAGGGGAACAAGGGATAAATGACTACACATTAGGTACAGTGTACACTACTCCGGCGATGGGTGCACCAAAATCTCAGAAATCACTGCTAAATAACTTATCCATGTAACCAAAAAACAACTGTTCCCCCCCCAAAAAACTATTGAAATAAAATAAAATAAAAATCCAGGGTTAAACGGAGGTTGTAAACAGGAAGTAATGTCAGGACAGGAATAAATCAGTCAGATTTCTAACCAAGGTTTGGTTCTCTGAAAATCAGAATCAAAGGGTTATTTTCAGTTTAGGGATATTACAAATAGTGCTGCTATGAACATTCTCGTATGTGTCTTTTGGTGAACATATATAATATGGTTTAGCTCTGTTTCCCCATCCAAATCTCATCTTGTAGCTCCCATAATTCCCATGTGTTGCGGGAGGGAACTGGTGAGACATGATGGAATCATGGCAGCGGGTCTTTCCCATGCTGTTCTAATGATAGTGAATGGGTCTCGTGAGATCTTATAGTTTCAGGAATGGGAGTTTCCCTGCACAAGCTCTCTCTGCCTGCTGCCATCCGTAAGTCCAATAAACCTCTTTCTTTTGTAAATTGCACAGTCTTGGTTATGTCTTTATCAGCAGTGTGAAATGGACTAATAAAATATGTAAGCATTTCTCGTGCTATAATACGTACCTAGGAGAAGAATTGATACATTATAGTGTATATGTATGTTCAGTTTTAGTAAACACTTTTCAAAGTTCTTGCACCAGTTTATACTCCCACAGATAAAGATGAAAAGTTCTGGTTGTTCTAAATCCTTACAAACAGTTAGTATGGTTTGTCTTTTTTATGGCTATTTTCACAGGTGTTTATTGATATCAAATTGTGATTTTGTTTTACATGATCTGTAGGTCTAATGAAACAGGGTATTTATTTTTTTAACCTAGATATCCTATCTTTGAACTATCTATCCAACTACATTGTTAAATTTTTACTTTTGAACTCTGCTTTTCCTTGATAGATTTTTAGTAGTTGTTTTTTGTTGTTGTTGTTATATACTGTATGTGAGTTCTTTTTTTAAAAATATACTATTGAAAATATCTTCTTCCACTTTATAGCTAGTATTTTCACTGTATTAATAGTTCTTTTGGATTAAAAAATTTTTAAATTTCTGTATAATCTGATTTATTATTTCCTTTATATTTGATGCTTCTTTAACATTTATGTTTTTTTAAATTTTATTTTTATTTTAAGTTCCAGGGTACATGTGCAGGATGTGCAGGTTTGTTACAGAGGTAAACATGTGCCATGGTGGTTTGCTGCACATATCAACCCATGACCTGGGTATTAAGCCCAGCATGCATTAGCTATTCTTTCTAATGCTGTCCCTCCCCCAACCTCATCCCCTGACAGGCCCAAGTGTGTGTTGTTCCTCTCCCTGTGTCCATGTTTTCTTATAGTTCAGCTCCCACTTACAAGTGAGAACATGCGGTGTTTGGTTTTTCTGTTCCTGTGTTAGTTTGCTGAAGAGAGTGACTTCCAGCTCCATCCATGTCCTTGTGAAGGACATGATCTCATTCCCTTTTTATGGCTGCATAGTATTCCACGGTGTATATGTACCACATTTTCTTCATCCGGTCTATCATGGATGGGCATTTGGGTTGATTCCAGGTCTTTGCTATTGTGAAGAGTGCTTGTGCTTTTGATGTCTGAGAATAATAGTAAACAGCATCAGTTTTACTTCTTCTTTTATTTATTTCCTTTGTCTGATTGCTCTGGTTAGGACTTCCAGTACTATATTGAATAGAAGCAGTGAAAGTGGGCATCCGTGTCTTGTTCCCCTTCTCACGGGAAACGCTTTCGACTTTTCCTAGTTTAGTATAATGTTGACATGTTTTCTTCTTTTGACTTCTTTATATCCAATAAAAGATGACTTTTAATATCGTAAGGTGTTTTCCTTTGTGATCCTAGAAAATCTGAGACAGGTCTCAGTTCATTTAGAAAGTTTGTTTTGCCAAGGTGGAAGACGCGCCCATGACACAGCCTCAGGAATTCCTGACAATATGTGCCCAATGTGGTCAGGGCACAGCTTGGTTTTATACATTTTAGGGAAACATGAGACATCAATCAATATATGCAAGATGTATATTGGTTCAGTGTGGAAAGTCGGGACAACTTTAAGCAAAGGCAGGAAGACACAAAGCTTGGAGGGAGTTTCCAGGTAACAGAGAGGTGATACACAAATGGTTACGTTCTTTTGAGTTTCTGATTTGCCTTCCCAAAGGAGGCAATCAGATATGCATTTATCTCAGTGAGCAGAAGGGTGACTTTAAATAGAATGAGAGGCAGGTTTGCCCTAAGCAGTTCCCAGTTTTTGTTTTTCTTAGTGATTTGGGGTCCCAAGATATTTTCTTTACACACCTTCTATTTCAATTTTGCTGAGAGTTTTAATGATAAAATGATGCTGGATTTCATCAAATGCTTCTTCTGCATCTATTGAGATAATTATGTAATTTTTGTTTCTAATTCCATTTATGTAGTGTATCACATTTGTTGACTTGCAGATGTTAAAATATCCCTGCATCTCTGGTATGAAACCCACTTGATTACGGTGGATTATCTTTTTGATATGCTATTGAATTCAGTTAACTAGTATTTTGTTGATAATTTTTGCATCTATGTTTATCAGGGATATTGGTCTGTAGATTTTTTTGTTGTTTATGTTCTTCCTTGTGTTGGTATTAGGATGATATTGGCTTCATAGAATAATTTAGGGAGGATTTCTTCTTTCTCTATTCTTTGGAATATTATCAATATATTTGGTGCCAATTATTCTTTGAAAGTCTGATAGAATTCAGCTGTGAATCTCTCTGGTCCTATACTTTTTTTGTTGGAAATTTTTTAAATAACCATTTCAAACTTGCTGCTTGCTATTGGTCTGTTCAGAGATTCTGTATCTTCCTGGTTTAATCTTTGAAAGTTGTATATTTCCTGAATTTTTCTATCTCCTCTAGGTTTTTTCCTTTGTGCTTGTAAAGGTGTTCATAGTAGCCTTGCATAATTCCTTGTATTTCTGTGGTATTGCTTATAATATCTACCTTTTTTTTTCTAATCGAGCTTATTTGGATTTTCTGTCTTCCCTTGGTTAATTTCAATAATCCTCTTTCAATTTTATTTATCTTTTCAAAGAAGCTGCTTTTTGTTTCATTTATGTTTTGTACTTTTTTTGGTTTCAATTTCATTTAGTTCTTCTCTGATCTTGGTTATTTATTTTCTTCTGCTGGGTTTGGGTTTGGCTTGTTCTTCTTTTCTTTGTTCCTGGAGTTTTTACCTCAGATCGTCTATTTGTGCTTCTTCAGACTTTTCGATATAGGCGTTTAATACTTTGAACTTTCCTCATAGCACCTCTTTTGCCGTATCCCAGAGGTTTTGGTAGGTTGTGTTACTATTACCATTCAGTTTAAACGATTTTTAAATTTCCATCTTGATTTTCTTATTCACTCAATGATCATTAAAAAGCAGGTTATTTAATTTCCCTGTATTTGCATAGTTTTGAGGGTTCCTGTTGGTGTTGATTTCCTTGATTTCCAATTCTATCCCACTGTGATCTGAGAGAGTACTTGATATTATTTCTATTTTCTTGAATTTATTGAGACTTGTTTTGTGACCTATCATATAGTCTATTTTGAAGAATGTTCCATGTGCTGATGAAGAGAACGTACATTCTGCAGTTGGTGGGTGGAATATTCTGTAAATATCTGTTAAATACATTTGTTCTAGGGTATAATTTAAGTCCACTGTTTCTTTGTTGATTGTCTGCTTTAAAGACCTATCCAGTGCTGTCATTAGAGTATTAGAGTCCCCCAATATTATTGTGTTGTTGTCTATCTCATTTTTTTAGTTCTAAGAGTAATTGTTGTATACATTTGGGAGCTCCAGTGTTAGGTGTATATATATTTAGGATTGTGATATTTTCCTGTTGGACTAGTTATTTTATCATTATGTAATGTCCCATCCCTAGGGGAATGGGGAGAACACCACATCAAGGAAGCACTCCGTGGGACAAAAGAATCTGAACAGCAACCTTGAGCTTCAAATCTTCCCTCTGACATAGTCTACCCAAATGAGAAAAAAACAGAAAACGAGTTCTGGTAATATAACAAAACAATGTTCTTTAACACCCCTAAAACATCACACTGAGAATAGGAGCAGTATTATTTATTTCTTTTCATAGAACTTTATTTTTATCTCTTGCTTTACTGCTGATGAACGTATGAAACATGCAATAAGAGATTCAGTAGAATGGATGTGTTAACAACGAACATCTTTACCTCATTTTCAATCTCAGAGAGAAATTTTTACTAATTCAATGTTAAATATAATACCTACTGAAGAATTTGTATGGATTATTACTGAGTTAAGAATGTTACCTTTTATTCCTTGTTTGCTAAGAGTTTTGTGCATAAATGACATATGAGTTTTAATGATTTTTATGCTTATATTGAAAATTGTCTCCTAACATAAATGTGTGTAGAAAAAGATGACTCTAAAAATGGAATACAGTATGTTAAAAATAACTGTTCTTATTTTATTCAATTATGTTGTTTCACAATATTGATCCTGAGTCACAAATGATATGAAAGCTGGAAGATTAGATTCCTTAAATGAAAATCATGGTCTAACTGAAAGATTTGTGGATACTAAAATATTATTGATTATTTTCTTAGGCTTAACCATTCAGGAGAGATGGTTATCTCTTTGTATTCAATAAAGCTATCCCTGGAAGATTTCTGGTCTTCCTTTGGTAACCTACAGTTGTAGAAATTTGTATAAAAATGGCTGAAATTGTTTCCTTCCCTGCAACCACGCCCATTTGCAAGGTGACTTTGTGAATCTTTCCATCAGGAGGAGGAGTTTATTTCCCTGTCCCTTGAATGTGAACATTCCATTGAATTCTTGGACTTTGATCAATAGAATGTGGCTGAAATTATACTGTGTCATTTCACAGCCTTGATCTTGAGAGGTCTTGAAAAATCTTGCACTCTTTTAGAACTCTGCTCAGCTATCTGGTGAATAGTTTGACAGCTTTCTGGATGATGATAGGCATATAACCCAATCGCCTGTTTTCTTCCCTGAGAGCCAGCCAGATGCAAAAAGTAAAACTACCTACTTGATTTATAGTTGACTGCCGAGGGCAGAAGAACTGTCTAGTTTGAATTCAGTCAAAATTGCTAATCCATAAAATCATAAACTAAATAAATAGTTGTTATTTTAAACCACTAAATTTGGGGGTGGTTTAATATGCAGAATAAGCCATATGCTACATCTGTATAAAATATCAGTTTGTTTTTATCCCAGAATTTATTCATTCAGCCAGTCACTTATTTGACTAATGTGAAAAAAGCATCTCTTATGTACTAGTCACATATTTATGTACTGGGATTGAGTGCTAAGCAAAATCGAAACAGTACCTTCATCATTCTGAGACTTGTGAACAGAGGCAGAAAATAAAGAACACAAAAAGTAAAATATTTGATATCCTAAATGGTTGTAGGTACAATTATTGTATTAGGTGGTGAGGATATATTTTTGTAAAATTAAAGAGAAAAAATAAACATAGAGTAAGAAGTGAGATCAGGAAAATGTTTTCTTCCTTTGAGAGAAATAGCAGCATGTTTAAATATTGGTTAGGAAGCTCCAGTAGAGAGACAAAAAATTGGTGACACAAAAAACATGACACTAATTTATCCCCGCTGTAGTAAGAATGCAAGAGGAGCCTGTTTTCCACAGAATACTAATAGGAGAAGTGCACTTCTGACCTGGTCAAAATGGCCAACAGCTATTTCATTTGTATTTCAACTGTGCTCATGTAGAAAGAGAGAATAAAGTTTTTAAAAAAGAGGTGGAAAAGAGTAGAAGAAATCCCTCGCACACTTGCTTTTCATACTACTTGGCAGTTGCAAAATATGTGCTCAGTCCATATGCTGCATTCAGGGCCTGTGTGCTCAGGGGGGCTCTAATGACATGGCAAATAATTATATGACTATGCAGCTGTCTGACTTCATCCGTACTCTCCCTTCAGCTAGCTTTCAGTCTTACTAATCTGTGATTATGATCAGCAAATACTTTGAGACAGAATGGGCTCGCTGGAGCTGCAGAGTAATACTATAATAGGAACAATATCACCTTACCCAATCTGCCCCAGCAGTGCCAGGGACACAAGATGAATCCATAAGCTTGGGAAATAAGATGTCAGCCTGCTAAATTAGGAAGACAGGAATTGGTTTCTTATTCATCCACTGACTCACTCTGCCCTCAGCAAGTCACATTGTCTCCCTTGGCATTATCATCATTACAAAAAATAAGATGGTTTCTGCCTTTTAGATATATTGACAATTTACCCATATTCAGAAGCTCTAAAAATGTGAGAGAAAAATACCTTATACTTTAAGGTAATAAAGTTAGTGTTTTTTGTTTGTTTGTTTGTTTTGCTTTGTTTTGTTATAGCAGTTTGTTTTCATGTTAGGCAGATGACAAGTGGATAAAATTCCCCGTTTTCTGGAATGACATCAAGCCATTGAAACATAAAACTCTCAGGGGTGGGGCCCAGATAGCCAACTAGAAACAGCAGCAATCAGAGGCTCCCATTGAAAAGAACCATAACAGCATGCAAATCCTGCACTGGCAACCAAAGTATCCAGGTTCTGTCATCAGAACTGACTAGGTGATTGGAGTGAACCACGGACAGGAAGGAAAAGCAGTGTGGTGTGATGGCCCACCTGAGAGCCACATGGGGCAGAGGAGCCCGCATATCCCAGCCAAGAGAGATGGTGAGTGAGTGTGCTATCCAGCCTGGGATAATGTGCTTTTTTCACGGAGCTGTGTAACCCATGCATTGGAACATTCTACTCGTGAGTCCATGCCACCAGGGCCTGGGGTCCCAACTGTGGAGACATGCAGGTTCTCAACAGCCACTAAGCTAGAATCTGCTTAAGTCTGCCGAGCTCCCAGGGGGAAGAGTGGCCAGCACCACAGCTGTGGCTGTCTGCTGTCTAAGTTGTTTGAGCTTCTTGGAAGAGAGATGACAGCCAACCCTGGGACTGATAGCCACCCAACACTCTAATCTCCCAGGGCACCGGCAGGGCAGCAGCCATCTCCATAGCTCCAGGCTGTGCTTTTCCTCTGCTGGAGCAGGGGATGCTGGATGGCTTGGTCCCAAGAGGTATCCCCCACAGTCTAAAACACCTGCTGTGGCAGACTGCAGACAGAGTGCCTCTTCAGGCCCGACCTTGACCCATCCCTCCTCACTGGGTGGGGCCTCTTTGCAGGAACTCCAACAACTCCAGCCAGGGGATCGGGGACAGAACTCTGATCTCCATGGGCCTGAGCCCATAGGAGGAGAGGTGGCCGCAGTCTCCACAAACCAGCAGACTTAGCCTTTCTTCCTGCTAGTTCTGAGGAATCCAGGGAACCCAGACAAGTGGGTTTCCCCCAGTGAAGCACACCCCCCTCCAGCAAGGGACAGTCAAAGTGCTTTGTTAAATGTGTCCTGTTCCCCGTGCCACCTAACTGCGTGAGACCCTCCAACAGGGGTTACCAGACACCCTATACAGAAGCATACCTACTGGCATCATGTCTGTGCCCCTCGACGACAGAGATCCCAGAGGAAGGAGCAGGCGCTCATCTTGACTGTTCTCCAGCCCCCTTGAATGACATCTCCAGGCACAGGAGTGAACCAGATGAATACGGCCTGAAGTAAACCCCCAGAAAACCGCAGCAGCCCTACAGAAGAGGGACCTGACCATTGCAATAAATAAATAAATAAATAAATAAATAAATAACAGAAAGCAACAAAATAGCATCAACAAAAAAAGTCCCCATAAATACCCAATCCAAGGGTCAGCAGCCTCAAAGATTGATACTACACAAACTCATGAAGATGAGAAAGTATCAATGAAAAAAATGCTGAAAACCCAAAAGTCCAGAGTCCCTCTGATCCTGCAAATGATTGCAATGCCTCTCCAGCAAGGGTGCAGAGCTGGACAAAGGATGAGGTGAATGAATGGACAGAAGTAGGCTTCAGAAGGTAGGTGACAGCAAGCTCTGCTGAGCTAAAGGAACAAGTTTTAACCCAGTGCAAAGAAGCTAAGAACCTTGATAAAATGTTACAGGAGCTGCTAACTAGAATAACCAGTTTAGAAAGAAACATAAATGACCTGATGAAGCTGCAAAACACAGCATGACAACTTTGTGAAGCATATACAAGTATCGAGAGATGAATCGACCAAGTGGAAGAAAGGATATCAGAGCTTGAAGACCATTTTGCTGAAATAAGGCATGCAGAAAAGATTAGAGAAAAAGGAATAAAAAGGAATGAACGAAACCCCTGAGAAATATGGGACTCTGTAAAAAGACAAACCCTACAATTGATTGGACTACCTGAAAGAGATGGGCAGAATAGAAGCAAGTTGGAAAATACACTTCAGGATATTATCCAGGAGAACTTCCCCAACCTAGCAAGATGTGCCAACATTCAAATTCAGGAAATAAAGAGAAAACTACTAAGATACTCCACGAACAGAATAACCCCAAGACACATAATGATCAGATTCTCCAAGGTCAAAATAAAGGATAAAAATGTTAAGGGCAGCCAGAGAGAAAGGCCAGTTCATCTACAAAGGAAGCCCATCAGACTAACAGCAGACCTCTGAGAAGAAACCCTACAAGCCAGAAGAGAGTGGAAGCCAATATTCAACATTCTTAAAGAAAATTATTTTCAAAGCAGAATTATATATCGAGCCAAACTAACCTTCATAAGTGAAAGAGAAATATAACCTTTTCCAGACAATCAAATGCTGAGGGATTTTGTGATCACCAGGCCTGCCTTGCAAGAGCTCCTGAAGAAAGCACTAAATATACAAAGGAAAAAAATGGTACTGGCAACTGCAAAAACATACCAAAATATAAAGACCAATGACACCATGAAAAAACTGCATTAACTAGTGTGTAAAATAACCAGATAGCATCATGATGACAGGATCAAATTCACACATAACAATACTAACTTTAAACGCAAATGGGCTAAATGACACAATTAAAAGACACAGACTGGCAAATTGGATAAAGGGTCAAGAACCATCTGGGTACTATATTTAGGAGACTCATCTCAAGTGCAAAGACACACATAGGCTCAAAATGAAAGGAAGGAGGAAAACTTACCAAGCAAGTAGAAAGAAAAAAAAAAAAAACCCAAAATGCCAGGGTTGCAATCCTAGTCTGTGACAAAACAGACTTTAACCCAACAAAGATCAAAAAAGACAAAGAAAGGCATTACATAATGGTAAAGGGATCAATTCAAAAAGAAGAGCTAACTATCTTAAATGTATATGCACCCAATACAGGAGCACACAGATTCATAAAACAGATACTTAGAGACCTACAAAGAGACTTAGTCTCCCACACAATAACAGTGGGATATTTTAACACCCCACTGTCAATATTAGACAGATCAACGAGACAGAAAATTTACAAGGATATTCAGGATTTGAACTCAGCTCGAGATCAAGTGGACCTGACAGACATCTAGAGAAGTTTCTAACCCAAATCAACAGATTATACATTATTCTCAGTGCTACATGGTGCTTATTCTAAAATTGACCAAATAATTGACAGTAAAGCACTTCTCAGTAAATGCAAAAGAACTGAACTCATAACAATCTCTCAGACCACAGTGCAATCAAATTAGAACTCAGGATTAAGAAACTCACTCAAAACTGTACAACTACATGGAAATTGAATAGTCTGCTCTGGAATCACTCCTGGGTAAATAATAAAATTAATGCAACTATCAAGGAATTCTTTGAAACCAATGAGAACAAAGAGAAAATGTACCAGAATCTCTGGGACACAGCTAAAGTAGTGTAAGAGTCTCAGGATACAAAATAAATGTCCAAAAATCACAAGCATTTATATATACCAACAATAGACAAGCAGACAACCAAATCATGAATGAGTTCAAATTCGCAATTGCTTAAAGAGAAGAAAATAACTAGGAATATAGCTAACAAGGGATGCGAAAGACCTCTTCAAGGAGAACTATGTACCACTGCTCAAGGAAATAAGAGAGGACACAGACAAATGGAAAAACTTTTCATCCTAATGGATAGCAAAAATCAGTATCATAGAAATGGCCATACTGCCCAAAGTAATTTATAGACTCAATGCTATTTCCATCAAACTACCATTGACATTCTATACAGAATTATATAAAATTATATAAAATTATACTTTAAATTTCATGTGGAGCCCAAAAGGAGCCTCTATAGCAAAGTCAATCTGAGGCAAAAAGAACAAAGTTGGAGGCATCATGCTACCTGACTTCAAACTATACTACAATGCTACAGTAAGCAAAACAGCATGGTACTGGTACCTAAAAAGACATATAGACCAATGGAACAGAACAGAGACCTCAGACATAACATCACACATCTACAACCAGCTGATGTTTAACAAACTGGCCAAAAACAAGCAATGGGGAAATAATTATCTATTTTAAAATGGTGCTGGGAAAACTGGTTAGCCATATGCAGAAAACTGAAGCTGGACCCCTTCTTTGCACCTTATACAAAAATTAACTCAAGATGGATTAAAGACTTAAATGTAAAACCCAAAATCATAAAAACCCTAGAAGAAAATCTAGGCAAAACCATTCAGGACATAAGCATGGGCAAAGTCTTCATGAAGAAAATGCCAAAAGCAATTGCAACAAAAGCAAAAATTGACAAATAGTATCTAATTAAACTAAAGAGCTTCAGCACAACAAAAGAAACTGTCATCAGAGTGAAAAGGCAACCTACAGAATGGGGGAAAAGTTTTGCAATACCCATCTGACAAAGGTCTAATATCCAAAATCTACGAGGAACTTCAACAAATTTACAAGGAAAAAAAAAAAAAAACATGAAAAAAGGTGGGCAAAGGATATAAACAGACACTTCTCAAAAAAAGACATGTATGTGGCCAACAAACTTATGAAAACAAGCTCAGCATCACTGATCATTAGAGAAATGCAAATCAAAACCACAATGAGATATTGTCTTACACCAGTTAGAATGCCGATTATTAAAAATTCAAGAAACAATAGATGCTGTCAAGGCTGTGGAGAAATAGGAACGCTTTTACACTGTTGGTGGGAATGTAAATTTGTTCAGCCATTGTGAAAGACAGTGTAGCAATTCCTCAAAAATCTAGAACCAGAAATACCATTTGACCCAGCAATGCTATTACTAGGTATATACCCAAAGGCATATAAATCATTTTACTATAAAGGCACATGCACATGTATATTTATTGCAGCACTATTTACAATAGCAAAGACATGGAACCAATGCGAATGCCCGTCAATGATAGACTAGATAAAAAAGATGTGGTACATATATACCATGGAATACTATGCAGCCATAAAAAGTAATGAGATCATGTCCTTTGCAGGGACAAGGATGAAGCTGGAAGCCATCATCTTCAGCAAACTAACACAGAAACAGAAAAGCAAACACTGCATGCTCTCATTCATAAGTGGGAGTTGAACAATGAGAGCACACGACATACATCCGAACCAGTTGGGGGGTGAGGGATGAGAGAAGGGAGAATCTTAGGACAAATAGCTAACGCATGTGGAGCTTAAAACCTAGAGGAGGGTTGATGGGTGCAGCAAACCACCATGGCACATGTATACCTATTGTAACAAACCTAAATGTTCTGAACTTGTACCCTAGAACTTAAAGTAAATTAAATAAAAAAATAATAAGTTGCTTCCTTAAAAAGATAATTGTAAGGTATGGAGGAAATATACAGAGGAGGAACTAGAAATGAGGAAAGAAGCTAGAAAGTATTGATAAGAATAGAGTGTCAATGGATAAATGGAAAAGCAGAGTAAGTTCATTGATGTTCTATCAGGGATATAGTTATAGTTCTGAGATTGTTTATCAATAGAATCATATAGAAACATTTTATTTCCATTAAAAATATAATTACAAGTGTTTATAAGTTTAAAAAAAAAAAGAAATACAAAACTCTCAAGTTTTCTTCAAAATTTTCTTTTGGTGGGTTGGTACTAAAGTATAATGTGGGAGGCGTTGGCCTAGAAAGTTTTTCCCTCCTGGTTCTGTCATCTCCACCAACTCTAAATACCACTAGAAACAAGAAGTTTTACTTTAATCTGATTGATTTCTCCTCAGTTCAACAGAACACAGCCATGTCAACTCAAAGCAAAACCAACCACATTCCAGGAGGCTCAGGTTGTTAAATTTACATCTGAGCCCTACTATAGCTTTATAGAGCCTTCCATCAATTCGAAGTTCCTCTATTTATACCTTTCCAAACAAAAAGGAAATATGCTGTGCATGTAGCATATTTATGTTTATTTCTTCATTCATTAATTAAACAGTATTTCTGAGCAGCTACTATGTTTAAAGCATGATGCCAAGGACAAAATAGTAAGACATACATTGCCTTATCTTCTTAGAGCATACTAAGCTAGCAAAGTGAAGACTCAAACTAGATTTATTAGTATTTTTTAGCATGTGGAAGAAAGGAAAATAAACATTCAGAGGAGTGTATATGCCCTCTCATTTCCATATGACTTTCAATACCTTTCTGTGAAGAAGGTACACTTCCTTGCCCTATTGACATCACTTTAGGCTATGTGATTTGCTGTGGCTGAAGAAAGATGTGTAGTACGGACAGTTTGCCAAATTTTAAATAAAAGCTCTAAAAGCCAGCCTGTGGTTTCATCAGTTCTCTTGCCTTTTCCTTCCACCATGAGAGTAGTAGGTCCTGGTTGGGGCCGCTCCTTAGCCTGGATCCAGAAAGGAAGAAATCATGTGGAACAGAAGCAGAATTGCAGTCAACCTGCAGCCAACATGTAAGGCAAGTGAGAAGTAAATGCTTGTCATCTCCATGAATCTATAAAAGATATTTGTTTTCATTCATTTGTTTTCTAATTCAAGAATTTCTTTATGCTTTTGAAGTGAAATAACCTAATTTACAACAAAGAGAAAAAGACATTGAACTATGAGTGGTGAAGTTTGATGTGTGTCTCTTTATGATACAAATTGTTGTAAGACAAAATGTATCATGTTTTGTAACCAATGAGAAATTTCAGAAGGGTGGTATAACCTGCAATGAGAATAAAGATATTAAGGGAGCAATATTAGCAATAGATTTTATGGCTGTCATAATAAAATTTTTTTCACAGTACTCCTTATTAGGTAAAACATAAGTTTGGCCTAGAATTTAAAACTATTAATAATATTTTTCTGAATTTGCCCTTATTGTGGAATATTGTAGGCATTATTCAGTGTTAGAGCTGAAAGAAACACTAGAGATTACTTACTTCCAGCCTTTCATCTGATGATTAAAGGAACTGGTGGAGGGTGGTAGAATAAGTTACTTAACTAAAATTGCACAGTCATTTATAACAAAGCTACGATTCTAGACCTACTGACTCCAAGTCTAATTTTCTTCTAACTACACGTACTGCCTTCATCACAGAGTGTCATAGTTGGGAACATATGAAAATAAGAGTACTATATGCCAGTATTGTACTAAACATTTTACATACACGATCCCACTGAATCCTTAAAATAACTCATTTTACCAAGGAGTGGAGAGATTAATGAGGTTAATTACCAAGCCCAATAACTGATAATTAGTCGTTGTCTGAGTAGAGATAGAAAGTTTGGCAATCTAACTCTTGAATCAGTTTTCTAAACCACAGGGAAAGAAAAGAATATAATAATATTGAGATGAGGGAAAGACTGGGTACAGAATTGGCAATCAAAACAGTTATTATTTTTTAAAATTAGCACTTGTATAAAAGCATCCACAGTCCTAAGTTCACCTGTAAAATATCACACATAATATATTAGACTCCTTTGAGGCCCTGGCACTCAGTTTACAAGAGCCAAGCCTATTTTAGACCCATGAGGTACTGAACTGACAATGGTAAATTATGTGAAACTCTGAAAGGCAAATTTCTCTAGAGCCCCCAGCTCCCTATTCCGGGAAGAGCTGCACTATAAGCATATTCTGAGTGCTGCTGTCCTCTCAATACTTTTACCGAATGAAACAAACATCTAGCAAGGATTTATAAGAAAGCAGAATTGCTAGGTCGCAGTAATTTTGTGGAAATTTTGCGAATATTTTCAGTATACTCTCTGCCCTTTAGGCTGTGATAGAAGGTGGAACCCAGCTGAAGGGCGTGCTGAAGGCTTAGTCTCAGTTGATATTATTATCACAGTTTCCATTTCTCAGGGCTCTTTTGCCCAGAGGACTCTGCCTAAACACTCTCATCATGGCTTGGCATGAAACTTCAATAAATATTTATTAATGAAATGACTCTGTACCTTAGGCAGTTGGAAATGTTTTATTTCACTTGGCCTAAGTATCATTAGCACAATTGTGCAGAGTAAGTGAAGAAGAAAGTGTAGGTTGACAGTAAAACCCCTCAAGGATGTCTTTCTTCCATTATCCAGGAAAGGCCATGTGAGAAATTGACAATCTGAATGGCGCAATTTTGTTACCTAGCTGCTTTTCCCACTTGCCTGCCTTATTCTAAGGAGAACTATATTCAAGTTCCATGACAGTTACTGATTTTGCGTCACAATTACCTTTGTGCCTAAGAGATGTATACACAGGTTAGCATGGCCTGTACTATGTTACGAACGCCATGAAGTCATTTAGTGTCTAAAGTTTAGATCATAAGCTTTAGAGTTTGCCAGACCTAGGTTTAATTCCCATCTCTATCCCTTATTTACTTTATTACCATGAGGCAAATTATTTAACATACCTGAGACTGTTCATTTTGTGTACAATGGGGAAGAAGTAACACCTACATCTCAAGAAATTGTTCATTCATTCAACAAAAATTTGAGACTCTGCCCAGTACCAGATACACAGAAGAACAGAAAGATAAATTGTATAGTGTATTAAGAGATGAAAAATGCTATGGAAAAATAAATTATAGAACAGTGTAAGAGATGGGTAGTGCTAGGGTGGGAGTTGGAAATACAGAGTTCTTCTTTACAATAAGAAAGTCAGGGTGGGCCTTTGGCGAATAAAGACAGAAGCTATGTTCTTTACTTTTAATGAAAAAAGTGAGGCCAGGCACAGAGGCTCATGCCTGTAATCCCAGCACTTTGGGAGGCCGAGGTGGGCGGATCACGAGGTCATCAGATCGAGACCATCCTGGCTAACACGGTGAAACCCCGTCTCTACTAAACATACAAAAAATTAGCAGGGCGTGGTGGCGGGCGCCTGTGGTCCCAGCTACTCGGGAGGCTGAGGCAGGAGAATGGCGTGAACCTGGGAGGCGGAGCTTGCAGTGAGCGGAGATCGCACCACTGCACTCCAGCCTGGGCGACAAAGCGAGACTGTCTCAAACAAACAAACAAACAAACAAAAAGAAGTGAGCCAGCGTTTGGTACTGAGCAAGGGAGTGACATGGACAACTTTACCTTAAAAAATTAATTCTGGCTCTTATGTTGAGTATAGATTGTAAGAGGGAAGAGTAATAAGGAAATCAGTGAAGAGGCTATTGACCTAACACACAGGTAGGAGATGATAGTGGCTGATAACATTGGAATAAGTTGGTAGTAGTGGATACTATAGGTGGTCAGATGATAGATACTTTTATAGGCAGAAGAAGACACTGAGTGTTTTGATCTGAGCAACGGGAAGGATGAAATTTCTATCAAATGAGATAGGGAAAGTTATGGGTGGAACAGGTGTATGTGTGGAAAGAAACAACAAGAGTTCAGTTTGGAGGCATTGAGTCTGAGATCTCTCCTGAACATCCAAAGGCAAAGTACAGTAGGCAGCCAGCTGAATGGATCTGGAGTTCAGATAAGAAAATTTTGCTGAAGATATAAATTTGGAATGTTAGGAGGATTAAATGAGACAGCATGAGTAAAGCACTAAAAGCAACATGTGATTCATAATAAAAACGCAATATATATTAGATTAAAAGTGTGTCATTATAACATCAAAAATTGTAATTTCCACTACTTGTCTAGCACAGTGACTGGTACTTATTAGGTGTCATATATGTACACGAAGTAACCAAAGAGTAATATTTCAAACTATGGTATATATGGGTGATTTTGGGGAGTGCAACACAGGAAGTAACCATAATGTATGTTTTTACTTAAATGCAAATTTATTAACAGGTCATTTATATTTTTAATTTTTATTATTTTTTTCATCTTTATGGCTACATAGTAGTTTATATATTTATGGAATACATGAACTATTTTGGTATAGAGATGCAATGTATAATAATCACATTGTGGAAAATTGGGTATCCATCTCCTCTAGCATTTATCCTTTGTGCTACAGACAACTCAATTATAATATTTTAGCTATATTAAAATGTACAGTTTAATTATTATTGATGATAATCCTCCTGTTGTGCTATGAAATACTAGATTTTATTCATTTTAACTATTATTTTGTACCCATTAACCATTTGCATCTTTTTCCCATGCCACCTCCATTTACTACCCTTCCCTTCCTCTGGTAACTATCCTTCTATTCTCTATCTTTATGAGTTCAATTGTCTTAATTTTAGATTCCATAAATAAGTAAGAATTTGTGACGTTTGTCTTTCTGTGCCTAGCTTACTTCATTTAACATAGTGAACTTTAGTTTCATCCACGCTGTTGCAAATAACTCTTTGTCATTCCTTTTTAGGGCCGAATAGTACTCCATTGTATATATGTACCACATTTTCTTTACCTATTCATCTATTGATGGACATTTGTGTTGCTTTCAAATCTTAGCTATTGTAAACACTGTTGCAACAAACATAGGAGGGTAGATATCTCTTTGATATACTGATTTCTTTTTTTTTTTTCTTTTAGGTATAGACACAGCAATGGGGTTGCTGGATCATATGGTACCTTTATTTTTGTTTCCTTTTGAGAAATCTGTAAACTGTTCTCCATTGTAGTCGTACTAATGAACATTTCCACTGACATTGTATGAAGGTTCCCTATTCTCCACATCCTTATCAGCATTTGTTATTGCCTGACTTTTGCATAAAAGTCATTTTAACTGGGGTGAAGTAATATCTTATTGAAGTTTTGATTTGCATTTCTCTGATAATCAGTGATGGTAAAAACACTTCATATGCCTCTTTGCCATTTCTGTGTTTTATTTTGAGAAATGCCTATTCAAATCATTTGCCCATTTTAAAAATCGGATTATTAGACTTTTTGCTATAGAATTGTTTGAGCTCCTTATATATTCTGGTTATTAATCCCTTGTCAGTTAAGTAGTTTGCAAATATTTTCTCCCATTTTGTGGGTTGTCTCTTAGCTTTATTGATAGTTTTCTTCCCTGTGCAGAAGCTTTTTAACTTGATTTAATCAAATTTGTTCATTTTTGCTATGATTGCCTGTGCTTGTGGGGTATTACTCATGTAATTTTCACCCAGGCCAATGTTCTGGAGGGTTTTCCCAGTGTTTTCCTGTAAGAGTTTTATAGTTTGAGGTCTTAGATTTAAGTCTTTAATTCTTTTTAATTTGACTTCTGTATAAGGCAAGTGATATGATTTACATTTGTGTTCCTGCCCAAATCACATGTCGATTTGTAATTCCCAGTGTTGGAGGAGGGACCTGGTGGGAGGTGATTGGACCATGAGGGCAAATTGATTTCCCCCTTGCAGTTCTTGGGATAGTGAGTGAGTTCTCATTAAATCTGGTTGTTTATAAAGGTGTATAGCACCTCTCCCTTCACTCTCTCTCCTCTGGCCATGTAAGACATGTGTGCTTCCCTTTGCCTTCTGCCATAATTTTAAGTTTCCTCAGGCCTCCCCAGCTATGCTTTCTGTACAGCTTGTGGAACTGTGAGTCAATTAAACCTCTTTTCTCTATAAATTGCCCAGACTCAAGTAGTTCTTTATAGAAGTCTGAGAACGGACCAATACAGTGAGAGATGAGGATCAAGTTTCATTCCTCTGCATTTGGATGTTTAGTTTTACCAACATCATTTATTGGAGAGACTGTCTTTTCCCCAACATATTTTCTTGACACCTTTTTCAAAAATGAGTTCACTGTATGGATGTGGATTTGTTTCTGGGTTATCTATTTTGTTGCATTGGTCTATAAGTTTGTTTTTAGGCCAGTACCATTGTGTTTTGTTTACTACAGCTCTGTAGTATAATTTGTTTTGTTTTGTTTTGTTTTGTTTTGATTTTTGAGACGGAGTCTTGCTCTCACCCAGGCTGGAGTGCAGTGGTGCGATCTCGGCTCGCTGCAATCTCCACCTCCCAAGTTCATGCCATTCTCCTGCCTCAGCCTCCCCAGTAGCTGGGACCACAGGTGCCCGCCACCACACCCGGCTAATTTTTTGTATTTTTAGTAGAGATGGGGTTTCACCGTGTTAGCCAGGATAGTCTCGATCTCCTGACCTCGTGATCCACCCACCTCGGCCTCCCAAAGTGCTGGGATTACAGGCGTGCGCGCCAGGCCCATGTAGTATAATTTGAAAGTCAGGCAATGTGTGTGATTCCTCCAGTTTCTCTGTTTCTGCTCAGGGTAGCATTGGCTATTCTCAGCCTTTGTGATTCCACATAAATTTTAGGATGGTTATTCTTCTTTCTGTGAAGAATGCTATTGGTTTTATTATAGTAATTGCATTGAATTTGTAGATTGCTTTGTGTAGTATGAATGCTTTAACAATATTGATTTGTCCAATCAATGAATATGGAATGTCTTTGCATTTTTTTGTATTCACTTTATTTTCTTTCATCACTGTTTTATAATTTTTATTGTAGAAATCTTTCAATTTTTTGGTTAATTCCTAGGCATTTAATTTTATTTGTGGCTATTTTATTTTATTTATTTATTTATTTATTGAGATGGAGTTTCACTCTTGTTGCCCAGGCTGGAGTGCAACAGCACCATGTCGGCTCACTGCAACCTCCACCTCCTGGGTTCAAGTGATTCTCCTGCCTCAGTCTCCTGAGTAGCTTAGATTACAGGCATATGCCTCCATGCCTGGCTAATTTTATATTTTTAGTAGACACGGGGTTTCTCCACATTGGTCAGGCTGGTCTCGAACTCCCGACCTCCGGTGATTCACCCACCTCGGTCTCCCAACGTGCTGGGATTACAGGCGTGAGCCAGCATGCCCGGCCATTTGTGGCTATTTTAAATGCAATTTTTTAAAATTTCTTTTTCAGATTGTTCATTGTTTACATATAAAAATGCTAATGATTTTTGTATGTTGATTTCATTTCCTGCAACTTTCCTGAGTTTATCAGTTATTACAGTTTTTGTGTAGTCTTTATTTTTTTCAAAAAACAAAGATCATAACATCTGCAAACAAAAATAATTTGACTTATTATTTTCTCATTTGCATGCCTTTTGTTTATTTTTCTTGTCTGATTGTTGTAGCTAAGACTTCCAGTACTACGTTGGAAAACAGCTTTGAAGGTAGGCATCCTTGTCACATTCCAGATCTTAGGGGAGAGTCTTTTAGTTTTTCTAGATTGAGTATGATACCTAACTGTGGATTTGTGGTATATGGCTTTTATTATATTGAGGTCTGTTCCTTCCATATGTAGTTTTTTGAGAGTTTTTATCTAATGTTCAATTTTATTAAACATTCTCTCAGCATCAGTTGAAATGATCATATGATTTTTATTCTTCATTCTGTTGATATGATGTATCATATTGATTGATTTGTGTATGCTGACCTTCCTTGCATCCAAGGAATAAATCCTACTTGGTAATGATGAACAATCTTTCTAATATATTGTATTAGTTAGGGTTCTCTAGAGGAACAGAACTAATAGAATGTATGTATATATGAAAGTGATGTTATTAAGGATATTGACTTGCATGATCAAAAGGTGAAGTCCCACGATAGGCCATCTGCAATTTGAGAAACAAGGAAACCAGTAGTGGCTCAGTTGAGTCCCCAAACCTCAAAAGTAGAAAGCTGACAGTGCAGTTTTCGGTGTGTGGCCAAAGGCCTGAGAGCTCCTGGAAAATAACTGGTGTAACTCCAAGAATCCAAAAGCAGAAGAAAGTAGAGCCTGATGTTCCAGGGCAGGAAGCATCCAGCATCAGGATGGGAGAAAGATGAAGGCCAGACTAGGAGAGTCTGCTCATTCCACTTTTTTCTGCCTGCTTTGCTCCAGCTGCCCTTGCCACTGATTAGATGGTGCCCACCCAGGTTGAGGGTGGTCTGCCTGTCCCAGTCCACTGACTCAAATGTTAATCTCCTTTGGCAACACCCTCACAGACATCCCCATTAACTATACTTTGCATTCTTCAATCCAATCCAGTTGACTCTTAATAGTAGTCATCACAGGCCAGGTGCGGTGGCTCAAGCCTGTAATCCCAGCACTTTGGGAGGCCGAGACGGGCGGATCACGAGGTCAGGAGATCGAGACCATCCTGGCTAATACGGTGAAACCCCGTCTCTACTAAAAAATACAAAAAACTAGCCGGGCGTGGCGGCGGGCGCCTGTAGTCCCAGCTACTTGGGAGGCTGAGGCAGGAGAATGGTGTAAACCTGGGGGGCGGAGCTTGCAGTGAGCCAAGATCCGGCCACTGCACTCCAGCCTGGGCGACAGAGCGAGACTCCGTCTCAAAAAAAAAAAAAAAAAAAAATAGTAGTCATCACATGTATTATTAAATTCAGTTTGCTAGTATTTTCTTGAGGATTTTTGCTTCAATTTTCATCAGATATATTGGCCTGTAGTGTTCTTTTTTGACGTGTCTTTGTCTGGTTTTGGATTTAGGTAATACTGGCCTCATAGAATAAGTTTGGAAATATTTCATCTATTTTTTGGAACAGTTTGAGTAATACTAGTACTAGTTTTTCAAATGTGTGACAGAATTCAGCTGTGAAGTCATCAGGTCCTGGGCTTTTCTTTACTAAGAGACCTAATTACAGTGTCAACATTATTCCTTGTTATTGGTCTATTTGAGTTTTGAATTTCTTCCTAGTTCAACCTTGGTAAGTTGTATGTCTCTAAGAATTCATGAATTTCTTCTAGATTTTCCAATTTATTGGCATATAGTTGCTCATAGTAGCCACTAATGACCCTTTGAGTTTCTGCAATATCAGCTGTAATGTCTTCTTTTTTATATATTATTTTATTTATTTGAAATCTCTCCCCCACCTTTTATTTTTTAGTCTGGCTAAAGGTTTGTCAATTTTGTTTATCTTCAAAGAACCAACTTTCTGTTTCCTTCACCTTTTTTATTGCTTTCTTCATTTTAAATTTATTTATTTTTGCTCTGATCTTTATTTTTTTCTTCTTCTTCTTCTAAATTTGGGTTTGGATTGCTCTAAATTTTCTAGTTCCTTAGCATGCATAATTAGGTTATTTATCTGAAGTTTTTTCTCTCTTATTTGATATAGGCACTTATAATGATAAAATTTCTTTTTAGTACTGCTTTGGCTGTATCCCATAGGTTTTGTTGTGTTGTGTTTTTATTATCATCTGTTTCAAGAAATTTTTCAATTTTCTTCTTAATTTCCTGATTGACTCACTGGTCCTTTAGGAGCATATTGCTTAATTTCCACATGCTCGCATAGTTTTAAAAATTCCTCTTATTTATTTGTAGTTTTATTCCATTGTGGAGAGAAAATATGCTCAATAATAGTCCAAATGCTTTGAATGTTTTACAACTTGTTTTGGGATCTAACATATGGTCTATTCTTGAGAATGATCCATGTGCTAAAGACAAAAATGTGTATTCAGCAGCTGTTAAATGAAATGTCTTGTAAATATATACTAGGTCCATTTGTTCTTTAGCGCAGATTAAGTCTGATGTTTCTTTGTTGATTGTTTGTCTGAAAGATCTGTCCAGCGCTAAAAGTGTGATTTTAAAGTCTCTAGCTATTATTTTATTGAGGTCCATCTTTCTCTTTAGGTCTAACATTTGCTTTATATATCTGAGTCTTCCAGTGTTTGGTGTATATACATTAAAACTGTTTTATCCTCTTGTTGAATTGACATATGTATCATTATATAATGACTGCTTTTGGTCTCTTATTACAATTTTTGTCTCGAAGTCTATTTTGTGCGATGTAAGTAGCTACTCCTATTTTCTGGTTCCCCATTGGCGTGAAATATTCTTTGCATCCCTTTCTTTTCAGTCTGTGTGTGTCTATATGCTAACTGTTTTTCTTGTAGGCAACAGATGATTAGGTCTTGTTCTTTCATTCATTCAACCTATGTCTTCTTATTGAAAAGTGTGATTTATAGTCAATGTTATAATTGATAAGTAGGGACTTACTCCTGTCACGTTGTTATTTGTTTTCTCATTGTTTTATTATCTGTCTTTCTTCTTTTCTTCCTTCTTGTTTTCCTTGTAGTGAAGATGATTTTTTCTGGTGGTATGCTTTAATTACTTTGTTTTTTAGTTTTTTATGCATTTTTTATTGTGTGTTTTTCAATTTGAGGTTACCATGAGGCGAACAAATACTTTCATATAACCCATTATTTAAAACTGATGACAGCACTTACTGCAGAAACAAATATACAAAAAAAAACTAAATTAAAATTCTCCAATTTATTTTTTGCCACTATTTAACTTTTTGCTGTTTCTTGTTATAATCTATTGTATCGTTTATTATTTGAAAAGTTGTAGTTATTATTTTTGATTGGTTCATCATTTCATCTTTCTACTAAGAGATGTTTACACATCACAATTACAATGTTATACTATAATGTGTGTTTCTCTCTGTGCTTATTACTACCAGTGACTTTTGTACCTTCAGATAATTTATTATAATTCTTTCTCATCCTTTTATTACAGATTTAAGATTTCCTTTTAGTATTTCTCATAGGTCAGTGCTGGAGTTGGTGAGATCTCTCAGCTTTTATTTTCCTGGAACTGCCTTTATTTCTCTTTCATGCTTAAAAGATATTTTTACTGGATAAATTATTCTAGGGTAAAGAGTTTTTTTTGTTGTTGTTCTTATTATTTTGTGTATTTTCTTAAGTTCAGGGGTACATGTGCAGGTTTGTTACATAGATAAACTTGTGTCATGGTGGTTCGTTGTACAGATTATTTTATCACCCAGATATTAAGCCTGGTACCCATTGATTATTTTTTCTGATCCTCTCCCTCCTCCCACTCTCCACCATCCAATAGGCCCTCGTGTGTATTGTTTCTCTTTATGTGTCCGTGTGTTCTCACCATTTGGCTCTCACTTATAAATGAGAACATGTAGTATCTGGTTTTTTGTTCCTGTGTTAGTTGCTAAGGATAATAGCGTCCAGTTCCATCCATATCCCTGCAAAAAACATGATCTTGCTCTTTTCTTATGGCTGTGTGGTATTCCATGTTTTATATGCACCACATATCCTTTATTTAGTCTATCATCAATGGGCATTTAGGTTGTTTCCATGTCTTTGCTATTGTGAATAGTGCTGCAATGAACATGTGTGTGCACGTGTCTCTATAATAGAATGATGTATATTTCTTTGGGTACATACCCAGTCATATAAATACTTGGTTGAATGGTATTTCTACTTTCAGGTCTTTAAGGAATTACCATGCTGTCTTCCACAATGGTGAAATTTGACACTACCACCAACAGTGTATAAGCATTCCTTTTTCTCCACAACCTCGCCAGTATCTGTTATTTTTTGACTTAATAATAGCCATTCTGACTGGCATGAGATAGTGTCTCATTGTGGTTTTGATTTGTGTTTCTCTAATGATCAGTGCTGTTGAGCTTTTTTCATATACTTGTTGAATGCATGTATGTCTCCTTTTGAAGTGTCTGTTCATATCCTTTACCCACTTTTTTTTTGTTTGTTATTTGTTTTGTTTTGTTTTTGTAAATTCGTTAAGTTCATTATGGATGCTGGATACTAGACCTTTGTTGAATGCATACATTGCAAAAGTTTCTCTCATTTTGTAGTTTGTCTGTTTACTCTGTTAGGAGTTTCTTTTGCTGTGCAGAAGATTTTTAGCTTAATTAAATCACATATATCAATTTTTGCTTTTGTTGCAATTGTTTTTGGCATCTTTATTATAAAACCTATTCTTGTGTCTATGTCCTGAATTGTATTGCCTAGGTAGTCTTCCAGGGTTTTTATAGTTTAGAGTTTTACACTTAAGTCTTTAATCAATCTTGAGTTAATTTTTGTATACAGTGTAAGGAAGGGGGCTAATTTTAGTCTTCTGCATATGGCTAGCCAGTTTTCTCAGCACCCTACTGAAAAGGAAATCCTTTCCCCATTGCTTATTTTCATTAGGTTTGTCAAAGATCAGATAGTGATTGGTGTGCAGCCTTATTTCTGGGTTCTCTATTATGTTCCATTGGTCTATGTGTTTGTTTTTGTAACACTACCAATTCGGTTTTGGTTACTGTAGTTCCATAGTATAGTTTGAAGTTAGGTAGTGTGATTCTTCCAGATGTGTTCTTTTTATTTAGGATTACTTTGGCTATTCTGGCTCTTTTTTTATTCCATATGAATTTTAAAATTATCTTTTTCTAGTACTGTGAAGAAAGTCAATTGTGGTTTAATAGGCATAGCATCGGATCTATAAATTGTTTTGGACATTTTAATGATATTGATTCTTTGTATTCATGAGCATGAAACGTTTTCTATTTGTTTATGTCTTCTCTGATTTCTTTGAGCAGTGGTTTGTAGTTCTTGTAGCAATCTTTCACCTCTCCAGTTGAGTTTTGTATCAACTTTGATTTTGTATCCTGAAACTTTGCTGGTGTTGTTGATCAGCTTAAGGGGCTTTTGGGCTGACAGTATGGGGTTTTCCAGGTATAGGATTATATCATCCTCACGCAGGGATAGTTTCAATTTCTCTCTTCCTATTTGGATGTACTTTAGTTCGTTCTCTTACCTGATTGCATTGTCCAGAACTTTTAGTACTATGTTGAATAAAAGTGGTGAGAGAAGATATCTTTGTCTTGCACTGGTTTTCAATGGGAATACTTTTAGCATTTGCCCATTCACTATGATGTTTACTGTAGGTTTGTCATTTATGGGTCTTATTATTTTTAGGTATGTTTCTTCAACACCTAGTTTTTCACATAGATGCATGTTGAATTTTCTTGAAAATCTTTTCTGTATCTATTGAGATAATCATCCTTTTATTTGTCCTGAGTTCGTTTTATGTGATGAATCACATTTATTGACCTGCATATGGTGAACGTACCGTGCATCCCAGGAATAAAGCCTACTTTATCTTGGTGGATACGTTTTTTGTTGTGCTTCTGGATTTGGTTAACCAGTATTTTGTTGAGAATTTTGGCATCGATGTTCATCACAAGTATGAAGCTAAAGTTTCCTGTTTGTTTTTCATTTTTTTTTGTTTGTTTTTTTGTTTGTTGTTGTTGCTGTTGTTTTTTATCTCTTCCAGGTTTTGGTACCAGGATGACACTGGCCTCGTAGAATGAGTTAGGAAACAGTCTCTCCTTCTCAATTTTTGGAATAGTTTCAGGAGAAGTGGTACCAGCTGTTCTTCGTACCTCTGATAGACTTCAACTGTGAATCTGTCTGGTCTTTGGCTTTTTTTGTTTGGTAAGCCATTTATTACTGCCTCAATTTTAGAGTCTGTTATTGGTCTGTTTAAGGATTCAATTTGTTTCTGGTTCAGTCTTAGGAGGGTTTGTGTGTCCAAAAATTTACCCATTTCTCCTAGATTTTCTAGTTTAGGTGCATAGAGTTGTTCATAATATGCTCTGATGTTTGTTTGTATTTCTATAATGTCAGTGGTAATATTCCTCTTGTTGATTCTGATTGTATTTATTTGAATCTACTATTTTTTTTCATTAGTCTAACTAGTGATTTATCTATTGTATTAATTTTTCTCAAAAACCGGCTCCTGGATTCACTGATCTTTAAAGGGCTTTTAGTGTCTATTTCCTTCAGTTAAACTTTTATTTTGGCTATTTATTGTGTTTTGCTAGCTTTGGAATTTGTTTGGTCTTAGTTCTTTAGTTATTTTTGTTGTGATGTTAGGTTGTTAATTTGAAATCTTTCAGATTTTTTTGATGTGGGGATTTAGTGCTATAAATTTCTCTGTTAACACTTCTTTGGCAGTGTCCCAAAGATTCTGCTATGTTGTATCTTTGTCCTCATTAGTTTCAAAGAATTTCTTGATTTCTTTTTAAATTTCATTATTTTTCCAAAAGTCACTCGGGAGCATGTTATTTAATTTCCATGTATTTCCATGGTTTTGAGTGAATTTCTTAGTATTTATTTATTTTATTTTATTTTATTTTGTTTTGTTTTGAGACAGAGTCTTGCCCTGTCGCGCAGGCTGGAGTGCAGTGGCGCGATCTCCGCTCACTGCGAGCTCCACCCTCCCCTCCCCCTACCCCGGGTTCATGCCATTCTCCTGCCTCTGATTTTGTTACCCTCTGGTCTGTGAAACTGTTGGATATGATTTCAGTTCCACTGCATTTGTAGAGGAGTGTTTTACTTCTGATTATGTCGTTGATTTTAGAGTAAGTGCCATGTAGCAATGAGAAGAATGTATATCTTGCTGTTTTTGAATGGAGAGTTCTGTAGATATCAGGTTCATTTGAGTTAGTGCTGAGTTCAGATCCTGATTACTTTTGTTAATTTTCTGTCTCAATAATTCATCTAATACGGTCAGTTGCATGTTAAAATCCCCTACTATTATTGTGTGGGAGATTCAGTCTCTTTGAACGTCTCTAACTCGCTTTATGAATCTGGTTTCTCCTGTGTTGGGTGCATATACATTTAGGATTGTTAGATCGTCTTGTTGAATTGAACGCTTTACCATTATTCAATATTCTTTTTGTCTTTTTAGATCTTTCTTGGTTTAAAGTCTATTTTGTCAGAAAGTAGAATCGCAACTCTTGCTTTTTTCCGTTTTTCATTTGCTTTGTAGGTATTTCTTCGACCTTTTGTTTGAGCCTGTGTGTGTCATTGCAAGTGAGATGAGTCTCTTAAAGAGAGCACAGCAATTGTTCTTGGTTCTTTATCCATCTTGGCATCTGGTGTCTTTTAATTGAGGCATTTAGTCCATTTACATTCAAAGTTATTGATATGTGTGAATTTTATTCTGTCATCATGGTGTTAGTTATTTTGCAAACTTTATGTGGTTGCTTTATATTGTTAATAATCTGTGTACTTCAGTGTGTTTTTGTAGTGGCTGGCAACGGTTATTTTTTCCCATATTTATTGCTTCCTTCAGAAGCCTTTATAAGGCAGGTCTGGTTTGTTTGTCTGAAAAGAATAATTTTTCTCTTTTACTTATGAAGCTTAGTTTGATCAGATATAAAATTCTGGGTTGGATTTTTTTGTTGTTGTTTAAGAATGTTTCATATTGGCCCCCAATCTATTCTGGTTTGTAGAGTTTCTGCTGAGAAGTCTGCTATTAGACTGGTGGGCTTTTCCTTTTGAGGTGGCCTCGCCTTTCTCTCTACTGCTTTTAGCATTTTTTTCTTTCATTTCGGCCTTGGAGTACCTGATAATTATGTGTCTTGAAGATGATCTCACGGAGTATCTTACTGGGGTTCTCTGCAATTTCTGAATTTTAATGTTGGCCTCTATAGCTAGCTTGGGGAAGTTCTCATGGATGATATCCTGAAATATGTTTTCCAAGTTGGTTTCATTCTCCCTTCTTTCCAAGTTCGTTTCATATTATAACTTTGAATAATCTTTCTACCTCTATCTCTTTCTCTACCTCCTCTTTAAGGCCAATAACTCTTACCTTTGCATTTTGAGGCTATTTTCTACACCTTGGAAGCATGTTTCCGTGCTTTTTTTCCATTTTTAAAATTTTCTGACTGTATATTTTCAAATACCCTGTCTTCAAACTCACTAATTGCTTTTTCTGCATTATTAATTCTGCTACTAAGAGGTTCTGATGCATTTTTCAGTATGACAGTTGTAGTTTTTAAGTAAAAAAAATCTGCTTGGTTTTTAGAAGTTATTTTAGTCTCTTAGTTAAAGTTATCTGATAGAATTAGAAATTCCTTCTCTATGTTCTATTCGTTTTATTTGAATTTCCTCAGCATAGTTTCTTTTGTTTTCTGTCTGAAGGGTCACACATCTCTCTGCAGGACTAATCCTTTGTGCCTTATGCAGTTCATTTGGTGAGGCCATATTTTCCTGGATGATGTTGATGCCTGTAGGTATTCATCAATGTACAGGAATTGAAGAGTTAGGTATTTCTTGTAGTCTTTATAGTCTTTACAATCTGGGCTTCTTTATGCCAGTCATTTTTGGGAAAGCTTCCCAAGCATTTGAAGGGACTTGGGCCCCAAGTGCAACAATACTGTGGTTTCTGCATATGTGTAGAGGAACTACCTTGACTTTGTTTAAGATACAGAAGAACTACCTGCATTACCAGGCAGAGACTCTTGTCCTTTATCATTACTTTCTCCCAAAATCATGGTGTCTCTCTCTTTGCTGATCTACCTGAAAATGGAGGTGTGGTGATGCGAGCATGCTTTTGGCCACCACCCTGGGATTTTGCTGAGTCAGACCTGAAGCCATCACAACACTGGGCCTTGCCGAAGGATGTTTCCTTCAGGCTGGCAAGTTTCCTGAGGCCTTGGGCATGTCCAGAGGTGCTGTCTTAGTATCAAAATCCTTAACAATTTACCTCGTATTGTATTCTACTTCATCTAAGCTGGCACACAAATCACAATACAAAGTCCTTCCCACTCTTTTCTCCAATTACCACAGGCACAGGTGCCTCTCCCTGTGGCCACCACAACACTGGTCCTCGGCGGGGTCTGACAGGCCACCACAGATGTTCACTTAAAGCTCAAATGCTGTTTTGACACCTTATGGTGCATGCTGCCAGTCCTGGGACTCACCCTTCAGGGCAGTGGGTTCCCCTTTGGCCTAGAGCAGGTCAAGAAATGCCATCCTAGAGTCAAGTCCTAGAATTGGACATCCCGGGAGCATTCTTGCTGCTCTGCCGCACTGTGGTTGAGTTGTGGTTGGTTGTGGTTGTGGTTGATTTTTGTGGCTGAGTTTTGTTTTTCATGATGGTGCTTTATTTTGTGTGCAGATGGTTGCTAAAAGTTGGTGTTCCATGGGGGGATGAAGAATGAAATCTTCTCTTCCACTATTTTGCTCCAGCCCATCTAGTTGATTAATTTTAATTTCACAAGTAATTTTAAAGAAATAAATAGGACTACTATAAGCTCACACACAAATCCCTGCTCTAGATTTGTTAGTGTTTCTTACACAGAAGATTAAAACTTGATTTTATTGGTTCTGTTTTGATTTTAATTTTGCAAACAGACAGTACTTCTGTTTATAAGTTCAAAAACCAAATTACGTAAAAGTATGGCCACATAAAGAAGTCTTGCTTTCCCTGTCTTCCTACCCATTCTCCCCACATTATAGCTCAGGTATTGGCAAAATACTTCTATAAAGGGCAAGAAGTAAATATGCTAGACTTTCAGGTCATATGTTCTCTATTGTGGTTATTCAGTTTTGCTGTTGTAGTGGAAAAGCAGCCATAGACAATACAAAATCAAATGGGTATGGCTGTGTTCCAATAAAACTTTATAAAAACAGGCATTAGAGTCATGAATGTGGAAAAAATAAAAAAGAAAACAAGCAATAGGCCTGCTGACCATAGTTTTCTATCTTTGATGTTAGTAATAGATTTTATTAGTTTATGTCTTATTTCAGGCTGATGTAGTAAATTACTATAGACTGGGTGGCTTAAACAACAAATATTTATTTCTCATAGTTCTGGAGGCTGAAAGTTCAAGATCAGAGTGCCAGCATAATTGGGTTCTGATGAGGGCTCTCTTCCAGGTGGTGGGCAGCTGACTTTTCTTTCTACTATATCCTCCCATGAGGAAAAGACAGCCAGATATTTCTCTTGTCTCATATAAAGACACTAATCCCACTTATGAGGACTCTACCCTCATGATCTAATTATCCCCGCCAAAGGCCCCATTTGCAGTTACCACCTAGGATTAGATCTCAACATATGATTTTCTGGACGTCACGAACGTTCAGTACATAACAGTTTATTTATATGCAAATACAAGAATATGACTATACATTCTCATGCCACATTTCTTATTCAAAAGTTAAGATATACCACTGCTCTATATCCTTAAACGGTATAGATTATATTGTATATTTTGGATATCTTTCTGTACAATACATAGAGAGCATGTTCTTTTTTTTTTTTCAGTCTGTATTCTATTCCATTGTATGAATACAAAACAGTTGATTTAACCAATCTTCTGTTGATAGATTTTTAAAGTTTTCTAACCCTTTAGAATTAAAAACAACACCTGGTGAAAACCTTGGAAATACATTATTCATATGTGTGTAGCTGTATCTGATAGACAGAATTCTGAACTTGAGATTGCTGAATCAAGGGGTAAGTAAACACATTTGCAATTTTGGAAGCTATTGCTAGATTAACTTTTATGGAGTTTTACCATTTTCACTTTCAGTACAATATATGAAAGTATCTGTTTCTAATTTATAAAATATATCCGAGAATCAATGTGTCACCTTTGTGCAGAGGCCATGGTAATCTTCTCTAAATTATTCCAATTATAGTATATATGCTGCTGAAGTGAGCACCATGAAGTAATTTTTAATTTAATAATGGATGAATGCTTTTGAGTGGCATGCAGTCAAAGACAGTGCATACTATAAGACTCCTTCTTTCCACTGAACCTGGAGCAGACACAGAGAAATGGTTTTGCTGGAGAGTTGTAGCCTTTTAAGTCAGCAGGTGATGAATCCTGCCAGGACTGGGTTCTTCCCTTCATGTCTCTGAATTTTTTTTTTTTTTTTTTTTCCCAGAGTGTTAATTGAAGGGAAGCCACTTCACCTTAAGCTCCAGCAACACATGTATCTGTGCACTATCTAATAGGGACAGAAGTGGTCAGAGAGTTGGAAAAATTTCGTGAAGGTCTAACATTTGAGCAATTGTGCACAAAGATAGAGTTCTCTGCTGATTGTATATCAGCCTTAACATAAGAAAGTGGCTTGTCCATTATGAACCAACATGGACTGTGGTAAAATTCAGTAAAGGACAAGCAATGATGCAATTGATAAAAGAGAAATTTGGGAAGCTATTTGATAAAAGACAAAAATTTGATGGAACAACAATAATAATAATAATAATAATAATGAAGACAATATTTATTTATTTATTTTTTTATTATACTTTAAGTTCTAACATACATGTGCACAACGTGCAGGTTTGTTACAT
>NW_012114722.1:6449050-6449554 GCF_000951035.1 Colobus angolensis palliatus | reverse complement strand
TTGTTTGTGTCCTCTTTTATTTCACTGAGCAGTGGTTTGTAGTTCTCCTTGAAGAGGTCCTTCATATCCCTTGTAAGCTGGATTCTTAGGTATTTTATTCTCTTTGAAGCAATTGTGAATGGGAGTTAACTCATGATTTGACTCTCTCTTTGGTGTATAAGAATGCTTGTGATTTTTACACATTGATTTTGTATTCTGAGACTTTGCTGAAGTTGCTTATCAGCTTAAGGAGATTTCGGGCTGAGACAATGGGGTTTTCTAAATATACAATCATGTCATCTGCAAATAAGGACAATTTTACTTCCGCTTTTCCTAATTGAATACCCTTTATTTCTTTCTCTTGCCTGATTGCCCTGGCTAGAACTTCCAATACTATGTTGAATAGGAGTGGTGAGAGAGGGCATCCTTGTCTTGTGCCAGTTTTCAAGGGGAGTGCTTCCAGTTTTTGCCCATTCAGTATGATATTGGCTGTGGGTTTGTCATAAATAGCTCTTATTATTTTGA
>NW_012114722.1:6442624-6447435 GCF_000951035.1 Colobus angolensis palliatus | reverse complement strand
TAATGGCCTTCTTTGTCTCTTTTGATCTTTGTTGGTTTAAAGTCTGTTTTATCAGAGACCAGGATTGCAACCCCTGCCTTTTTTTGTTTTCCATTTGCTTGGTAGATCTTCCTCCATCCCTTTATTTTGAGCCTGTGTGTGTCTCTGCATGTGAGGTGGGTCTCCTGAATATAGCAAACTGATGGGTCTTGACTCTCTATCCAATTTGCCAGTCTATGTCTTTTAATTGGAGCATTTAGCCCATTTACATTTCAGGTTAATATTGTTGTGTGTGAACTTGATCCTGTCATTATGATGTCAGCTGGTTATTTTGCTGATTAGTTGATGCAGTTTCTTCCTAGCATCGATGGTCTTTACATTTTGGCATGTTTCTGCAGTGGCTTTCATCTGTTCCTTTCTATGTTTAGTGCTTCCTTCAGGAGCTCTTGTAGGGCAGGCTTAGTGGTGACAAAATCTCTCAGCTTTTGCTTGTCTGTAAAGGACTTTATTTCTCCTTCACTTATGAAACTTAGTTTGGCTGGATATGAAATTCTGGGTTGAAAATTATTTTCTTTAAGAATGTTGAATATTGGCCCCCACTCTCTTCTGGCTTGTAGAGTTTCTCAGTTGGAAATGCAGAAATCACCCGTCTTCTGTGTCGCTCACGCTGGGAGCTGGAGGCTGGAGCTGTTCCTCTTCGGCCATCTTGGCACCACCTGGCTTTTGATTTCTACCACAGGTAACTTTCCACATAAAATTAATGCGTTTTAACTAAGGTTATAACTTAACCATGGACACATAAGGTGTCTCAAAGCAATGGTAAGCAGTTTCTCTTTTTTTTTTCCTTTTTCTTTTTTTACAAGATTTAGAATCTCCCCAAGGGTAGTTTAGAGAAAGGAAATTCCAAGGCAACAAATCAGAAGCTATCCATGGGGGAAAACAAACCCTTCATAAATGACAAAGTTACACAAATAACAGACCAGAAAGGAATTATTCCACAATCCAAGAATTAAATGTGGGCTACCATTGTGAAAAGACAGTCTTAGCAACTGACCTGCATACCATTTAGCAATTTCTCCTGCTTTTCCCAGAAAAAGTCTAGAGCAACCAATTTCAAGCTTGCAAAAGCTCTTTACTGCTCAAAATAATTTTTAGGGCTAACTCTGATATGAACCCCAACTTTTCTGTCCTCTGGGTGGTAGAAACCAATAAAAAGTATTCTCACATGGTCACAAGGTTAAGCTTTTAAGGACACAAACCAAGACAGATGAATTTAACCCTGTATTGGTTTCAGGGACCCATAGCAAAGGTTGTAACTGAACAGCCTGCTGGACTGGCTTGAAAAGCAGGCTTATAGGGGTCCCTAACCTAAGTTCTATCCTGTGATACCCCTCTCCCCATTACAAAACAACACAGAAATACAAATTCTTAGCACAAAGTACACCAGATTTGCTACAGCCTAAGATTAGTATCATATATCCTTTTTTTCTACTAATTAAACCCTTGCAGGGAAGACAAATAGTGATGTTTTCCATTTACACAGATGCATGCACACACGTGCACACACACACACACACACACACACACACACACACACACACACAGATTGAGAGAGAGAGAGAAACCAGAAACGTGGCTTGTAAGAATTTTGTACCTTTCTGGCTGGCATGCCAGTTTTCTGGGTTCTCTTTCTTTTCAGCTTCTGGAAGAATCAAGCAGATTTTGATGACCCTGTTCGCTCTGCCAAAGCTGTGGGGTTCAAACCACTTTACAAAAGAAAATTAACCTTTTCTGTTTTATGGAACCATAGGCAAAAGAGTCTCAATTTTGCAAGATGTTGCCTAATGGGCTGCATAAGGAACAGAATTAACATTTTCCATCCCAGAAAAATACACATAACAAAACAGACACTAGTCACCTCAATCAGCACCCAATATCAACCTAGCAAGGCAAACAGTTTCTCCTGTTAGTTCATGTTGTATTTGATCCACTCTGGGTTTGCAGAAAAGACCAGATGGTAATTCACACTGGCACTGGGGTCTCTAGGCAAGGCAAAGAGAAGATAATCACCCCGAGATAGGCCTGTTGAGTTTTCTTTGGGACTCACTGAATGTGACCAGACAAATAAAGAGGGTTCTCTGAATTAGGCCTGCTTGACTTCTATCAGCAGTTCTTTCGGAGATCCCCTCCACATTTGCAAACTCACACAAAGATAAGACGGACAGAAGGCCTTCCAAATTAGATTCCTAACCAAGAACTTCAAGAATACCCCTTCCAAGCTATCCTCCTGTTCTCTATCTGAGAAATCTCCCCAAAATCTTCCTGATTGAAAAATCTCCTGCACCAAGACTCTTCCTATTAGTTAGGGAGAGCCAACCAAGATCCCCAGGACCCAAACCTAGAGAGACACCCCACAGTGGGGCTACAGACAAACTGAGATTTCCAAAGGAGCTGAACTGAGACGAACACCCCATGGCGGAACTACAAACAAATACCCTACAATGGGGCCACAAACACACCCTACCATGGGACTACAGACAGACATCCTACCATGGGGCTATAGAACCAGTCAGGAGAAGGAAGGAGGTGTTGGCAGTGCCTAGGATACTCACCAATCCAGACAGCCTGCAATGGGGCTACAGACAGACACCCACTCCACAATGGGGCTACAGACAGACACCCTGTGATAAGGTTACAGTTACAGGACATCTCCCCAGGACTATTTCTCTATTGCAATTAAATCCCTGCACATTGGGTCTGCAGCACCCCGTTAGTAGAGAGAGTGCCAGAGTTAGCCCCTAGTCCAAGATAACTAGGCAGGCACCTGGGCTGGCCTCTGGATTTATCACTGGAGGGGATCTAATGAACCATGGACAGGTAGCCACAAGGGCAATCCTGGATGAGACCCCAAATTTGTAACTGACCAACGGGTTCACTTTGCTCCCTGCCTAGACAGAGCTGATTTCTCAAGACAGGGGAATTGCAATAGAGAAAGAGTAATACACAGAGATGGCTGTGCAGGAGACCAGACCTTTACTATGACTCAAATTAAGTCTCCTTGAGCATTTAGGGATCAGAGTTCTTAAGAATAACTTGGTGGGGGGGCGGGGGAAGCTAGTGAGCCAGGAGTGCTTGTTGATTAGGTAGGAAATGAAATCATAAAGAATAGAAGCTGTCCTCTTGCACTGAGTTCATTCCTGGGTAGGGGCCACAAGATCAGATAAGCCAGTTAATCAATCTGGGTGGTTCCAGCTGATCCATCAAGTGCAGAGTCTGCAAAATATTTCAAGCAGTGATCTTAGGAGCAGTTTACAGAGGGTCAGAATCTTGTAACCAACAGTTGCATGGCTTCTAAACCATAATTTCCAATCTTGTGGCTAATTGGTTAGTCCTACAAAGGCAGTCTAGTCTCCAGGCAAGAAGGAGGGTTGTTGTGGGAAAGGGCTGTTATCATCTCTCTCTCTCTTTTTTCAAGGTGGATTCTCACTCTGTCACCCAGGCTGGAGTGCAGTGGCACAATCTCAACTCACTGCAATCTCCACCTCCTGTTTTCAAGCAATTCCCCTGCCTCTGTTTCCTGAGTAGCTGGGATTACAGGCGTACACCACAAAACCCAGATAATTTTTGTATTTTTAGTAGAGACAAGGTTTCATCATGTTGGCCAGGCTGCTCTCAAACTCCTGACCTTAAGTGATCTGCCTGCCTCGGCCTACAAAAGTGCTGGGATTACAGGTGTGAGCCACCATGCCTGAGCATGGCCTCATCTTTGTTTTAATGGGTTGTAGGGATGATTACCCTTATCTCGTCTCCTGCTAAGTCATGGAGTTTTGGGGAGTTCTTTTAGACCCCCCGATAAAACTTGTTGTAGACGTCCTGGGAGTTTCTTCAGACCTCCAATAAAATTTATTCAATCTCAGCTGGGCACAGTGGCTCACACGCTTGTATTCTCAGCACTTTGGGAGGCCGAGGCAGGTGGATCACCTGAGGGCAGGAGTTCGAGACCAGCCTGATTAACACAGAGAAACCCCTCCTCTACTAAAAATACAAAATTAGCTAGGCGTGGTGGTGCATGCGTTTAATCCCAGGTACTCGGGAGGCTGAGGCAGGAGAATTGCTTGAACCCGGGAGGCGGAGATTGCAGTAAGCCGAGATGGTGCCATTGCACTCCAGCCTGGGCAAGAAGAATGAAACTTCACCTCAAACAACAAAAGCAAAACAAAACAAAACAAAACTTATTCAATCCTAAATGGGTCCTGTTAAGAATTCCTTTGTTATCTTCATGGCCCAGGAAATGCCTAGGGAAGACTTTTGGTGGGCTTTTGTTATTCCAGCCTTTGTATAAGGGCACTGGCTCTTTCAGGTTTTTGTTTTTTGTTTCGTTTTTTTTTTTTTTTTAAGATGTAGTTTCACTCTTGTTGCCCAGGCTGGAGTGCAATGGAGCGATCTGGGCTCATCACAACCTCTACCTCCCGGGTTCAAGTGATTCTCCTGCCTCGGCCTCCCGAGTAACTGGGATTACAGGCATGCGCCACCATGCCCGGCTAATTTTGTATTTTTAGTAGAGATGGGGTTTCTCCATGTTGGTCAGGCTGGTCTCGAACTCCCCACCTCAGGTGATCCGCCCACCTCGGCCTCTCAAACTACTGGGATTACAGGCTTGAACCACTGTGCCCAGCCTCAGGTTTTAATATTTAATCTAATCACTCAGTGCTTAAGCAGTTGTCATGGAGTCCTGCCTGCTCATTTGTTAGTGGAACCTGGCCTGCCACAATCCCCATTGTCAATTTGTGAATGGTTTTCATTATGCTTGTATATATATATATATATATATA
>NW_012114722.1:6395020-6442574 GCF_000951035.1 Colobus angolensis palliatus | reverse complement strand
TATATATATTTATCATGAGAATTGTAGGGAGATGGGGTGTCATAATCTTTCTGTTCACTTCCTGCTGAGAGGGATCATCATTATGGGGCCCAAAACGCAGCATTGTAGTGGAAGAGGTCAATTGGTTCCTGGTAGTACTTTCTGTTTTGGGGATTTAGAGACAGTGCCTGCTGAAACATAATAGTATGAGCTCAAGGGATGTTTTGAAACAGTATGCAACAGCAATACATTCCACAGCATAAAATTATGCCCATACCTACAAGGATGGCCAGTGCTGCGAGGATTTTCTGCCACCAGGAAAGCCTTCCACTAAACCATGATGTGATCCAGTCATTAAGTGATAACCTAGGCCTGGAGATTGCCTGAATCTGTTGGTGTATATCCTTTAATGCCATAGTCACTCCCAGAATCTTCAGGTATAGACACACAACATTGGGTTTTGACAAGGGTGCAGGATCCCCCCCTGGGCCGCTGTTAGAATGTCTAGGCTCGTTTGATTTTGAAAGATACCTTTTGGCATATGATACATTTTAGCATAAGGGAAATACTTTGGAGACTGTTCTTCAATGTTCAGTGCATGAAATTAGCTAGTGCCTCTGTGTGTCATATGACAGTTTCTAAGTCTATTGAGGGAATAAAGATTGTGGCCAGATGATTATACCAGTGAAAGACTGACCTGATCTACCTGTTAAGCGCATGCATGAGGTTAGCTGGGTTCTGGATGGTTTTTATCCAGCGTCCATGTGCTCATTGGAGACCTAGAGTGCAGGGTCCTAACAAGTCCAAGGGCAGCCATGGTCATAAATTGGTACCACAAAGCCATTGGATTCCCATAGGGGCATATCAATTTAGGCCAGGTCGTTGGGACCGTGGTGGCAAACAAATCTATTTGTTGTAGCCCCATAATATGTCAACATTGTTCATGTGGAATTCATCCCATGACTTATGTCGAGGGAGTGGTTGCATTGCTTCCAGCATGAACGGACTAGTTTATTCATGTAGAGGTAGTCAGCCAAACAAATTTATCCTAAATTTGAAGAAAGTCATTTTTATACTGGACATTTTGTGGTATAGTCTAGTTGTACATCTTCACATTCAGCAAGGGAGTAGCTAAAGCTTTTATGTCATCCCTTGTTTTGTTTACTTAGAATGGCTTTTTGTGCCCTGGGCCTTCTAAAGTTTTGTTTATGGGCCACTCTGAGACATTTGCCCTGGTTACTCCTGTCATATGTGACCCAGTCCAAAATTTGAGATTTCCCAGAAAAGTTTGCTGGTAAATCCAGTCCTTCCCTTGAATGGGTGACAAACACCAAGGTAATCCTGTGGTTCTAGAAAGGAATTATAGGCCACAGACCCAGCAGGAGCCTTGTTGCAGGTTATCTGCATAGTTCTGTGCTCATTGTAAAAAATGATTAGAGGTAAAAGCAGAAACAATGAGAGGCACAGCAAGAAGGAGCATTGTTTATAAGAGAAAGTCTTATTGTTTTCTGAAGAGAAACTTCAGATCTTCTAAGGGTTCTATATCCCATCTGCTGGCCTGGAACTCTCCTCTGCCACAGGGTTCTCAGTTGGCAGGAATCTTTTTGCTCACATGTTATGGACCTAAGGCTTGATGCCTGCCAATTTCAGTGCTGTGCTTGTGGTCATTAGCACACCGTAAGGACCCTTTCATTTCTCCTGCAGTAGTTGAGCAGGACTGGCGTCCTTCCATTCCTTCAGCAGCACTTGATTGCCAGGTTGGAAAGGTTGGGGGGCTTCTACAGAATTCACAGTGTTCCTGTTGGAAGCAAACTTATGCAAAATACTAAGAGTTGGTCCTAAGTGAGCAACATAATTCTTAATATCTGACTCCCTATCTAGGGGCACTTCAGTACCAGAGACAGATTAGCTGCAAAGGGTCCTCCGAAGACAATTTCATAGAGACTTATTTTAATTCCATTTCTGGGGGCTATCCTGACCCAGAGCAGTGCAATAATAAGTACCTGCATCCACTTCAATTGAATATCTTGATACAGCTTGGCAATTATTGTTTTTAGGGTGTGGTTCATTCTCTCACTTTGTCCAGGAGATTGAGGTCTCCATGCTGAGTGCAGTCTCCATTTTATTCCCAATGCTTTGTTTACTTGTTGAGTTATCTCAGAGGTGAATGAAGGTCAATTATCACTTTGGATTACATCAGAGGGCCCATATTGTAGTATGAATTTTTTCTTTTTTTCTGTAAAACTTTAACCATATTGGTTGCTTATTGGATGTGACTTGAGTATGCTTCAGAGAAAGCGTCCACTAGAACTAGGAGGTATTTGTATCTCCCAGGGGCTGGTGGCCTTTGTGTAAAATCTATTTGCCAGTTTTCTAGGGGGTGCCTCCCTCTTTTTTGTTGCCTAGGCTGCCTTTGGCTGTGATTATTAGGCTCATTCCTGGCACACAGATGACAATGCTGAATTATATCCTCTACGTGGGCTTTTAGTCCTTTCCCTTTCAAATAATTTTGTACAAAGGACAGTGAAGTGTCTCACCCAAAATGCGTACTATTGTGAACGCACTTTAACAGTGGGTAGAGAAGATGCACTGGTTCCTAGACTGGGCCTGCTCTGCTTACTCTCTACCCTTCCTTGTTTAGTTTGAATCCCTTATCTTCTGCGGCTTTCTTATCTTAAGAAGTGTACTGGGGCTTGGAGGCTGTTAAGTTTATTTGTGGAATTAAGGGCACCTGGATTTCAATGCTGGCACTAGCTAAGTATCTTGTGGTAAGGTCTGCAAAAGCATTGCTCCTTGCCATTTCAGGATTATTGCATTGATGGCCAGGGAAATGCATTACAGCTATTTCCCATGTGACCTTTATCTCTTCTAACAATTCTAACACTTGTTTAGCATATCAAACTTTGATGTTATCCAACTTTAGCAGCCCTCTTTCCCTCCAGATAACTCCATGTGCATGAATTATCATGAATGCTTGGTACTTGGAATCAATGTATATGTTGGCACTCTTACCTTGGGACAGTTGCAAGGCTCTCCTGAGGGCGTTTAACTCTGCCTTCTCTGCCAAGGTTCCTGCCAGCAAAGTTATTGCCTCTATTACTTCTGAGGAGGTCACCACAGCATATGTAGCATTTCTCTTCCTGTCGGGGACCAGGCTGCCCCCGTCTACAAACAAGGTCCGGTCTGAGCATGGGAGGGCCACCTCTTTTAGGTCCAGGTGGCTGAAAAACACTTAGTCTATGACCTCTAGACAATTATGTGTGGGTTCTTCTAGCTCCTCAGTGGTAGGTAATAGTATCGCAAGGTTTCAAGTTTCTGTAGTTTGCAGCTTTACTGTGGGGTCATCTAAAACTATGGCTTGATAATCTGCTTAATTGGCCTGCTGTCTGCCAGTAGCCTCCTTTTTTGTTGCAGTAAAACCAACACTTGATTGGGCACATATATTGTGAAAGGCTGCCACGAGGTCAGCTTTTCACCTTCTTCAAGTAGCAGTCAAGTAGTAGTAGACTGCTCTAGACGAGGGTGCCAGCCCTTGGCTACCATGTCAAGCTGCTCTGAAACATATGCTATGAGTTGTAGTACTTCACCTAACCTTTGCATTAGAACTCCAATGCTAAACCCAGTGTCTAGTGCACATTATGTTGGAAAGGCTTATGAGAATTTGGAAGCCCTGAGGCAGGGGAGGAGATTAACGTATACTTCAGTTGCTCCAATGAATGTTGGTGCCTTGCTTCCCACTCAAAAAGATTACAGTTGGCTCTTTTTAACAGTTCATATAAGGGCTTTCCTATTAGTCTGTAGATAGGGATCCAAATCTAACAAAATCTGGCCATGCCTAAGGAGACCCTTATCTGCTTTCTGGTGGTGGACGTGGCAATAGAAGCAACTGCATTTCACCTTCCCATGGTCAGGGCTCTGGTTTCTTTCTGTACAAGAACCCCTAAATATTTCACAGTTTGCCTGCATCCTCGAGCTTTTTTGCTTGAGACCTTGTACCCACAAGTTGCCCGACGGTTTAAGGTTTTAATGGTGTTATCCTGGTACTCTTGCTCGGAGGAGCTAGAGATTAGCAAATTATCCACATATTGCAATAATACCCCATTTTTTAATTGTAGGTTTTTTAAGTTCTGAACCAAAGCCTCTTTGAATATAGTTGGCGAGTTCTGAAGCCCTTGAGAGCGTACAGCCAAGCAGTACTGAAACTGTGCAGTGGTCTCAGGGTCTGTCCATTCAAAAGCAAACGATAGCTGACTCTCTATATTCACTTGTATCTAAAAGAAGACAGTTTTTCAAGTCTAGCACCATAAACCATTCATGATTCCCAGGTAGTGAGGAAAACATGGTGCATGGGTTAGCTACAGTGGGGTGACTGTCTTCCACAATATCATTAATTGTTGTTAGATCTTCCACAAATCTATACTCATGTGAGTGATACTTCTTTACCAGCAAGATGGGAGTTATTGTAAGAAGACTGAAAAGGCTTTATGAGGCCATACAGTAAGAACTAGACTAAATCCAGCTGGATGCCTTCCAAGGCTTCCCTCTTTAAGGAGTATTGTTTCTTTCAGATAGATTGAACCCCTTCCTTCAATTTGACTTTTACCAAACTCATATTAATTGCCCTCCTCAGACCTCTGGTTTTACCTTGTCAAAGACTTCCTGAGGGAACTGCCACTACCTTAGGACATGAGGTCTTAGCATTCATCAGAGGTGCTTGCACTTGCAGTCCATGTTCTGGAGGCACTTGGAGATGCATCTGATGTTTCTCAGGGATGAAGATGATTTGAGCCTACAACTTGCATAGCAGATGTCTGCCAAGTAAAGAAATTGAGCATCCTGGCACATAACGGAATTGGTGAGTTGTTACATTATTGTCCACTTTACATGAGAGGGGGCACAGAAACTGCTCTGATCCTGCTCATTCCAACTATATTAACAACTGTGTCAGAAAGTTCAGTGATCAGTGTATTAACTATCAAATAAGTAGCACCAGTGTTGATTAAGAAGTCCAATTGCTGTTTCCCCTCTGTTAACTTTACCTGAGGCTTCTCTGGGGAAATGTTGATGTTAGATAGAATTGGAGCTGCTGGAAGTCTTGGGCACCCTCAGTCTTCTTCAGATTCATCCTCAGGCTTAATTGCCATAGTTGGCTTTGGTTCTTTTTGGTTTAACTTTGGGTAATGCTTTTTCCAATGCTCCATTTCTCCACATTATGCACACTGATTCTTTTCTATTTTTCCTTTCCTCTTTTCAGGTCCCTTCCCTCTTGGGTTTTTTCTTGCTGTGGCCATGAGTATTGCTCCCTGCCACAGGGCTTTAGTTTTTTTCACCTACTTAGTCTGGTAAACTTTAAATGCAATGTCTCAGTTGAGAGGCATTTATCCTAACCCTTCTACTTTCTGCAGCTTCTTCCCAGTGTCAGGGAAACTTTGCCTTATAAAATTCAGGTTCACCATCCTGACATTTTCAGGGTCCTGTGGGTCCATATCTGTATACTTCCCAGAGGTCTGTCAAATACATTCCATAAACTCGGATGGATCTTCATTAGGCCTTTGCTGGAGCTCCTACACTTTGTTTAAGCTTTTAGACTTGGGTACCGCTGACTTAATGCCCTTCAAGCTGCAACTCCTGTAATGCTCCAGGTGGGTCATTTAACCCACATTAGCCTCATTTGGATCCCAATTAGGGTCAGTATAGAGTACTGCTCCATCAGGGTCTGGAGTATTGTCTGGGTTTTCATTATGAAGGTGTTCTGCATTGCTTCTCTGCCGTTTGGCTAAGATCAAGTGAAGGTATTCTGCCTCCTCCTTTCCCTTATCCAATACTAGCCAGCTCTCGTCTGCAGTGAGCATAATGTTTATGAGGGCTTGTATATCTGCCCAATGTAGGGTGATGAATAGCAAACATTGTGCTAAACAGCTCATTCATTTTCTGGATGCCTTCCCTACAGGGCAAGTTAGAATTCTCCCAGTTTAACAGGTCAGATGTAATAAAAGGACTGTAGGCTCAATAATATCCTGCCACAGCCCCTGCTGTTTAACTCCTACAGGGTATTGTGAAAGTGGAAATTGCCCTGCTCCTGGTTCCAGAGTTCTCCGGCCAAAAGTAGTGCCTTGTCTGGTCCAAGAGGGAAAGACCAGCTTTGCTGCTTCCCCATCCTCTGGGGGTACCAATTCCCTGTACTCTGAGGGTGGTGATTCTCCCCTTTCCTGGCTGGGTGGTTGGGTATTAGCTCTCACTGGATTAGGTGGGCCGCTAGCTCCCACCAAGTTAAGTACATTTGTCAATTATTGGCTTCCTAAGTCCCTATCTTCTCTCTTAGAGTCAGATAAAGCCTTGATTGAGCACTGCACCATTAGCTTATCTCCCTTCTCTTTGACATCCTTATTATGTAATAACACACATGTCTCAAGATAGGGTATTTATTCCCATCTTCCCAAACACTTACAGAACGACTCTAACTCATATATAATGGAATAGTTTAGAGTCCCAAAAATCGGCTATCTCCCGTCAGATTCTAAAACGTACATTTGCCAAATCCTATTACAATGGTAAACTAATTTCCTTTTAGCCATGGAAGGATACCCAAATAGTTTTCAATCCATCAGGATTCTTCCCAGAGGGCTCCCAGCAGGAATGGACTCAACAGCTCCGATTTTCAAGCTTATGTGGTATCAAAAGGGACAAGACAGATACACAAACGAGTGGAGACAGATTTTGGACAAACACAAAGCGACAGGCACTCAGGCAGGAAAGACCCAAAACCAACTCAAAACCTGATTTTAATCAAAGGCAAAGCGGGTGTATAAGCGAGTCTTGTTGTTGCCCTGGTGGTACCAGGCAAATGACTTTAAAAATCCAGATAGAAAAAGAATAGGCTTCCTGCATATCATACAATTTTATCTACCCCTTGAGCATGTCTGATCCTTATCTCTGTTCTTCCCCAGTAGTGAGGGGGAACATGCGGTTTCATGCAAGGGACAGCCCTCCGGAGATTCCCCTGGAAAATTTCACTCGGCAGCCGCTGGGAATTTCCTGAAAACTGTCTCATTACAAGCCACTGGCCGCTGAATGCAGCCCCATCCCAGCGGCTCCTAGCTGGCTCACCGAATTTTTTCACGGACTTAACTGAGGGTCAGGCTGATTACTCTTGCTTCCCAATAGTGAGATGCAGATGAACTGGGAAATAAGACGGTTTATTTCTGTAACCAGATACAGGGAGAAAACCAGGGAAATATTGCCAGACCAACTAAAAATTACAAAGTTTTGCAGAGCTTATGTATCTTCTAACCTGTGTGACTACGTGTAAATGTGCATTCGTCTAAAGATGTAAGTGATTAGCTTCTTCTAATCTTTAACAAAGGTCTAAGTCCTGAAGACCTTCCTCTGGAGTTTCAGTAAATTTACTTAATCCAGATGGGTCCAGGTGCTGGGGATAATTACCCTTATTTTGTCTCCTACTAAGTCATGGAAGTTTGGGGAGTTTCTTTAAACCCCCCTAATGAAACATGTTTGTAGAGGTCTAGGGAGTCTTTTCAGACCCTCCAATAAATTTGCTCATTGCTAAATGGGTCTTGTTAAGAATTCCTTCATTATCTTGTCAAGCTTTAAGGCCCAGGAAAGGCCTAAGCAAGACTCTTGGTGGACTTCTGTTACATTCCAGCCTTTGTATAAGGGCACTGGCTCTATCAGCTTTCAATAATTAACCTAACTACTCAGGCAGTGCTAAACAGTTGTCATGGACATCTGCCTGTACAGCTGTGAGTTAGATCTAGCCTGTCACAGTTAGCCTTTGTGTCTGCATCCAAGTCTCATCTTAAATTGTAATCCCCATTATCTCCATAATCTCCACAAGTCGAGGGAGAGGCCAGGTGGGGGTAACTGAATCATGGAGATACTTTCCCCCATGCTGTTTTCATGATAGTGAGTGAATTTTCATGAGATCTGATGTATTTATAAGGGACTCTTCCTCCCTTCCCTCGGCAGTTTTCCTTCCTGCTGCCTTTTGAAGAAGGTGTCTTTCTTCCTCTTCACCTTCTGCCATGATTGTAAGTTTCCCAAGGCCTCCCCAGACGTGGTGAACAGTGAGTCAATGAAACTTCTTCCCTTTATAAATTACACAATCTTGGGCAGTTCTTTATTGCCGTATGAAAATGGACTAGTACAGTCGGCCTATTTAAATCATGCTCAAAACATTTACATTAGCCTACAGTGGGGCAAAATTATATAACACAAAGCATATTTCATAATAAAGTATAGAATATCTCTAAATACTGTACTGAAAGTTAAAAACAGAATGGTTTCATACTGTTGTAAAGTTAAAAATTATAAATTGAGCTATTGTGATTCAAGCACTATCTGTATATATATTCACTCATTTAAATTGTCAAAAGAAACCTATGAAGTAGTTGGTGTTATTATATTTACGTTAAGGATTACCAAACCAAGCCCATTTGGCCAATGTTGTGTAAGTACAGACTTAGGAATCTGATCTCTGCAGCATGGAAACTTTTCCACTGGTCTATACTGACTTCTTATCTGGGTAGGGAGATAATTCCAGAATTGAGTACGAAAAGTGGATCTTAACAAAATCCAAACCCAGGCAAATACAATTTTACTTATCTTTATGAAGAAGTTGTTCAGATATTAATAAAGACTTTTCTAAAATAATAATTGCATTTAATATCCTGACACCCAAAGTGTTTAGTAGGCCTTTGTCATTCCTTGACTGAAGCCATTGTCAACTTCATGTGCCTCAGGCCAAGCCCGCCCTAAACATTCTAGAACAGACACTTGGAAATTTTTTTAAGGCAAACTTCCCAGAGCTCAAAGGGTTTTTAACTGAACTGGCTTAGAGATTGACAACCTGGACTGCTATGCAGAAAACTTCATGTTTTGTCCTGTGTTTCCCATATTGGTTTGCTTTCATTTGGCTGCTGAGCAATTGGCTTAGGCTCCTAGAATCTGCTCCACCTTTGCTGAAGATGACACATTGCTGAAATTCTGACCCTTACCATTCTGCAGCTACTTTAGCAGCTGGACAAGAAACGTTGGTTTTAGCTATGGCAGGTCCAAGTGAAGAGGCTTCAGCTATAGTTATATCCATTTTGTATTTTCAAGGCCAATTGGAGGGGGTGCATTTTTAAAAATCTTACAAAGTCAATTTATAAACTGTGATATATAATCCATTAGGATTTATGCTAAATTTTTCTCCTCTGCACAGAGAAAATATTGTTCCCTGAATGTAATTTGAGGGTAGAATGACTATCCTCTGTTCTATCATTCACTGACTACCTAAACTGACTGTATAACCACTAGGACTAAATGCTCCCCAATTAGTTGGCATGTAGAAGTGTTAGCCAAATGCAGATTCACTGAGCCTCTTCATAGGGAATTTAAAGCAAAGTATTTTCTCTGCTTTCTCTCTTTCCAAATTCAAGGGCTTCCTATTTTGAGGTCCTGGTGTCCAGGTTCTATCTCATGATTAGGCAATTATGCTAAAAGAATAAAAAATGCTTCCTTTAAGAGGCTTTAAATTTACTGTTGAGTATTTATTACATGCCTGTGTGAACTAAATGTATTTTACATGCATTATCTCATTTAATCATCCTAATAATTCTATGAGGTAGGTTCAGTTCTTACCCCTGTTTTGCAGATGGGAACACTTGTGACTCAGAAATTTCTTCAAAATTTGAAACTGTCAGACTCCAAAGTTTGTAGTGATAGTGACTAAGCTGTATAATATTTATGGAGACCACAGTCTTTTTGTACAATTTGTACAATAAAGCAGAGGAACAATTTATATTTTCTAGAATAAAGCAGAGATCATGGAAAATATATCCTAAATTCACAAAGTTAAGGTTTTGTAGTGTTCCCCCCAAAATGACTAAAAGAAATAATTTTTCTGGCATAATATAAAATTGAATACCCTTTCCTCCCATTCTTTTACCTTGCATGATGCCTACATACATAAGTGATTAGTGAAAGCAAAGTGTAGAATTCCAACATGTTATTTTAAATGTCATACTTTGGAAGAAAATATAAAATTGACATATTAGGGTTGTACGTGGAGTTCATTCATGATGTCAATTCATGTCTCATTTGCAACACTTGCAATATGGGCAGCTGAAGGACAAGGCATTTGTCAGTAGTTCAGTATATGAGTAGTTTATTAAAAAAAAGTAGTTCAGTATATAAACATGGAAGAACTGGGGATTTTCTAAAATAGTAGGTTGAACAATGTGAAATTATTATTTTCATTCAACAAAAATGGTTGAATATCAACAATTTCACTTGGTTTAATATAATAGAAATGAATGAGATGAAAGTGATCAGAGATTAACAGAGAGGGACAGACAAGGTGAGAAGTCTGAATAGGTGGTCAAGTGTTGTTGTCCAGAGAACTGTACTAGAGCAGAATGTACATGGTCTAAAAATCATGACGACATCTCTGTTGATTTCAGGATAGAGACTCTGAATCCTCTACCTTTTTGAAAACACACTTTGTGATTGTCATGTGTACTCTGCTCTCTAGCCTCTAAGAGAGACTATAAGAGCTTGGGATTGATTGACTATAGAACATATTATGCACTTCTTGAAACAAATTTGAATATTCCACATAGTTGAATCCTTGACATAGTCCTACTTCAGAGAAGTTAAGCCCTACACAAAAATAAATACGGATCTAGGTCACCCTGTTAACCTCTCCCAGCTACTTATTTCCATCAAGTTCTTATTGTGAGTTACATTTATTTGTCTGTTTTTTTGTTTAATTTCCTTTCTATATAGAATGTGGACATATGAGATTGACTATATAGTTTGTTGTGTACACAGCTGTATGCCCAGCAACTAGTAAAATGCCTGCCATTCAATAAGTATATGATAAATGAATGATTAAATAAATGAATTACTTTCAATAGCTATATAGTATTGCATTGCAAGGATGAGCCATAATTTGCTTAACTAATCTCAGTGGACAGATAGTAGGTCTTTTGAAGTTATATGTTCTTATAAACAGTGCTGGAATGAGCATTGTTGTATATGTATTTTCAAATATTAATCTGATTATTTTCTTATGATAGATTATTGAATGGGGAATTTTTTTGGATGGAAAGGTATGCATTTTAAAGCCTTTGATTCATACTGTCAAAATAGATTATCATAGTATACTGTTTTGCACTTCCATCAACCACGTATATATGAGATAAGCCATTTTCCCCATAATGATCAACCCTTGGCATTATTATTTGGTTTTAATCTTTGTCAGTCTGCTTCAAATAAATACCATTTTGTTTTATTTTGCATAATGTCACTATTAAAAGTACAATAATTTATTCACATGTATTTGGCCATTTGTACTTTTTTTGTACACATGATTTTATAGCTTTATTTATAATAGCCCAAATCTGGAAATAACTCAACTGTCCATCAACAGATGATTGAATAAATAAATTTTGTTATATAGTATACAAGACATATGAGTAAAATGACAGTGCAATAAAAATGAATGACTTAAAGTTTAATAAACTTTTTTATTTTCCATTTTTCATTCATACATGATAGTTATACACATTTATGCCATATATGATATTTTCATACATGCTTGCAGTGTGTGTGTTATCAAACAGTAGAAACTATTCCTTCTGCCTAAATATATTTTTTTAACCTATTAACCAGCCTTTCTTCATCCCCAAACACCGCACTTCCCAGACTCTGGTAACCACCATCTTATTTACTACCGATGAGATCAGCTTTTTAAGGTCCCACATATGAGTGAGAATATGAAGTATTTGTCTTTCTGTGTCTGGCTTGTTTAACTTAGTACTTCTCTTATAAAGTAGTTATTAATATCCTGTGTTCATTTTTCCATTGTAGAATTAGATATTTCCTAGTAATGTCTGAGGTTTTTTTGCATATTTAGGTCATTAATTGTTTCATTAAAATTTTTGTTTTAATTTTTTCAGTTGTAGGTAAGTTGTCTCTAAATGCAGTCATATTTATTTATATTTTCATTTATGGTTTCTAGTTTTGTGTTTTGTTTAGAATGTTCATCTCTACTTCAAAGTTACATATGTATTCACTTATGTTTTTATGCAATGTTTGCATTTAAGTTGTTTATTCTACAATAATTTATTCTAAAGACTGAGTATTGATCTCACTTTTTTCCCCATGGTTAGCCAGTTGTTCCAGATGGTTTTTCCCCCATCATTTAAATTGACAAATTGATCAATTACATAAGCACTCCAAGCTTCAGTTCTAGGGTGACCAGTCATCCTAGTTTGCCAGGAGTATCCAGGGATTCTTTACAGTTTGGACATTAAGTGTCAAAACTGGGACAGTCATGAACAAACTAGGATAGATGGTCACAATACGTTTCTCCTTTGTAAAAATGGAAATAATAGTAGTATCTATCTGAAGTAGTTGTGATAATTAAAAAATAATGAATATAAAGGAGTTAGTACAGTATCTGGGTGATAGCAAGTGCATACAAAAAGTGAAATGTTATTAATGCATTATAGATTCTCAGTCTCTTCTGATACTTGCATTGCATTGTATTAATAGTTGTAACTTTTCAATAGTCTTTAATCCTCATGCACTGTTGGTGGGAATGTAAGGTAATACTGCCATTACAGAAAGCAGTTATAAAGGTTCCTCAAAAACTAAAAATAGAATTATCATTGGATACATAAATTCCACTACCGGGTATATATCCAAAAGACAGAAACTCAATATATAAAAGAGATATCTGCATTTCCATATTTATTGCAACACTGTTTGCAATAACCAAACTATGGAATGAACCTAGGTTCCCATTGATAGATGGATGAATAAAGAAAATGTGATATATAACACAATGGAATATTATTCAGCCATGAAAGTGTGAAATACTGTCATTTACAGCAACGTGAATGGAACTGGAGGCATTATGTGAAAGGAAATAAGACAAGCACAGAAAGACAAATACTGCATGGCCGCACTCATATGTTGAGACCTAAAAAGTATCTCATGAAGATAGAAAGTAAATTGGTGGTTAGCAGAGTCCTGGAAGGAGAGTGGGGAAGGCAGGGAAAATAAATAACATACGTGTATTTATTACCACTGAACTGTACACTTAAAATGTTGAAGATGGTAAACTATATATATAGACCTCAATAAAATTATTTTTAAATAATCAATAAAAATATCTATATTGTGAGACAAGAGTATTTTCATTACTAATTTTTCCAAGATTTCAATGGTAGGCAAATTGAATAATCATTCCTCAAAAAAAGTTTAGAGTAATTTTTGTTTAGTTCAAAAACTATGTTGAGGTCGTAATTGAGATTGCATTAAGTTGGTAGAGTAATTTGAAGAGCATGCTATATATTTTCATTAATGCAATATTTTTAAAAACTTCACTTAGGAGAGCATACAAATTTCTTCATATAGTTCACGTAGTTTCTCTATATATGTATATATCTCATTAAGTTTATTTCCAGGAATGTCATATACTAGTTAACCTATTATTATAATGATTTTAATTCATGCTTTTCTCATGAATGGTGTTATGAAGATAAGGTATCAATTTGTAAAATTTTATTTAGTTTTGTACATTATAATTTTTATGAAAATATTTGAGGTTTCAGAAATATACAACTAAACAGAATAATATTAACGATACCTAATAAACTTACGTACGTGGTATTAATGATATTAGTATTTATAACAGAAAGTAATAATAAAATATTAATAATGTTAATAATAAAAACATCCATATTCTACTCCTATAGCTCTGGGAGTAAGACATTATCAATAACTTTGGAATTCCTACTGTGTCCATTCTGAATTGCATCTAGTTCCTATCCTTGGGGAAGTCATTATCCTTGGGGTCAGTTCTTTTATACATATTTAGCAAATATATGTATATCACTGAACAATATATCATTTTTTGAACTTTTTGTAAGTGAGCTCGAACTGTATGTATTCTGTGGCTTGCTCTTTTTGCTCAACATTTTATTTCTGATGTTAAAACATTGTAATAGAAAAAGTGGCAACCTTTCAAAGAGTCTTTCAAGCCTCTTTCCCAAAAAACTGGTTGATATAAAAACAAGATGATTTATTGTAAGTTCACCTGCAAGAATAAAGCTGTATAGATAATGAGGAAAAAAATCTCAAAAATCAAACGTAATGGGAGAAGTTGCTCTTCAACAAGATAAAATGTACTATAGCATTACAATAACTAAATGATATAGTCCTAGTACTGGAACGATTTACTAGAAAAGGGAAACCAGGCAAATAACTGAAAGCTTTAAGAATTTACACATGATAAAGAAGACATTTTAAGCTAATGAGAGGGGAAGAATTATTTTATAAGTAGGCATTGAGATTGTATAATTTTGGAAAAATAAATGGAACCCTACTTCCCACCACTTACAGAAACAAATTCCAGATACATTAACTAATTAGTTGCAATAAATTAAACCATAAAGATAGCTGGAAATAAGAAAGAATGTTTATCTGATGGCAGGTTAAACTGAAAAACAAAAGAAAAAACATAAAGGAAAATACTAATATATTTAACATAATGAAAGTTAAAACTTCTATAATTTTTTTAAGTTTGAATAGAATTAAAAGTGAAATGAAAAAAAGTGGTAAAATAATTGACAGACAAGTTTTTAAATGACAGAACAATAGTGAATAGCTTAATATATTTTAATGTATGAAGAGTTCTTATAAATTATTCATAATAAGGAAGCATGGAAATATGGAAAATTGAATACATAAAAAGGTTTAACAATAATAACTAATAATAAAATTGAACAATTATAACAATATGCTCTAATGAAAGTTGAATGTGGTCCCTCTCTCTCTCTCACAATATCTTATTGTACTGTATTCTTCACTCTTCTTCATGTCTTGGACAGGTAGGAGTGGGATTGTGTGATATTTCATCACACTACTCAGAAACGCACACAATTTAAAATTTTGCCATTAAAGGTAATGGCAAAAATTGCAATTACTTTTGCACCAATCTAATACATTGTTTTTCTTTTTTTCAGGACTTTTCCATTTAAAAGTTTCTGGCCACAGTTGACAGCATGTATCTGAAATTGCAGAAAGCCGAATCTCAAAAGAAGTGACTTCTGAATTCATCAAATGATGGAAAAAATACACACAAAATATTAACATTGACTATCTCTGGGTTGTGGTAACACAGGTGACTTTTCCTCATTGTGTTTTTCTGTATTAAAAAATATAACATAGTCAGAAAATGTATTCAAAATATATTAAAACCTATCTTGTTTCTTTTTCTTTGCCTTAGAATGAATCAGAGTTTTCGAACTGTGTACAAACCTTCATATTTTACTACACATCATATTTTATTGCAATTGTTTCTTTTCTTGACTTGTCCCGCCCCACTGGATTTTGAATTTTTTAAAACTTCACTTAGGACTGGGCGCGGTGGCTCACGCCTGTAATCCCAGCACTTTGGGAGGCCAAGGCGGGTGGATCACAAGGTCAGGAGATCGAGATCATGGTGAAACCCTGTCTCTACTAAAAATACAAAAAATTAGCCGGGCGTGGTGGCGGGCGCCTGTAGTCCCAGCTACCCAGGAGGCTGAGGCAGGAGAATGGCGTGAACCCGGGAGGCGGAGCTTGCAGTGAGCCAAGATCGCGCCACTGCACTCCAGCCTGGGGGACAGAGCGAGACTCCGTCTCAAAAAAAAAAAAAAAAAAAAATGGAGAAAACTTCACTTAGTAGAGCATACAAATATTGTTGTATGAATATTGAGGTCAATTTTAATATTGAGCTCTATTTTCATTATTAGATTATAACGAATCTCCAAATAACATTTTTTTCCTCTTTTAACAGATAATGCAGGGCTGATATAGGAAACTGTGCCTGGTTTTACTGATGAGTTTAATTTTCTATAATTGTTTCACAGCATTTTAACCTAACATTAAAGCTACCAATAAATATTTTCTCTCTAAAATCTTATTTTTTTAGGTAAAAACTGGCTGACTTAACATTTGCTGGAAGAGTCGTCAGATCATCCCAGTAAATTTCAGTATCTTATTTTTCTGCAGGCCATTGTTTTCTTCTCTTTATGTTCATGTATATAATGGAAAGCGAATTTGTACTTTTTTGTATTAAAGATGCATTCCAGTTTAGTACAGTTTTTATGTCTAGGTGTTTCTGTCCAGATGATTTCCTTCAAAAGGGTTTCTTTCAGAGTAGTTTGGTAAACTGCTCTAAAAAAATATGTGTGCGTGCATGTGCGTGTGTGTGCGTGTGTGCGTGTGTGTGTGTAGGTAGGTAGGAAGAGAAGAAATAGGGGAAAATCCTCTAGGTAATTATTTAAACCATGTGATACACAATTAAATCAACAATGGAGTGAGGTTCTTATTCAAATTCTAACTAATCATTATTAAATGACAATTTCATTATCTTTTTGATACTGGGTCTGATATTTCTTCATTGTGAAAGATGTGTGTAAATCAAAATGGCCACATCTTATTTTTATACCTTGAAGGTATCCTTTAACATTTTGTTCCTAGGGGAGATATTATTATTTTAAAATATATTGTTAATTACAAGACATGTATCTTTATAAAATGCATTATAAAGCTGGTGTTTTCTGGCAAGAAATGTGGTATAAAAACAAGCACATTTTATTGCAGCAACTAATTACTTTTTCTTTTTTGTACTTCAAAGTGTAAACTATTTTATTTATTTATTTATTTAACTTATTTTGAGACAAGTCTTGCTCTGTCGCCAGACTGGAGTGCAGTGGTGCCATCTCGGCTCACTGCAACCTCTGCCTCCTGGGTTCAAGCGATTCTCGTGCCTCAGCCTCTCGAGTAGCTGGGATTACAGGCACACGCCACCATACCCAGCTAATTTTGGTATTTTTAGTAGAGACGGGGGTTTCACCACGTCGGCCAGGTGGTCTCAGTTTCCTGACCTTGTGATCCGACTGGCTCAGCCTCCCAAAGTGCTGGGATTACAGGTGTGAGCCACCGCGCCTGGCCTAAACTATTTAGTTTTAATCTGTAATAAGAGTGAATGTTTCATTTTTATTTTGTTATGAATGTAGGTCATAAAAGATAAGACTTAAAATAGCAACATTATTAAAAGCAGCAATAGCCTGCAAAATGCATGTATTTGGTGTTGATTCTTAAAATTATTTTGTTTTTCTCAATGCACTTTATTAATTTTGATTTTGGTACTTTACTTTTAACCTGAGCTTTTATAGTCCATGTGTGGAATCCTATAAATAAATTTGACAGTATTGTACCTATATAATCTGTACTTGATAAAAAGTTACTTGCTAATTGGAACTAAAAACAAGCAAAACAAAATAAAATACAGTCTGAGCATCACTTATCTCAAATTCCTGGGACCAGAAGTGTTTTGGATTTTGGATGTTTCTGGATTTTGGAACATTTACATTTTAATTACCAGATAAATATCCCAAATCTGGTCATCTGAAATCTGAAATGCTCCAAAGGGCATTTCCTTTAAGTGTCATCTTGACAGTCAGAAAGTTCTGCATTTTGGGTTTCAGATTTTCAAGTTTCCTATGCTCAACCTGTATAACAAGTGAATATTTAAAAATGCTTTCTTCAACAACCCTACCTCCTGTTGATTAGCATCTAGGTTAGAAACTACACACCGAGACCTCCAAATCTGACTCAGTCAGTACTTCTCTTATCTTTGGTAACTGCCAAGATCTGGCCCTACAATTCCCATTTCTTTTCTGGTGAGATTTTCCAACATTGCACTTTAGCAATAGGGTTACAATCTGAACACTGCCATTTTCTAGATTTCCTTCAACTTAAAAAAATCCTTTTGTAAGGCTGAGCTCAGTGGCTCACGTTTGTAATCCCAGCAGTTTAGGAGGCCAAGGCGGACAGATCACGTGGTTCGAGACCAGCCTAGCTAACACAGTGAAATCCTGTCTCTACTGAAAATACAAAAATTAGCAGGACGTGGTGGCGGGTGGCTGTAATCCCAGCTACTCGGGAGGCAGAGGCAGGAGAATCACTTGAACCTGGGAGGCGGAGGTTGTAGTGAGCTGAGATCGCACCACTACACTCCAGCCTGGGTAACAGACCTAGACTCTATATCCAAAAAAAAAAAAATTTGTATCAATGATATCAAAGAATAACTTATGTATAGTAAACTGCATCCATTTAAAATGTACAATTTAATAACTTTTGAAAATTGTATAAAGTTATGAAACTACCACCAAAATCAAGATAGAGAGCATTTCTAATATCCCCTCCCCACATTCCTGCTAACTCTCTTTAATCTATCCCTCCTTCATCTCACATTTGTTTCATTTTTTCAAACTCTAAATTCCAACTCTTGGGCCACAACATACTGTCTTTGCAGTCCTTTACTTGCAGCATACCATCTCACAATTCTCCTGATTGTTAGCTTCCTCCTTGCTCTATTTCTTTCACTGACTAGTGAAAATGGTCAAACACTTCAACTCTATTGCTTCCAGCTGTCTTAATCTTCTGCTGAACTTGCCCTCCCAATCACCAGCTCTGCAACATTCATTTTTTTTTTTCTCTACTTCTGCTTCAGGGAAGTAGAGTTCTATTGGAGAAAAAGCACATATCCTTTTAGATTGGATCTATTACAAATTCATGATCTCCAACCTCAGCTGTCAGAACAGCTCAACAATTTTTTACTGATCCCTAATTGTATCCCTTTCTCGTACCCCACAGTAGCTGTTCTAAACTTAAAAATCTCATTAAAATCTCTCTCCTTCCAGGCTTTCCTCTCAGCAGTGTTTAACCTCCTGCCTCAGTGATATTCTTCAAATGTCCCTTCCCTCAGCCTTCAGGTACATCTGTACTTTTACTTATTTTTGCCTTAATTATGCCTCCGAGGAAAATGTGTCCCTGCTGCATCCCAAAGATAACCTCTCCATGGTGCTCTTGAGCTCATGCCCTCCCATTCCCATTAAGACTTTATTTCATCAACTGTCCTCTTCTCCCCTATATTTGATCTTGATCTCTGTCTTTTTTTCTTTCTCTTTCTTTCTCTCTGTTCATTTCTTTCCAAATCAACCTGTGTATGCCCTCATCTGCAATGACAGTAACAATCACGATTTATATAAACCTTCTTTAATCCTAACCTCTAATTTGCTGTTAGTCATCTTTTGCAGTCCATTTATTGAAAAAGAGCTCTACACCCAGGACTCTACTTCCTTACCCCCGTCCACTCCTCATCTTATTATGTTATAGTTTCTGCTCATATCACTCCATCAAAAATGCCCTTGAAGTAAGGCATTTCTTTAACAATTTTTTATACTTTTAGGTGCTGTTGAGATACTGGGGTTAGAGCTATGAATGAGACAAAGTCCTTATTCTCATTGAGTTTACATTCTGGAGGAGGGAGACCAACAATAAAGAAGTAAAAATATAAACGCATGACAATTTGTGTGACACAACCAAGTCCTATAAGGAAAATAACATATGGCGTGACAGAGAATGACTGAGAAAGGGCTAGTTAGATGGAGTGATCAGAGAAGATTTCTTTGAGAAGGTGGAATTGAGTTGAACCCTGACTGATGAAAAGGAGCTAGCCATCTGAAATCTTGGAAAAATGTATTCTGAAAGGAGAAACAGCATGGGGAATAGACCGTGTGATCATGGTATAAAAAGCCAGGGTGTAATCCCAACACTTTGGGAAGCCAAGGCAGGAGGATCGCTTGAGCCTGGAAGTTTTAGACCAACGTAGGCAAATAGGGTAACCCGTCTCTACAGAAAATATAAATAAATATTTTAAAAAATTAGCTGGGCATAGTGGCACATGCCTGTGGTTCCAGCTCCTCAGGAGGCTGAGGTGGGAAGATCACTTGAGCTAGGAGATTGAGGCTGAAGTGAGCTGTGATTTTGCCACTGCACTCCAGCCTGAATCTGTATGACAGAATGAAAGTGACAGAAAAAAATAAAAGAAAAAGAAAAAAAGAAAAGAAAAGAAAAAAGCCAGAGTGAGAAAGACAGGAAGTGATGGTTATAATGTAGGGAGAGGTTAGATCAAGTAGGACTTGTGGGTCTGGTAAATGCTTTGTAATTTTCTAAGTATGATGAGAAGCTTTTGGAAGATTGAGAACAGCAAAAATTTATGATCCAACTTACCTTTTTGAAAGAGATTATTCTGGCTGCTGATGGATATTTGGCCATAGGAGAGTAAGGAGGAAAGCAAGGAGACCAGTTTGCAGACTGTTGCAATAGTATGGATGAGGGGTGGTGGTACACCAAGTACCTTCTTGCTTCTGTGCCTTTGCTCATGCAGTTCTTTCTTTCTGGTGAACCGTGATCCATAATTTAAAACTCAACACAACCATTACATCTTTGGAAAGCCTTCTTCAATTCCCAACCACTGTGTACCAGACAGAATTAATTCCTCCTTTTTATGGGTTCATATAGTGTTTTTCATGAAATGTATCACAGCACATACCTAGCAGAATGGTTAAATGTGCAAACCCTGGAGCTAGATTGTTTGAAATAAATCTTGTCTTGAACCCTGCTGTGGGTTGAATTCTGTCTCCCCAAAATTCATACATTGAAACTCCAACTCTCAGTACCTGATAATGTGACCTTGTTTGGAAACAGGGTCATTGCAGATATAATTACTTAAAATGAGGTCATACTAAAGTTGGGTAGACCTCTAATCCAATGTGATCGATGTCCTCATAGAAAGGAGAAATTTGGACACAGGCATGCATGCAGGAAGAACACTACTTAAAGATGAAGGCAGAGATCGAGGTGATCTTTTGTAAGCCAAGTACTGCCAAAGACTCCCAGCAAACCACCAGAAGCTAAAAGCAAGGCAGTGGATCAGTTTTCTTCCTCACATTCCTCAGAAGAAACCAAGCCTGGAAACTCCTTAATCTTGGACTTCTAGCCTCCAGAACTGTGAGAGACTAGATTTCTGTTGTAAGCCATCCAATTTTTAGTACTGTATTATAGCAGCTCTACAAACTAATATAAACTCATGCTAGCTGCACAGCTTCAGGAAGATTGCATAACCCCTCTGTGCTTAAGTTTCTTCATCTGAAAAAAAAAGAATGGTTTGTTCCTGCAACATAAGGTTGTTATTATTATTATATGAGTTAATACACTTAAGGGTTTTTAAATAATGTCTGGCACATAGAAAGCATTCATTGAGTATCAGCTATTATTCTTCAACCAATCATGAGTGCTCCGAGGGCAGGGATTATCTTTTCTTTATCTTCATAAGCTAAGGGTTTAACAAACTGCCAGGCACAGACTGGAAGCTCAATATTTGTTTTTTTCTTTTTTAATGAATTCAGAATTCCCAGATATTTTTTTTTCTCTAGAAATGAATCGTTTTACAATTCTGTGGTTTAGAGATCCTGAACACTTACTTCAAGCTCCTTGTCAAAAACATTATCAGTACTAATAAGATTGTGCTGAATAATTTGGTATCTTGTCTGCAGTTTAGCTAGCACCTTGTCTCTCCAAATCTCAGTTTGTTCATCTATTGGATTAGATCATTGAGCCAGATAATCTTTAAGGTCCCTTCTAATTTCAAAATTCTGCAAGCCTTGGTCCCTGAGTATAGTTTAGAAGGGCAGTGCATTTGAAGAATAAATTATACTTGATCATTAAAGAAACAACAGAGCATCTCACAAATGAACAAGAAGGCACTCTCAGGCAATGAGAACTCTATTTGGCAGGGCTCATAGTGCACTTTTTCTAGGCCATTAAAATGAATGAAACCTTATGTGCACACCTCAGTAATTTAATGGTTCCACTTTTCCAAAAACCATTCAAAGAATTTTAAGTCTCTCCCTCTGTAACGAGCTTCCCAAAGCTGTTCCTTTTTTCATCTCTCAAGTGAGTATTAACTATTTCAAGCCTCACACTTTCTATCTATAAACAGAACTCTCTGCTTTATATTTTGCATGCTGCTTCAATTGTGAAGATGTTTTCTAGTCAAAACAACTGCAACTGCATGCCACTTAGGTTGAAGTCAGGAAATAGTTGGATTCATTAATACTGATCTGAACAATAAAAGGAAAATTAAAACAGTGACTTTCAAACTATAGTTCACATAAAAAATGTTGGACGCTTTCTTAAAAATGTAGCTTTCTCATGCCTGTAATCCCAGCACTTTGTGAGGCCGAGGCGGGCAGATCACGAGGTCAGGAGATAGAGACCATCCTGGCTATCACAGCGAAACCCCGTCTCTATTAAAAATGCAAAAACTTAGCCGGGCGAGGTGGCGGGTGCCTGTAGTCCCAGCTGCTCGGGAGGCTGAGGCAGGAGAATGGCGTGAACCCAGGAGGCGGAGCTTACAGTGAGCTGAGATCGCGCCACTGCACTCCAGCCTGGGTGACAGAGCGAGACTCCGTCTCAAAAAAAAAAAAAAAAAAAAAAAAAAACAGCATTCTGCCACTCACTGCCAGATTCGGATTCAGCAAGTCTAAGGGGAGGGATAGGTGTAAAGTTACATTTCTAATAAGCATCTCAAATAATTCCTATCTAGTTTGTCCTAAACATACATGTATTTATGACCTCTTGCTAATGGATATAAAATTATTTTCAAAAAATGACATATAAATTTTAACCTAGCAAAATTAAACTTGTATTTATTTATTTATTTATGTATTTATTTTGAGACGGGGTTTCACTCTTGTTGCCCAGGCTGGAGTGCAATGGCACGATCTTCGGCTCACCGCAACCTCCACCTCCCGGGTTCAAGCCATTCTCCTGCCTCAGCTTCCCAAATAGCTGGGATTATAGTCATGTGCCACCACATCTGGCTAATTTTGTATTTTTTTTAGTAGAGACGGGGTTTCTCCATATTGGTCTGGGTGGTCTCAAACTCCCAACCTCAGGTGATCCACCCGCCTGGGCCTCCCAAAGTGCTGGGATTACAGGCGTGAGCCACCGCTCCTGGCCCAAAATTGAACTTTTAAACCTGGATCTATATCATCCATAGCAAACTATCTACATACCAAATTTTTATTTTTTACTGTATATATTTAACATGTACAGCATGAGGTTTCAATATACTTATTAAACCTTTAAAGAAAATAGATGGGGCTGGGCACAGTGGCTCACGCCTGTAATCCCAGCACTTTGGGAGGCTGAGGAGGGTGGATCATGAGGTCAGGAGATCGAGACCATCCTGGCTAACACAGTGAAACCCCGTCTCTACTAAAAAATACAAAAACTTAGCCGGGCGAGGTGGCGGGTACCTGTAGTCCCAGCTACTCGGGAGGCTGAGGCAGGAGAATGGCGTGAACCCAGGAGGCGGAGCTTACAGTGAGCTGAGATCGGGCCACTGCACTCCAGCCTGGGTGACAGAGCGAGACTCCGTCTCAAAAAAAAAAAAAAAAAAAAAAAAGGAAAAAAGAAGAAAATAGATGGATTGGTATAATGTGGAAAACTATCAAATCATTAAGTAATGATTTATTTCCATTAATAATCTCATTCACAGACCTTGATTAGCATGATTCACATTGCCATTTTAAATATCGATTTTCTTGTCTGCTATTTCTTTTGGAAGAAGAATGAGCTTTCAACCCTCTCTGCCTCTACTTCAGTGTATTGATTTCTGAAAATACTAATTTATGTCAAGTAAAATTTGGTAAGAGTCAAGTATAAGCTTTACCATGGTAATAAACAGCCTTCAAATCACAGTGCTCATTTATTTCTTGCTCGTGTTGTATAGTGGCTGTAGATCAGGTTTGGCTCTGCTCCAATTTGCAGCTCTGCTTCACTCTGTTACATATGTTTCTAATTTTCAGACCTTGTTTAAATGAGGAGCCCTTACCTGATATAGGTTGTTCTCATGACAAGGGGAGTGGCAAGAGACAGAGCCAAATGCACCATCACATTTAAAGCCTCTTCTAGAACATGGCATAAATCATGTCTGCACACGTCCCATTGACCAAAGCAATTCATATGGCCAGTACTGAATGAGGAAGTGTATTTCACTTACGAGGAAGCATTGCAAATTGCATAGCTAGTGTGGGCATGTACAACTCTATTACACAAGAGGAAATAATAATTTTGAACAATTTGATTATCTAATAGCTAGTGCAATTAACACTTCTGATTTCAGCTACAAAGTGTTTCTCTTTAGATGAGTCATCTATTTCCGTAGAAGGCACCTCAAACAAAATCTATTCAGATGATAATATAATAAGGTTTTAAAGTTGAAATGTAAAGTTTTATGGTCAATGGTTACCATTTGGCATATGCATATAAATGATGCCTTGGGCTTGGTGTGTTGCCATTGGCTTTTTGCTCTTCTTTTGATTACAAGCTCCATTAGGTTCTTCATTAGGTTCTCTCAGTGCCCAGCGCAATGCCTGACCATGCAGCTGAAGCTCAATAGATGTTTGAGTGAATAAATGAATATGAAACGTAGCTTGAATTAACAGGATACATAATAAAGAATGTCTCATCATTGCAGTTTGGATGTATTTTTCAAAGATCCCTGAAACTTGATAGGTTCCTTACTTCCTTTGCTGTTTGTTAATAAGTAGTATTCTTCCTTAAATGCCCAAGGCTTAGTACAATAGATAGAAAGATTTAAGGGACTTGATACTTCATAGCTATCTTTATTCAATTTATCTTAAGGAAAGTAATGTTAAATCTGTTTCATGTGATAAATTCAGAAGCTTTTGATCAGAAGATTGTTGATCTTGGTATGTAGAGCACCTTTGTAGATATCTGGTAAACAGTAGGTAAACAGTTGTGCTATTAAGTTAAAGTATTTCTTATATTATTAGGCCACAAATGGTCAATACTTTTTTGTCTTTTTTTTTTAATTGCCTCGTCACATCTTCTAGTCTGACAACAAGCTCCCATATGAACTGAAGAACTCAAGCTCTGATATGCTCCAAGTCACGTTTCCCCACTGTCCAGAAAACATTGTTTTTGTTTTTGTTGTGTTTGTTTTTTAGAGTTGGGGTCTCACTCTATTGCCAAGGCTGGAGTGCAGTGACACAATCACAGTTCACTGTAACCTTAAACTCCTGGGTGTAAGGAATAAAAACCATTGTTTTTGGATGAAGTTTGTGTATTCTAATGCTCTCTCTCCTCAGTGAAAATTCCTTTCACCATCAGATGTCCTGTAATGGAGACAAGATGGGGAACAAGTGACGGTTTTTATTCCCCCAAAGGCTTAAAGATCACAGTTCTGAGGGACAGACTCTCTGCTTTAACATGTCCTGGTATTCTGTTCTGCAAAGAAAGAACAATGACAGGTTGATCTTCCATCTAGAGACTCAGAATAAATCTGAATTTATAGTGAACACACAATTTAGATCGCTATGCGGGAATTCCGATACCCAGTTTACTAGTTTTATAAACACATAGGACTTTGAGGAAAGTTATAAATGATTCCTCACTCTAACATCACTTTCTCTCTTATCCCAATTTAGTAATTTCTATATTTAAAAATCCTTGCAGAGTTAGGCACAGCAAGTTTGCATTCAATGTAAAAGCTTGTTAAATATTTGTTTCAAACCAGATTTTCTTATAGGTTTACTTAGTTAAGGGGCTCAAGGCTTTGGTTAGAATTTTTACTAATTTCAAATTTAATAATTGATGGGAATGTTTGATTTGCTAATAAACTTGCTATGTATCAATTTGTAAGGGATAGTGTCTGAGTAAGAAATACTGTAAAAGAGATGAGATCTCTGTACTTGGAATTATACAATTTTTTTAATGTTCTTTATATTGCTTTCAGAAGAAACAATGCTGTCATTCTCAGAAGGCCTCTGCTCTTTCCGCCCAAATGAAAAGTCTGCAAGACACATGCTTTTAATCTCCAATATCAAAAAGTGAACTATAATCAATAATTATGTACCTCTTATATTTATTTACTATCAATATTAGTATGCTATGACTGCCAGAACAAAACACCAGTGACTGGGTGGCTTAAACAACAGAGGTTTATTTTCTCACACTTCTGAAGGAAGTCCAAGTTCAAGGTACTGGCAGAGGGTTGCAGATGGCTGCCTTCTTGCTGTCTCTACCAATTGTTGTCCCTCTGTGCGTGGGTTCCCCGATGTCTCTTTCTCTTCTTATAAGAACACCAGTTATATTGGGTTAGGGACCCTTTCTACTGGCCTCATTTTTAACCTAATTATTCCTTTAATGATCTTATTTACAAATATAGTCACATTCTAACATACTGGGGGTTAGGGCTTCAATGTATGATTTTGGGTGGAACACAACTCAGCCCAAAATACTACCAAAGGATATAAGGCAGGCATGCAATATTTTATTTTTCCTCACAACATTCTAGTGATGTAAGTAGGACTGATTATATGTTTTCACATGTAAAATCTGTGCTGTCTATTTGTACCTCAAATATTCCAGATACTGATCTTACATGTTTTAAGAATAATTATTTTAAATAAAACAAAAGGGATCATTGTAAGTTGTTGCAAAGTACAGTATAAAGAGTTGCTATTACCTCCTATGCAGAAATATTGTGTTACATTGTTTTGCCTGCATGCTTTCTATTCTTTTCTATTAGTACATCCACTTTTTAAATGTAAAATTAGTACCTCCTTTGTAGCTTATAATATATTACAAATGTTTTTATGACATTAAATATTTTTAAAAAACAAAGAATATATTTTTAGGCCGGGCATGGTGGCTCACGCCTGTAATCCCAGCACTTTGGGAGGCCGAGGCGGGCACATCATTTGAGGTCAGGAGTTCGAGACCAGGCTGACCAACATGATGAAACCCTGTCTCTACTAAAAATACAAAAAAAATCAGCCGGGCCTGGTGGTGCATGCCTGTAGTCCCAGCTACTTGGGAGACTGAGGCAGGGGAATCGCTTGAACCCAGGAGGAGGAGGTTGCAGTGAACCGAGATCGTGCCACTGTACTCCACACTGGGTGACAGAGCGACACTGTCCCCCGCAAAAAAAAAAGAATATATTTTTATTTGCTCAAGATTATATTGAATAGGTGTTTAATTCTATAAATTTCATTTCAAGAAATAAAATTACAATGTCATTGATATTTTAGTTTTTATTTATTGTTTATTTAATCACTAGAATGAATACTTTTTTCTTTTTCTTATCTTAATTTTTGTGGTAAGAATACATAATATGACATCTACCTCTTAAAGAAATGTTGAAGTTCACAATATAGTATTATTAAGTATAGGTATAATGTTATACAGTAGATCTCTAGAACTTACCCATCTTGAATAACTAAAATATTAAACCAATTGATCAGCAACTCTCTCTTTGCTCCCCTTCCAGCCTCTAGCAACTATCATTCTACTCTCTTTTTCTATGAATTTGTCTACTCTAGATACCTAATATAGGTGAAATTGTGCAGTATTTGTCCTTCTATGACTGGCTTATTTCACCTGGCATAATGTCCTCCAGGTTAATCCATGCTGTAGCATATGGTAGAATTTCTGTTTGTTTTTTTAAGGTTGAGTAATATTCCATTGTTTCTATATACCAGGTTTTGTTTTTGTTTTTGTTTTTTGTTCTTAATCCATTCATTTGTTAATAGAAACTTTGGTTGTTTCCATATCTTGGCTATTATGCATAGTGCTGCAATGAGCATGAGAGTTTATTTCTCTCTTCAAGGTCCTGATTTTAATTCTTCAGGATATATACGCAAAAGTGATTGCTGGGTCATATGGTAGTTCTATTTTTAATTTTTTGAGAGAACCTACATAGTGTTTCCATAGTGGTTGCACCATTTTTCATTCCCGCCAGTAGTGTAAAAGAGTTCTAAGTTCTCCACATCCTTGACAATAATTGTTACCTTTTCTAATAATGATAAGCATAAGGTGATATTTCATTGTGGTTTGAATTTGCAGTTCCTGGATGGTTAGTGAAATTGAGTATGTTTTTATATACTTGTTTGCCATTTGTATGTCTTCTTCGTCGAAGTCCTTTACCCATTTTTCTAATTGAATTATTTGTTTTTTTCATCCTTGAGTTGTAGTGGTTTCTTATATATTGTGGATATTAACCCTTTATCAGATGTAGCGTTTGCAAATATTTTCTCTCAGTTTTTAGGTTGCCATTTCAATCTGTTGTTTCTTTTGTGGTGCTGAAACTTTTTAGTTTGATATAATCCAAATTATCTACTTTTGCTTTTGTTGATTGTGCTTTTTGTGTCATATGCAAGAAAACATTGTTAAGCCCAATGTTATAATAGCTTTCACTGATGTTTTTGGCTAGGAGTTACATAGTTCCAGGTTTTGTTTAAGTCTTTAATCTATTTTGAGTTGATTTTTATGTGTGATATAAGATAGGGGTCAGATTTAATTTTCTCTTTTTTTGCCATGTGAATATTCAGCTTTCCCAACATTTGTTGAAGAGAATATGCTTTCTATCTTGTATATTCTTGATTCTTGGAACTCTCATGGAATATCAGTTGACCATACATATGAGAGTTTAATTCTGGCTTCTCTATTCTGTTCCATTGGTCTATACATCTGTTTCTGGGTTAGTACCTTACTATTTTAATAACAATAGCGTTGTAATATTTTGAGATGAGGACATGTGATGCCTCCAGCTTTGTTCCTCTTTCTCAAGATTACTTTGGCTATTTGGAATTTTTTTCTATTTCTGTAAAAAGCAACATTGGAATCTTGAAGCTGGTCTAGGATACTGCAACTTAACTGAAATCTGAATCTCTTGTAAAGCTGTTTTTGTTACTTATATCATTGTTAAATCTGCGTTTCTGTGGGAGAATGAGCGCTGGGATTTCTTATTCTTCCATCTTGCTGATACCACCTGGGCTGAGTCCTTTTCACGCATTTATTGGCTCTTTCTATTTTTTTCTGTCAATTGTTTGTCAATGTTCTTAACTCAGTGTTATATCTGAGTAATCATAGTTTTCTTATTGAATTTTAAGAACTCTTTGTAGACTAGCGGATATTAACACATTGTCTATAATACATGTTGTACATATTTTTCCAGTTGATTCTATGACTTGTAATCTTATTATGGAAGAAATGTATCAATATTTTTCTTTGCAAAGGCTTTAGTTGGGTGCTTCAGCCAAGGAGAATGGGGGAAAAGGCTCAAATCCAACTCCCTTAACAACAAAATTGGGGGTTCATATTACAGGGAAAACAGAAATTAGGGAAGGGTAAGGAAGCAATCATGGTGGATGAAGGGTCTGGCATTTCACTGTCCAGATGTGGTGATCTAAGGAGTTTCAGCTCCTTGCCTGAGGATCAGATTCCTGAGGAAGGAACTTACATGACACAAATGTAAGTTTCAAGTTTTAAGACCAGGGAGGGTGAATTTCTATGTTTATTCAAAAAAAGTAAATATTAGTTCTATGAAGCAGTTAGACCTCTTTCACTGGCATTGAGTTATATTTAAAAATTTAATTAAAATATTGGGAGGCTGAGGCAGGTGGATCATGAGGTCAGGAGATCAAGACCATCCTGGCTAACCCGGTGAAACCCCATCTCTACTAAAAATACAAAAAAATTAGCTGGACTTGGTGGCGGCCGCCTGTAGTCCCAGATACTCAGGAGGCTGAGGCAGAAGAATGGTGTGAACCTGGGAGGTGGAGCTTGCAGTGAGCTGAGAACGTGCCACTGCACTCCAGCCTGGGTGACAGAGCAAGACTCCATCTCAAAAAAAAAATTATTAAAATAATACATTACCATATTATGTCTATAGCTAATATACGAAGTTGGCAAGAGTTCTTCACTAGTATTCTTGATTCCTGGTCCTTTAAAATGCTCTCCATTTCACTGACAATAAATAAAAACAAGAGGTGTCTTTCCACTGGGATAGCATCACCTTTGAAGTGTTTCCTCCTGACATTTACCATCTGTCTGTTCAGTTTCATGGATTATCTACTTCTTACTCTTCTGAGATGGGTAGTTTATTCAAGACCTTCCCTTACTTACTCTGCCACCCAGAGATCAGGTGTAGAATACTCAGATATGTTTTTTAATTTTTTTCTAAATAAAAAGGGTGTCTTAACTTCTTTATCTCAAGGTTGCTATCTTTCTTCTCTCCTCAAGATGCAATACCTGCCATACTACATTGCTAAAGTTTTTGTTGGAAAGTCACATCTAACTACTTTTGAAGCCTTCAACTTTTCAGCAATCTGTTGACTCTTTTTTCTATCTCACATTACATTACCTACATTGTGTAATGTCACTGGATCATTGTAATTTATTGACATGCAGCACCCAATTAAATAATTGGAGAATTAAAAAAAAAAAAGCATAGCTGTATGAAGACACTAATGGACACTTGATTGGAGTCTTTTTCTGTAATAGTACTCTTTTGAGGTATAATTTACACAAAGTAAAATGTATAGTTCTTAAATGCACAGGTCAATGAATATCGACAAACATAAATATGTGTTAAATTAAGTTTAGCCTAAAGCTGCCTCCTTACATATTTTAAGATCAGCCTAAAGGAATTTCCATGTATAGTGAATTAACTCACTGGATTTATAAACAGGGTGTAACCTATTCTTGTGCCAATCACCAAGTTTTGGCCAATGAAAAGCAGCCGCATGTTCAAATCCTATTCAAATAAGGCAAACACTGAGCTGTAACCAATACAGATGTGTCTATACCTCATTTTCATTTTATATACATCACTTTCCTTTTACTGTTCATAAATCTCTTCCACCATGAAACAGAGATGGAGTCTCTGAATCGATTCTGCTTGGAGAGGCTACCCAATTTGTGAATTGTTATTTACTCAATTAAATTATGTTAAATGTAACTTGTATAAAGTTTTGCTTTTAACACATCCATGCAACCATTACCCAGATTGAGATGAAGAACATCTCTATTAATCACAGAAAGTTTCTCTAAATCCCTTCTCAGCTAATCCCTCCCTCCCAAAGGCAACCACTATTCTAATTTCAACCACTATTAGATTAGTTTTACCTGTTTTTCAATTTCATATAAATATATGTATAAATAAACGCACATGATATGTACTTTCTGGTGTGTGGCTTATTTTGCAAAACATAATGTCTACAAGTGTTTCCATGTTACTTTGTGTTGTTCATTTATATTTATTGCTGACTAGTAATTCATTAGATAAATATACCACTGCTTTTGTCCATTATTCTATATATCTATATTTGAGTAATTTTGTTTCTTGCTGTTACAAATAGAGTTGTTATTAAAATTCTTTTTATTTAAAACTTTATTTTTAGAGCTGTTTTAGGATCACAACAAAATTGAGGAGAAGGTACAGAAATTGCCATGTATGCTCTGCCCCTACATATGAATAGCCTCCCCCATTATCCCATTATCACCATCCCCCCAAGATTATCCCATTATCACCATCCCCCCCAAGAGAGGTAGATTTGTTACAATCAGTTAATCCACATTGACACACTGATACAGTTTGCATTTGTGTCCCTGCCCAAATCTCATGTTGAATTGCAGGAGGGGCCTGCAGGGAGGTAATTAGATCATGGAGACAGATACCCCCCTTGCTGTTCTTGTGATAGTGAGGAAGTTCTCATGAGAGCTGATGATTTAAACGTGTGTTGCATTTCCACGTTCATTTTCTGTCTCTCCTGCAATCATGTGAAAATGTGCCCACATTCTCTTTGCCTTCCATCATGATCATAAGTTTCCTGAGGCCTCCCCAGCTATGCTCCTGCACCTCTTTTCTTCATAAATCACCTAGTATCAGGTAGTTCATTATAGCAGTGTGAGAACAGACTAATGCAGAAAATTGGTACTAGAAGGGTGGGACACTGCTACAAAGATACCTGACAATGGGGAAGTGACTTTAGAACTGGGAAATGGGCAGAGGTTGGAACAGCTTGCAGAGCTCAGGAGAAGACAGGAAGATGTGGGAAAGTTTGGAACTTCCTAGAAACTCGTTGAGTGGTTTTGACCAAAATTCTGATAGTGATATGGAAAATGAAGTCCAAGCTGAGGTGGTCTCAGATAGAGATGAGGAACTTATTGGGAACTGGAGTAAAGGTCACTCTTGATATATCCTTCAGCAGAGACTGGCAGCATTGTGCCCCTGCTCTAGAGATCTATGGAACTTTGAACTTGAACAGGATGATTTAGGGTATCTGGTGGAAGAAATTTCTAAGCAGCAAAGCATTCAAGATGTGACCTTGCTGTTTCTAAAAGTGTATGTTCGGCCGGGCGCGGTGGCTCAAGCCTGTAATCCCAGCACTTTGGGAGGCCGAGGCGGGTGGATCACGAGGTCAGGAGATCAGGACCATCCTGGCTAACATGGTGAAACCCCGTCTCTACTGAAAATACAAAAAACTAGCGGGTGTGGTGGGGGGGCGCCTGTAGTCCCAGCTACTCAGAGGCTGAGGTGGGAGAATGGCGTGAACCCGGGAGGCGGAGCTTGCAGTGAGCCGAGATTGTGCCACTGCACTCCAGCCTGGGCAACACAGCGAGACTCTGTCTCCAAAAAAATAAATAAATAAATAAATAAATAAAAAATAAAAGTGTATGTTCGTATGTGTGAATCAATAGATTATCTCAAACTTGAACTTACATTTAAAAAAAAAAAAGTAGAACATAAAAGATTGGAAAATTTGCAGCCTGATCCTGTGGCAGAAAAGGAAAACTTATTTTCTGGACAGAAATGCAAGCTTGCTACAGCAATTTGTATAAAGAGGAGGTGAAGGTTAATAGCCAAGGCAATGGGGAAAATGCCTCCAAGGCATTTCAGGGATCTTCACGGCAGCCTCTATCATCACAGGTGCAGAGGCCTAGGAGAAAAAAAACCGATTTGTGGGCCAGGCCCAGGGTCCAGCTGCTCTGTGCAGCCTTGGGACATGGTCCCCTACTTCCCAGCCACTCCAGCCCTAGCCTTGGCTAAAAGGAGCCAAGTAACAGCTTAGTGCATGACTTCATATCATGCAGGCCCCAAGCCTTGGTGGTTTTCACCTGGTGCTGGACCTTCAGGTGCACAGAAGGCATGAGTTGAAGTTAGAGAACCTCTGCCTAGATTTCACAGGATGTAGGGAAATACCTGGCTGTCCAGGAAGAAGTCTGCTGCAGAGGCAGAGCCCTCATGGAGAACCTCTACTAAGGCAGTAAAGAGGGAAAATGTGGGGTTGGTGTCCCCACACGAGTTCCCACTGGGGCACTGCCTAGTGGAGCCGTGAGAAGAAAACAACCATCCTCCAGATCCCAGAATGGTAGCTCCACTGACAGCTTGCACCAGGCACCTGGAAAACACTAAGGAATTCAACACCAGCCCATGAAGGCAGACATGGGGACTGTTCTCTGCAGAGCCACAGGGGCAGAGCTGCCCAAGGCCTTAGGAGCTCATCTCCTGCATCAGCATTCCTTGGATGTGACACATAGAGTCAAAGGAAATTATTTTGGAGCTCTTAAAGCTCCAAATTTAATGCCTGCCTTGCTGGGTTTTGGATTTGTACAGGGCCAGTAGCCCCTTTGTTTGGCTAACTTTTCCCATTTGGAATAAAATAATTTACCCAATGCCTGTACCCCCATTGTGTCTTAGATGTAGCTAACTTGTTTCTGATTTTACAGTCTCATAGGGAGAAGGGACTTACCTTGTCTCAGATGAGACTTTGGACGTGGACTTTTGAGTTAATGGTGAAATGAGTTAAGACTGGAGGACTGTTGAGAAGGGATAATTCTATTTTGCAAAGTGAGAAAGACATGAGGTTTGGGAGGCACCAGGGGTGGAATGATATGATTCAAATTTGTATACCCACCCAAATCTCATGTCACATTGGAGAAAGGGCCTGATGGGAGGTGACTGGATCATGGGGGTAAATTTCCTCATTGCTATGCTTGTGATAGTGAGCTCTCATGAGATCTGATGGTTTAAAAGTGTGTGGCACTTCCCCCTTTACTCTCTCCTGTTGCCATGTGAAGAAGGTGCTTGTTTCCCCTTCACCTTCTGCCATGATTACAAGTTTCCTAAGGCCTCTAAGTCATGTTTTCTGTTAAACCTGCAGAACTGTGAGTCAATGAAACCTATTTTCTTCATAAATTACCCAGTCTCAGGTAGTTCTTTATAGCTATGTGAGACCACACTAATATACATACTATGTTTCCTTTTCATATTGGCTTCTTTCATTTAGCAATATGCATTTAAGTGTCCTCTATGTCTTTATATGGCTTGATAGCTTATTTTTTAGTGCCAAATAATATTCCATGGTCTGGAAGTACCACCATTTATTTATCCATTCACCTACTGAAAGACATCTTGATTGCTTTCAAGTTTTGGCAATTATGCATAAAACTATTACAAGCATACATGTGCAGATTTATGGGTGGATGAACATTCTTGTACAAGCCCCTCCCATCTTATTTTGTAGGCATATATTTTATTTTTATGAATATGAACCTAGGTGTAGAATTGCTGCATCATAAGATAGATATATGTTTATTTTATTACAAGCCGCCCAGCAGCATTCCGATGTACCATTTTCTAGTCTCATCAGCAACGTATAGGAGTTTCTGTTCTTTACATCTTAGTACTGGTTGGAATCTTAACTTTCATTATAAAGCTTATTCTAAGAAACTAACCCTCCTTTAAACAAAAACAACTACAAAGGCAAAACTAAACCAATGCTATTAACTCTTGCCATTTAAACTAGGAAACTTAGTATGAATAATGTTTCTCTCGTCCTATGTAATTTAAGCTTTTAAAGGTATTCAATTGCTCTTTTTTTTTTTTGGAGACGGAGTCTAGCTCTGTCGCCCAGGCTGGAGTGCAGTGGCGCGATCTCAGCTCACTGCAAGCTCTGCCTCCCGGGTTTAGGCCATTCTCCTGCCTCAGCCTCCCGAGTAGCTGCGACTACAGGCATCCGCCATCTCGCCCGGCTAGCTTTTTGTATTTTTTTTAGTAGAGACGGGGTTTCACCGTGTAGCTCAGGATGGTCTCGATCTCCTGACCTCGTGATCCACCCGTCTCAGCCTCCCAAAGTGCTGGGATTACAGGCTTGAGCCACCGCGCCCGGCCTCAATTGCTCTTATCTTCTGCATGAACATACACTCCTCTCAGTTCTTTGATTCTTCTTCACCCTGTGAAACTAAAAAATAAGGCATAGTAGTTTTAAGTCAATTGCATTCTAAATATGTTCATCATGATGCAAGATTCATGTAAAATGTTAAGCAAAGCTCATGAAAAAAAGTAGATATTAAGAAAAAAGGTGTGTATGAAGTAAGAACTGATGACTCACAGTACACATTTTTTGAGACTTTTCTATTTTCTTGTTTTTAAGATTTTCCACTGAATGATTTAGATTAAGGTCTATAACATTTCGTGCTGTGCACATGAAAAATCTCAGACAGGTCTCAGTTAATTTAGAAAGTTTATTTTGCCAAAGATGAGGATGCACACTCATGACGTAGCCTCAGGAGACCCTGATGATAGGTACACATTTTGGTTTTATACAATTTAAGGAGATGAGACATCAATCAACATATGTAAGATGAACAGTGATTCAGTCTGAAAAGATAAGACAACTCGATGCTAAGAGGGGGCTTCCAGAGCATAGGTTGATAAGAGACAAATAGTTGCAATCTTTCGAGTTTCTGATTAGCATCTCCAAAGGAGGCAATCAGGTATGCATTTATCTCAGTGAGCAGAGGGTGACTGAATAGAATGGGAGGCAAGTTTGCCCTAAGCAGTTCCCAGCATGACTTTTCCCTTTAGTTTAGTGAGTTTGGGGGTCCAAGATATTTTCTTTTCACATTTTCCCCTTTCTCTTTTTAAAAATCTTTTGGAGAAAACATTTTAGAAGAAAATGAGTCTCTTGTCTCAGTTTTCATCTGATTCTCATGGCTAGGATCATTTATTCCTAAACCCTTACAATTTCACATGCCAACCTCTTCAGCGATAGTCCCTGGGTCTTGCAGGGTTGAAAAGCTTTAATTTCCAACCCTGTGTCCCAGGAATGTCCTTTATTTTGATTGGCATCCTCTATCAGACCTGAAGATGAGGCTTTAATTGTTGTCTGTGTTTAAGATTTAGCAGACTTTGGTGTCCTTTTTAGACTCAGGAGTCAAAGCCCTGGAACTCAATGTCACAGGGACTTTAAAAGCACATACAGGAAGATACATGGATGTAATAACCTTAGTTTTTTCTTTAAAAAAATTAAATCTCATTTTTTCCTAAGCAAATCAAATTTAATGATAATAAAATAGGAATTATTCTGATAAAACATAAAATATGTTAAACCAGCTACCAAAAGGCAGCAGAAAAGACTTTCTGCAGTGCGCAGAATATTACGTTGGAAGAAGACATTTCCTTTAGACCTTTAAAAATACATTGTTAGCATCAAGCCACAAAAAAAAAAAAAAAATAAAAAAAACTTAAATGAGCTGAGAATGAGTTGAAAGAAAACGTTACTATTTTGTGCCTTTTAAAGGGAAAGAGAAAACTGAAACCAGCAAGATGCAATAAAAGTTGTACTTTGGATTAAAATTAAAAAAAAAAACTTCTTATAATTTATTAAGAGTAAATTAATTCCTTAAGAAAATTTTATTGTTCTAACCAATTCTTTATTGTGTGTATATATATATACACACACACACATATATATATTCTTTTGTTTTGTTTTTGTTTTTGTTTTTGTTTTACATCAAACCCAGTCTCTAGGAAGACCATTATAATTTCCCTTTAATCATAGACAACTTGATCATACAAAAGGTTTTTTTTCTGGCCGGGTGTTCTGGCTCACGCCTGTAATGCCAGCACTTTGGGAGACCGAGGCGGGCGGATAACCTGGGGTCAGGAGTTCGAGACCAGCCTGGCCAACATGGTGAAATCCAGTCTCTACTAAAAATACAAAAATTAGTTGGGTGTGGTGGCAGGCACCTGTAATCGTAGTTTTTCGTTTGTTTGTTTGTTTTTTAAATAAATCTTCTTATTGTGATTTACACAGATCGTTTGTTATATGCATGGACTCTCTGGTTTGTCCTGAACATTCCTCTTTCTTAAACAACCAATCATTTTACTCTGTGACTCAATTTATCATACAAGAGTCTTTCTCTCATTTGGCATACATCTTTAATCTCCCTCTAGCACCACCAGGCATTTTCTGTCAGTACCTTATGATGTAAATTTTGCTCTTTGATTTTCACCTGAGTTGTTTCGTTTAATATGCAAATTTAAGGCCATTTAGCTGACAACTGTCTAGGGTTCTGAAACAGGTTATCAATAATCTGAAAGTCTAAGATAGAAGAAAAAAAGGTTTTTATAAATCTATAAGCTGTACTTCTATCTGAATGCCTAATATGTCTATGTATTTACGTGTTGTGTAAACAATCTTTCACTCATAAAAGAGCTCTAATTAAATGGCTTAAGAAAATAAAAGCATTTGAATCAAAGACTTTATCAGGGGGAAATAAAAGACTAGTCAAATGCTTTTTTCAAGTAAAAGTAAATTAAGTAAAATCTTTCACAAATAAGCTAACTTTAAAATTATTGGTAAAGTAATATTAGAAGTATCTTAAGAACTGCCAATATACTTTCGTTTGCATTTATTAATCAAGCACTTTCATACTTATCTCTGCCAAATGCTATTATTAGGTGTCAAAATTTGGTGCAGGGGATACAAAACTATAAACCCAGCCTGATAGAATGATCTTTGCTTATGTAATTTTTAATAAATAAGACATAGATATTGGTTTAATAAAAATACTTAAATCTTGAATTTAGTAAGATTACCATAACTTCTAATCTTGTGGCTTCAGGTGGTCTAGTACACATGCAGTAAGGTTTGTTTTGGGAAAGGACTGTTATCATCTTTGTTTCAGAGATATACTATAAACTAAGTTCCTCCCAAAAGTTAGTTCAGCCTGCACTCAGGAATGAACAAGGACAGCTGGGAGGTTAGAAGCAAGATGGAGTCAGTTAGGTCAAATCTTTTTCACTGTCTCAGTTATAATTTTGCAGTGGCAGTTCCATAACATTAAATAATGACAATCACAGTTTTTATAAATAATGTAGGTAATCAGGGCCGAGTGCAGTGGCCCACGCCTGTAATCCCAGCACTTTGGGAGACCAAGTGGGGCGGATCACCTGAGGTCAGGAGTTCCAGACCAGCCTGGCCAACATGGTGAAACCCCGTCTCTACTAAAAATACAAAAATTAGCTGGGTATGGTGGTGGGTGCCTGTAATCCCAGCTACTCAGGAGACTGAGGCAGGAGAATCACTTGAACCCAGGATGTGGAAGTTGCAGTGAGCCGAGATCATGCCACTGCACTCCAGCCTCGGTGACAGAGCAAAACTCTGTCTCAAAAAATAATAATAATAATAAAATAATAATAATATAGGTGAGATAGAAAGCCCCTAAGAGAAAATTTCTAAACATACGTAAATGTGACCACTCCCCGGGCTTATGTTCTGCCCAGACCGTTTATTCCCGGAAGAAGACCACCAGAGTCCAGAGTCAAAGCCAAGCGGTAAGGATCTTTACTGCAAGTTCGAATTTGGTCCCTCCGTTCCACAACATACAAGAGGGCCTCGAACAATGCGTGCGCTCGCTTCTTGTAGCCCGATGTAAACAGGATATGTAAAGTTACAGAGAAACAAGGGAATTCTTCTGGTTACAGCATTACAGTTGGTTTACATTTTAAGTTACACTTTTAACAGTTTTCTTATTGGTTCCTGCGCTTTTACAATGGGTTGTAACCTTATCGGAGATCTCAAGGCTATGATATATGGAGGAATGTGTTTGTCTCAAGGCTATAATGTGTTTGTGTCAGGCCCAGGAAGTGGAGGCCTATGGGGGGATGTGATGTGTCCGGCTCAAGGCATGATGTGTTCTTTCACTTACACAAACAACTTATCTGGAAAACCCCCAGCCGTTTGAGGTTGCAACATACATGCATGTGACCACCCGCCGGGCTTACATAAACAACTTATCTGAAAAACCCCCAGCCGTTTGAGGTTGCAAAAAAAGGCGGGAAGCAATCAGAAACTGCCGAATGTTCAACTTTAAATGTCAACCAATAATAAGCTTATAACTACTGTTTCTCTGTAACTTGTTTGTACCTCACTATAAAAGAAACCCTAAAACAGCAGCCGGGGCCTCTCTCTTTACCTGCCATTGTATAAAGCGGAGAGGTCCGGGTTCGAACTCGTAATAAAGCGACCCCGGCTATTTGGCTTTGACTCTGGACTCTGGTGGTCACTTATTGGGGTCTCGCGACTTCGGGCACAACATAGGTAAGCAATAAAAATAAAATAATTAGGGAAACATAATAGGATTAATACTTGTAGACATACTGGTCATAATTTTAAATCTAAAGCTATATTAAATAATAGATATTTCTTTATTTGAGTATTTTCCAATATAAAAATATTTATAGAAAAATATTTTCTTTTTGAGACAGAGTCCCACCTATCGCGCAGGTGGGAGTGCAGTGGAGTGACCTCAGTTCACTGCAAACTCCGCCACCTGGATTCAAGCGATTCTCCTGCCTCAGCCTCCCAAGTAGCTGGAATTACAGGTGTCCATCACTGCGTCTGACTGATTTTTATATTTTTAGTAGAGACGGGGTTTCATCATCTTGGCCAGACTGGTGTTGAACTCCTGACCTTGTGATCCTCCCTCCTCGGCCTCCCAAAGTCCTGGGATTACAGGCGTGAGCCATTGCACCCGGCCGAAAATATTCTTTCTAAAAAAAAAAAAAGTGTCCTTTTAAAAAAAGGTCATGTGTAAAACAAAGTATAAGGAACCAGGAAATAATAGAGATGTAAAGAAAGTTAAAAAAAGAAAGAGGTGGTTTTTTTTGGTAAAAAAGTTTAAAGAGAAATAATTTCATATGAGTAATACAATTTCATAGAGGAAGATTAAAGATGGATGCCAAATCAAACATAAAATTATATAAATTTATCATAAGACTGTATAAGGAGATCAATTCACTTAGATAGGAACTACCTATCTTTTAATTGGATCTCTAATTCTGGTCAGAGTCCATACTGAATCTGTTATGCCCAGACCGTTTATTCCCCTGAGAAGACCACCAGAGTCCGGAGTCAAAGCCAAACAGCGAGGATCTTTATTACAGGTTCGAACCTGGAACTCTCACACACCCGTGAAACGAGCCGAGCGGGAGAGCTCCCTAACTGGGCTCAAGACAGTGTTATATAGTCTAGGGTACACAGTCACAGAGTTATTATACAAATCCGATATACGATTGGCTGATATTTGAACAAGGCGATTAGGCGGATTATGGTTGGTTCCCGCCATTTCTGGTATTTCAGTTAGCTTTTAAAATCCTAATGACGTTTATCAGGGGCTTGCAGGGCAAGGGCAGGGCTTGTTTTCCGCAACCCTCAAGGCGGGAAAGCAGTCTTACAGAAGCAGAACAAAGGCAGTTAATCATATTGCGACAGGTTTCACAACAGGCTTTGCAACATGAGTGTACCTTACCTAAACGTGTCTTGTGACCCCTGTCATGCCTCAGGAAGAAAAACAGGAACCTGCACAATCTCTAGATTATGCAGCATGATTGTGAGAGCAGAGCAAAGGTTTAGCAGTGGGGCACTCTTTACAAAAAGGCTTGGATGCTTGAATGTGAAATATTCCAATGTCCTTTCAAATCCTGGGTCTCCAAAAAGGGAGAATTATCATGAGGTTAGACCATGTGATTCTTTTACAGTGCACTTAAATTTTTTGTTTTGTTTTGTTTTGTTTCGTTTTAGACAAAGACATTTCTAAGTTCCTAAACCACACTCTTCCTTAAAATCCCAAGAGTAGCCTCTGTTGCAATAACTATTTCAGCAAAAACAGCAACAACAACAATAAAATAAACAGGTAACTCAATACAAAAGCAGTTTAAGAGCTGAGATGAACTTGTCTGTTTACATTCTTGGGGTTCCCTAAGGAAAAACAGGTTTCTCTCTCAAAAGGAATCTGGTGCTTTCTCCATTTTCTTTAAGGATCCCCAGGCTATTATAAACTGTTGTATGTCCCCCATGCGGCAGAAGGCGCAAGAGAAAGGAGAGTCAGCAGAAGTAAGTGAAGGAAACAGAATTTAGTCCACTGAGAAGAAAAAAACTTTTTCTCCAAAAAAAAAAAAATAAATAAATAAATAAAAGACAAGGTCCTAGGAGTAAAACAAAAACAAAAACATGAAGGCCTTTTAAATGCAAAGACACACATGTTGATGTTAGCTTTTAATTAAGCTTAGTTTTAACCACTGAGCTCCTTTAAAAAAATCTTTTAAAATCTCATTATCATATTTCAGCTAGGATGAATTGCTGTCATTTAAATACAGCCATTGCTCTTTCAGTTTGGCCTGGCTAGCAAAAAGGTGGCCTTGTTATGTAAATAAAGCTCCTTAGTAGTCAAAATCAAAATTTTTTCCTTTTTTTTTTTCCTTTTGCCCTCCGTTTTTCTTCCTTCACCACACCTCCTTTTGTGTGTGTGTGTGTGTGTGTGTGTGTGTGTGAGATTTAGCTACTTCAGAGGCCCTGTTCCCCATAATCTGGAATTTACTTCGGGTTTGATCAAGTTTCACAGTGTTGATCAAACCCAGTGGGAAAAAGACCAAAACAACAACAAAAACAGAAACAACAATAACAACAACAAAAAAATAACAACAAAAAAGCAAAAAAACAGTTAAGCAAAACAAATGATCACACAATTTACATGATTACCGAGTGCTCTAACGGTAAGGAGAGATTAAGGCCAGCTGGTTGTTAATCTTAAGTTTGGCCAAGACAAACCCCAATTCAGTTACTTATCTAGGGATGGAACTCAGGCTGAAGACTGGTCTCTACCATCCTAGAAGCAGGAAAAACAAAACAAAACCCTCATCTTCCCTGTTGGCAGCAAGTTCAAACTCCTTTATGGAGTTACCTGTCTTTAATCATCATGGAAGCAGGAAAAACTTTGCCTTCCTCGTGTTGGAAACAAGTAATATTCCAAAGGAAAAAAAAAAAGAGTTATATAGCAAAATAAACTTTAGATCGTGACCAAATTTGGGGAGATCAGGGGTTCTCTGGGCGGGTGGGTGGGGGTGCTTCCAGGCCTCAGCAAATTGTCCTGTTGGTTTGAGCCATAAGGATAGTTCAAGATGGTACCAAGCACTGACAAGAAATTTGTCAAAAGTCAGAGGCATCTCCACTCAGAATCCCTTCATGGTTACCAAAATGTGAATCCTGAATATCTGAGACAGGTCTCAGATAATTTAGAAAGTTTATTTTGCCAAGGCTGAGGATACTTGCTCATGTCACAGCTTCAGAAGGTCCTGACAACACGTGGCCAAGGGGTCAGGACACAGTTTGCTTTTACACACTTTAGGGAGACATGAGACATCAGTCAACACATGTAAGAAGAACATTGGTTCAGTCTGGAAAGGCAGGACTAGTCCAAGCAGGGAGGGTGCTTCCGGGTCACAGGTAGATAAAAGACAAATGATAACATTCCTCTGGGTTTCTGATTAGCCTCTCCAAAGGAGGCAATCAGGTATGCATTTATTTACGTGAGCAGAGGGTGATTTTGATTAGCATGGGAGGCAGGTTTGCCCTAAGCAGTTCCCAGTTTGACCTTTCCCTTTAGTTTAGTGATTTTGGGGGCCCAACATATTTTCCTTTCACAGTATCAATAGAATTGCACTTACTTGGTAATAAGTCAGAAGAGAAAAATGTAGGCCATTCCAGGAGCAGTGGCTCATGCCGGTAATCCCAGCACTTTGGGAGGCCGAGGCGGGTAGATAACGAGGTCAGGAGATGGAGACCATCCTGGCTAATACGGTGAAACTCCATCTCTACTAAAAATACAAAACAAAATTAGCCAGGCGTGGTGGTGGGCGCCTGTAGTCCCAGCTACTCGGGAGGCTGAAGTGGGAGAATGGCGTGAACCCGGGAGGCGGAGCTTGCAGTGAGCCAAGATCACGCCACACTGCACTCCAGCCTGGGCGATAGAGTGAGACTCTGTCTCACTAAATAAATAAATACATACATACATACATACATAAAATAAATAAAAATAAAAATATTATCTATTCACTAGCCATCTTGGTACTCTGGCTATAAGAAAAAGGTGACTTCAGTGCTCCCTCAAATCTGCAATAATTGTTATTTCAATAAAAGAGATCAATAGATGAATGAGCATGTTAGGTTTGGAATCCCGGGGTGGGAAAATAATAGCCTTTTTCCTGGGTTTGTATATATTGTATAGATAGTCAGGATTTTTTGTTATAACACATGGTTTGAAAAAGTCAGTTTCTTTTAATACATATGTGTTCCTAGAAATTACAGTGCTATAAAAATCGTGCAGTGAAAACCACAAAGCTCATGTGACAAATGTGGTGAGGCACGCAATCCAAATATCTTCCTAACCCCTGTATTTCCATGAGTCTTGCAGTATTCAACTGCACAATTTGGATAGTGAAGTGATTTTTAGTAACACATACCATGTTATAGCATTATAGAAGAAATTATTACCTGTACATTATACATACTTAATAATTATATCTAATAATTATATTAGTTTATGGAATACCTGTGTTGTTAAATCAACAAAACAAACCTGAATTAAAAGGACAGCAAAATTATGGCAATAGAAAACTGACAATGGACTCTTTACTCTTTTCATCTTATCTCAGTTCTTTTCTCAAAAGTAGGTCTAGGTAGAAGAGACTTTGGTTAACATCTCCTCCCCAAAGCTATCCCTTAGGGTTGTCTTTAAAAATGAAGACAGCCATTCAAATGTATGTTGAATGTAAACAAAAGTACTTTTAGAAACTGTCAGGCCTCTGAGCCCAAGCCTGCACATATACATCCACATGTACTGAAGTATAATCACAAAAGAAGTGAAAATGGCCGGTTCCTGACTTAACTGATGACATTAATCTTGTGAAATTCCTTCTCCTGGACAATGAGTCTGGAAGCTCCCTCCGAGCACCTTGTGACCCCTGCCCCTGCCTGCCAGAGAACAACCCCTTTGATTGTAATTTTCCACTACCTACACAAATCCTATAAAACTGCCCCACCCCTATCTCCCCTTGCTGACTATTTTCAGACTCAGCCCACCTGCACCCAGGTGATTAAAAAGCTTTATTGCTCACACAAAGCCTGTTGATGGTCTCTTCACACGGAGGGACAGGCGGGCATGACAGAAACCTTTGCTATTTTTATTGGCCTGTAATATACAAGAAGGTGGCAGAGTTCTGCATTAAGCTTAAAATATAAGTAAAAGAGCGTGCTTAATGCAAAAGCAGATCTCAAGAAAACTCCCCCACAATGCTTTTTCATCCAACAATTCCTCTTGTGTGCCTGGATCTTTACTAATAAAGATTGTAGTCATAATTATAGTAGTACAGAATTAATTTGGCTGATAGCTTGCAACAATTGGTTGTGTATTTACCATTTTAAAATTTTTGTCAATTTCTCTTCTTTTTACAATATTTGAATAGTTTGTCTATTCCACAGAAAGCAGAAGGCAGCTGATATATCCCTGTCTGGTTTCCTTCCTACCTTCCTTCCTTCTCTCCCTCACTCTTTTCCTTCCCTCCCTCCCTTTCTTCCTTTCTTCCATTTTAAAACTCATGACTTGCATTTTTCTATTTAATATTTTATATAATGTTTGGCAACCCTGATTTCAACTGCTAAATTTAATCTCTGTTCCCTAAGTAGGCAGTTGCAATAAATTTTAGAATACTACCAGTACAACTGACAATCATCTCTACTCATTATTTTTCTTGAAAGATCACACTTCAGATAATCTTGTTCTCTATAAAGGACAGTTTATTGTCAAATGTATAGTGCCTGGGGATGTTTATGATTTTAAACATGTTTCTATCCTGCTATTTTTCTGACAGCCTTGGTTCTGTCTTTACTGTGCTGAAAATAAACCCTGCATGGTAAGAAGTTTGTGCAGTCCTGGTAGTCCACTGAGGAGTGGGGATTACTTTAACTATAGCCCTAGATTTCTAACAGTAAAAGGAATGTTTTCCAAAATTTGCGGACTGGACCATAGTTAAAAACAACTTACAGCTTGTCACTGGAAAATCTACCATTTACAAGATTTATTGTGTAGTATTAAATCTCATAGTAATGGTTTTATATAGCCCAATTTTCTTAAGTCAAAGTGTATGATATATTGCTATGTAATTCCACAATCAACAGATGAAGGTATTTGCAGTAATTCCGTATAGTGTTAATGATAATAAGAGCCATAAACTGAAAGCCCTTTTTCTATGGATAAGAGGGATAAGAGTTTAACTTCCATATATATATATATATATATGTTCCTTTATATTTTACCTGACTCAGATATCCTCATGAATCATACAGATTGCAGCATGCTGAGTGTGTTTTGCAAGATGCATATGAAACTAGTAGGCCTTACAAAACCTAAAAAGTTAGCACCAGGTGGCCCTAGATAGGGTCCCACCCTGCCTAGATAGGGTCCCACCCTGCCTCAATAGTGTTCCACCCTGATAGGGTCCCACCCTGCCAATTCCGGGAAACAACCTCATGAGGTCCCACCCTGCCAACTCCAGGGGTCTCACCCTGCCTCGAAGTTCCCGGAATTATCAACTCCAGGAAAGAACCTCATAAGGTCCTGCTCTAACCAATTAAACCAAGACCCCTTGCTCAGGCTATAGCTAGACCCAATCATTTTACGCCTTAAGCTTTGTTTGAATTTCGCGCCATAAGCTGTGTTTGAACTTGTGTTAGCCTATATAAACAGCCTGTAACAAGCAGTCGGGGTCCCAGGACCAACTTAGAGCTTGGGACCCTAGCGCGCTAGTAATAAATAACTCTCTGCTGTGAACCTCGTGTCGGTGATCCTTCGCGACGACCCCTGCCCAGGAGGGAATCGAGAGTTCGGTTCCAACACATATATCAGGTGATGATTAATGTTTAATCCCTTTCAAAATCACTAATAACATCTGCTGGGTACAGTTGCTGGATCTGTTTATTTTACCAGATATGTACATGGGTACTCTGAAATGACTCACAGTCTACTTTTAGATTTCTAGAACAGTCTCTGCTTCCTGACCTCTTTTTTCTTGCTCCTGTGCCCTTGCAACAGACAGAACAAACACAATCTCTCTCTCTTTCTCTTTATACCTGGATTATATGTTAATTTAATTTAGATTAAATTAATTTTAGGAACATAAATTTTCCCTATTGTTAGTTGTAATAATCTCATTGTCACACTAGACTAGTTGTTATAGAACTCTCATTTTGGTTTCAGATATTTCATTTTTTCCTGCTAAAATTAATATATTTTTCATTTGTCTATGATTTATATCCTGATGATATTTTTGCCGCTATGAAACTAACCTGCTAATAATATGTTAAAGAAATTATTTTGTGTTGCCATTTATACTTCAAACCATTTCCACATTCAACGTTAACTAACTTTATATATACTTATCCAAAGATACTGTACCTGAGTGTCCTGTTTTTAAATGATTTTTGTTCTTTCTCTTTCCCACCTGTTCCTTGTCTTGCCTTTAATAATGGAACAATATTCTACTTTCCTTCTTTCTGCCACATACCCCCTTGCACAATTATCTAATTTCCTTATCTAATTATGTGTTTGTTTAGAAGTTCTAGAGACTAAATACTGAAGCAATTCAGGCCACTATGGAATTCTCCCTGTCCTGGAGATTACTTCAAGATTGCAGGTAATTTGCAGCCTGGTTAGACCCAAGATGGCACCAGCCCATTCACCAGATGGGTCAATAATCCAAGTCAAGTTGTCAGAGCAAGTCATGTAGACTGGTACCTCCTTGCCTCTCCTGCATGTCCCCACATACCACACTACCCTTTTTAAGCCCCTGCATTCTGTCTAAAATTTGAAATGGTTTATTTAGAGCAGGAGCCTGGACAATTTCCCCCTGCTAGCTTTGGAAAATAAAGCCACTGTTCTTTCATAGCATTTTGTCCTTGTTGATTGACTTTGCAAGCAGCAAACAGCCAAGCCTGCACCTGGATACAATATATTCATTTTTATTATATTCTAGCTATACTGTAGATATAAGTCTTTATTAAGGAACAAAAGGAAAAAGTGTATCATATGTTCATGGTAGAAAAAGTAGATAATGTAAATTTTTTCTTTGGGACTCTAATTTTTCTTCAGGATTCTAATTTTTAGATTTAGTTTGATAATTGTTTGGCCTTTGAAAAATTATATACACTTGGTTTGTTTTCGTTTTCTTAAGTCAAAATAAGGAAATAAAATCACATTTGCTTTCCAGGAAAAGATAATATTTAAGTGGTTGTTTAGTGTTTTGTGTCTTTGGGGGTGGGAGGGGGTGCATGGAATACACAAACACACACACACACAGAGACACACACACACAGTCTATATATACTCTTATTGGAGCCATCACTATATTTTGAAAAAACGAAATAATCCATTGAAGCTTAAAATTAAGATTTTGATTAAGCTAAGAGCCTTTTTTTTTTTTTTTTTTTGAGGCAGAGTCTCACTCTGTTGCCCAGGCTGGAGTGCAGTTGTTATGCCCAGACCGTTTATTCCCCGAAGAAGACCACCAGAGTCCAGAGTCAAAGCCAAGCGGCAAGGATCTTTAATGCAAGTTCGAACTTGGTCCCTCCGTTCCACAACATACAAGAGGGCCTCGAACAATGCGTGCGCT
>NW_012114722.1:6375153-6394005 GCF_000951035.1 Colobus angolensis palliatus | reverse complement strand
GGAAATACCATAAATGTCAATGGGATGTAATCTACTCCGAGAGACAAGTTATATTTTCCAAATTTCTACATATCAGCATTACTCAGTGAAATTGAAAGACCATGGCCAGTGATTGAATTATGGTACTGCTCCTTACTATGCTGCATGATTTTGGCCAAGTTATTTAACCGCTGGAGTATCAGTCTTGTACTCTGTACAATGGGATTTTTTAAAAATAAGCTAGGCATCTATCTAGCACAGTGATTGCCTTGCTCTGTGTGCATGGTAAAATAGCCAATAATAATACTATGGTTTGTGTTCAATATCAAAAAATAGGAGATATTCAGGGATCAAAAGGAGACAAGTAAAAGGGACCTTTCTCATTTCTCCAACTTTTTCTCAGGATTCCTAGATTTAATATGTAATAGGAAAATAGTCATTAGTGAGAAAGAAGCAAATGAAGAATTAACTTTGTATGTGTATTTTCAGGCATCTTGTTTTGGCTCTGCCATCCATCTTAAGTGAGTCTTCACAATCAAAGTAGAAGAGCATCAGACTTAGACATTGTTAAGAAATTCACTGCTGTTTCTGAATATCTTGTATTTCTGAACCTTCTGCTATGAGATTAAATTTTCTTTCATTTTTGACAGTGAGATTACATTTTGACAGTTATTAATGAATCAGAGGAATTAAATATCAGGACAAAATAGTGGGTGTTGGAAAAAGGCAAATTCCTGTCTAGGAAAAAATGTATAGCAGTAGAAACAATCCAAAACTTGGGAGAAAAAAATTAGTAATGTAAATGGTAATTTAGTAGTGATCATTCTTGTTAACAAATTCAACAAATAACACTATTCTCACAGGAGAAAATTTACACAAAATTTACTCCCCAAATAAAAATGGATGAGGCTGGGCGTGGTGGCTCAAGCCTGTAATCCCAGCACTTTGGGAGGCCGAGACGGGCAGATCACGAGGTCAGGAGATCGAGACCATCCTGGCTAACACGGTGAAACCCCGTCTCTATTGAAAAATACAAAAAAATAGCCGGGCGAGGTGGCGGGCGCCTGTAGTCCCAGCTACTCGGGAGGCTGAGGCAGGAGAATGGCATAAACCCGGGAGGCAGAGCTTGCAGTGAGCTGAGATCTGGCCACTGCACTCCAGTCCGGGCGACAGAGCGAGACTCCGTCTCAAAAATAAAATAAAATAAAATAAAATAAAAATGGATGAAAGAAAAAACTTCCAGCCTTTTCTGAACATTCAGACATACAAGAAAATCAAATAACAAAACAAATAAATAAAGAAAGAAAGAAAAGGAAAAGAAACACAAAGACACAAAGTTTATTGAACAGTGGAGAAGTTACATCTAAAAAAACAAAATGATAAGAAATTTGACAAGTGTTGAGTGTGCCACTGGGACTTGAAACGTTACTAAGAATGGGGGTGAAATTAATATTGAATTTAAAGTAGAGGAATAACAGGAGTTCTTACTTTTTGTATTAGGTTGTAACATAGATTCCTACCATTAAGAATCAAACTTAGCTTCCCAAGTTAGAACCATGAGATATGTCTTGACTTAAGCTTGATCTGTGCTTGTATAATGTTAATACATATAATTAACTGCAGTATAAAGTCATTCTTCTGTATGACTCTTTCTCTCTTGATTATCAACAAAAATTTTTCCCCCAGAGGAAAATCACTAATCCATAGAACCTGAAATGTAAGCATTCTGGAGTTGAAACATGACTAAGATCATATGTAAAATTCCATTGAGTATGTAATCAAAGAAATCAACAGATAATTTACAAATACAAAGAAAAAATCATAATTTAACAAAAAAGAAATTATTTGCTGCAATTGCTTAATTATTAGCAATTAAATAAATGCAAATTAACATCATTTTAAGATATCTTTACATACTTATTAAACCACTAAGATATATAAAAAATATAAAATTTATACAAATCAGTTTTAACCAACTGAACCTTAAAGTTCAGCATTCCTTAAGTCTCCCCTTAGGACCAATTCCAAGGAATGGAATTGCTGTGTCACAGGTCACGGACATGTTTAAAGCTTCTTGAACTTATGTTGAGCCCAGAAAGGTTTTAATTCTAACCAGCCTTGGGTATTTTCATACTTTTCTCACTTTGACAACGTTATGGATGGATAATCTCGTTTTAGTTTGCATTTCTTTGGGACTAGTTTTTGAGCTTGAGCAGAGCTTGAAGACAATTCGACGTGGTCTCTGCACTTGGGGAGCTTACCCAGATAACTTGGAGGCAAGTCAGTAAATGTTAAGAGAAACATCATTTCAATATAATGTAATGTATACTTCCTATTTTGTACTGCTGCTCTCCTTGCTTCTGGAGGAGAAAAGGTCATAAGGATACTATGAAACAGACCCATCCCAATCTGACAGCAAAATGTTAATTGAAAATCTATTTGCTAAAGAATTCCAAGAGATATGCAAATGCTGAACATGACTCTATTGACATTTCAACATGACTTTGCTTCACTGTTTTTTTTTTTTTTTTTTTTTTAAGTTCTCAGGTTGTACTTTCCCTGATCCATCATGACTAAACCCTATGAAGGGTGGATTGTGGTGGGACTGTGAATAGCAGCCAAGTGAGAAATACTAGATGGTGAGAATGAGGCTCGTGATCAGGCATTAACCACCCTGGACTTCTCTAGGAAGTGAGCAATGGCCAGCCGCAGTGGCAGTTGCAGTAGCTGTAGAACATCCCAGACTTTGAAATGCCAATTACTAGTAATCTCTACTAGGAATCTCTAGTACTAGAATCTGTAGTAGTAGCGGGCTTTTGCTGAACAACCTATCGACATGGCCTTTTCTCTACATCTATTGCCCCATTACATTCACACAACTCTGTGATATAGTGATTATCCCCATTATTAAACATGAGAGAACAGAGGTTCAGAAAGACTAAATATTTTGCCTCCACTGCAGAGTGAGTTATACGATTGGGATTTAAAGCCATTTTCGTGTGACTACAAAGCCTTTTTCTAGCATGTAGCAGTTACTAGGAGTAAAATAGACAACCTAGGTAAATCAGACTGTCATCTTTGCCCAGACTGTAAGAATTGTACCTTCATTTTCCTCTCCTTTTCCTAGCTATAGGAATCTAATTTTTGGATTTTGTTTTTAATGGCGTTAAAGACAAACCTTTATTTTTTTGCAAAGACTTTCACTCACTCTGAGTTCCAAAGTATTTTATTTTTGTGGCAACCGTGAAGGTAAAATTAGAGTGATGAGACCCGAATTAATCAGAGCAGGAAACCTTTGTTAACTAGATCATTGTTCTTATGATAATCTGCATCTCTGGAGGTTCTTGTAGTAAAGCGATGTCTGCAGCACTGAGCAGAAATGACAGTTTGCAATGTGTACTCTGCTAAAGGTTGCCTAGCAATAATTTATTAGAGATAATAATAAAACCTCATTGCTCCCTTTTACAGGATTTCAAGTTTTCAGATGATAATAAATATAATAAAAGGTAGATTGATATAAGCATCTTAACCTTAAGTATTAAGCTTAATAAAATGAATAGTCATATAGAGATGATTCAAACGTCTCCCTCATTATAATACTGCCTGAAATGACTGCATTACAGACGATAAAGAAATGGCACACGGAAATGTGAAATCCTCAAACTCAATACTCTTTTCTAATATCCCGAGACTGGGGTGCACGGTGTTCTAATCTGTGACGGCCTCCCTAAGGAAGGTTTTAAAGTATATCGATACTGGCCCCAACGTGAGAAATTCTGCAGCCATAGATAATTTTTTAAAGCACCCCAGATGACGTTAACGCAGGGTTGAGTACCACAGCAGTAACTCACATAAAGCGTTATGTAATTTTTGGTCATCAATGGATGCCGCCTAATTGTGTGCTGTAAAGCCACGCAGAGTCACTTGCTCTCCGGAAAAATTAGTTACCTCTGGGCTGTTGCCTGAAAAAATCTTGAGTGTCCCAGGCTTTGAAGAGAAAGGGAGCAGCAGTAGTGCGGCCTGAAGGTATTGCCCTCTCGTGGTGGCTTCTTTAATAACAACGTAATGTGGTGCTGCTATATCTACACTCTTTTTGGAGAAGAATATTTACTTTTAAAAGACTAAACTTTTAAATTCTAACAGGATTTTCTGGTTGACATTATTATTTAAGCTTTCTTTTTTATTTCATCATGATTAAATTATAAACTCAGGTCATTGCATTCAAGTACAGTCGTCCCATGTTAACCGTGTGGGGTTGGTTCCAGGACCCCAGTGGATAGCAAAACCGTTGGATGCTCAAGTCCCTGATATAAAATGGAATAGTATTTGTGTATAGTCTACACACCTCTCCTTGTATATTTTATATCATATCCAGATTACTTATAATATCTAAGTGCTATATACATAGTTGTTTATATTGTATTGAGTTTTGTTTGTGTTACTTTGTATTGTCGTTTCGTTGTATTATTAATTTCTATTTCGTTCCAAGTATTTTCTCTCTGCTATTGGTTGAATCTACAGATGTGGAACCAAGGAATATAGAGGGCAACTGTATGTAATTCCTGTCTCCTGATTGAAACAATTTGGGGTCCTCTCCTTCTTTGCCCTTATTAAAAGCCAAATGAATCAAACATTTGTTTCAATGAATCTCAAGAATCTCAAGTGGCTGGTTTGCTTTTCTTTCTGTTTTGTATGACATGACACCATTTTGGGGGTGAATTAAACATTATAACTTTCTTCTTGGCATTTTTATCTTTTCTCCTCATGCTAATTATTTGTTTTGTTTTCTTTTTACTTTGACTCTGGGATACCCTTCTATGTGAACACCTTTTAAAATGAATTTCAAAATCCATTGGGACAAGGTAGTTCAATTATTAAAGCAGAAAAAATTTCTGTTCTGGTTACTTTTGTGACATAGTCATGGCCTAAATCTCAATTTCCAAACAGAAACAGATACATACAAGTGCAAGTTTCTGGTAAATTACATTTGTTGCCGATTCAAGATAATGAAGCAAAATTAGAAAGATTCTTATTAAATGATGGTATTATGGCTCTGAACATAATCTGAACACGTAATTCAAGTGGGCATTTCAGTTTCTTGGAAATGAGTTTCATGTGTGTAAGCAATTGGAAATGTCCTCCTCCTGTTATTCAGGCTCTTGAGGGCCAGACTTGAAGAAAATGACATCTGCATGGGGACTTAGGACATCATAATCTATCATTTTGTTACTATGTTTTGCCTGCCTTAATTTTTCTCATTACTTCAGCTGAAATCTTTACATAATTCATTGTAATTTCATTTAGTGTTAAAACTTGAGATATTGGTGGAGACTGTTTGTCAGCTGCTGTATTCTGCATTAGAGATGGGTCTATTCAAAGGGATGTGTAAACAAGAGATCCAACACACAAGAAGGCATCTAAAAAATCTTCAAGGTGACAGAGACTAGTGATAGAAATTCCTTAGCCACTATATAGCAGGCCTAGAGAACAACCAGAATTACAGGAAGAGATAAAAAGGCTCTGAGTGAGAGGTCTTCAGAGCAGCGATAAGAAGAAGATACAAAAATTGTGTCGGAATGTGTTGAGAGGATATTTATATAATCAAGGAAGAGTGTTGGTCGAGCTGAAAAATGTATAATACATGAAAGTCAAGACAATCTCTAACTAAAAATAAAACAAAAAAATCCAGCCTTCTCCAGGGAAGGAAACATAACCAAAAAGTAGACTACAAGTTTTTGTTGAGACTAGCCTTTAGCACAGTCAATATAACATAAACAGTGAGCTGATTTATGAAACAATAATGATCTAATATAACTAATGTTGAAGATAAGGAGAACTATGCTTATATATAAGGATGTGGTGCTGGGTAAGTGAAAAAGTTGAATCCTTCTCTTCCATAAGAGGAAGTCATTAGATAACATTTGCATCAGGCAGAGTCCAATCAGGAGACAGAAACACCCTGTATTTAAGCAAAGAAAATTTAGCATAATTTTTTACTAGTTTATAAAGTTGTTAGCTATGTAATTAACTGAAAGGTTCAAAAGCAAATTGTATGATATCACGGAAGTAGAAAACAGAAGATGTAGCTATCCCCGGGGAGCTGATGAAACAAACGGAAGAGGCTGAATGATTAAAACTTCAATGTTTTGAGAAAAGTGCCTTAACTGAAACTCAGCTCTCTGAAGAAGAGGGTACCTCTGCTAGTGTTGGTATTTGTGAACTCAGTGTAGTCTTTGTGGCAGCTGTGAAAGTGGACTAATCAAATCTCCCTTCAAGAGAGTACTTACTAATGGGAGCACTGTTAGCTCGCAGGCCCTAGCTTGAGACATCTTCAGTAGAAAGTAGAATCAGACTAAGACGCAGCTCTGAGAAAGTCCTGGCCTGCCCCACAGAGGGCTTTCGTGCAAAGGGTGCTCGTAGAGGGGTCCTGCGCTGGTCAGAAATTATGAATTCTTGTACTGCTGTCATGTTCAGTCATTGGCTGGGGGCTTCTCAGTAATTCCGCATCCTACAGCATTACATTACAGTACCTTTCTAGATGTTGAGTACGCAAGTGGATATATGTGTCTGGTGTTCGTGGGAGGAATATGAAGTGAAGATAGAAATGTGGTAGTTGTCAGCACATGGATGATGTTAGCATCATGGGACTGGGCTTAGATATAGAAGAGAGATGAGTATCGAGCTCTGAGATAGAGCAACTATATATGAGGGAAATCAGGACAGCATGATTTCAGCAAGCCAAGGGAAAAATGGAGTGGTCCACTCTGTCGAATGCTGGTAAGAGGTGGCATTACAAAAAGGAAAATAAATGATCAATGAGTCAGTTGGGAAGGGATTGAAGGAGAATATAGACCATTCATTGCAGAAAATTTGCTGTAAAGATAATTAATTGGGAGATACCTGGAGAGGGACATGAGGCCAAAGATATTTTGTTTTGTTTTGTTTTGTTTTATTTTTTGCCTGGCATGATCTTGGCTCACTGCAACCTCTGCCTTCCAGGTTCCAGTGATTCTGGTGACTCAACTAACTGCGTAGCTGGGATTACAGGCGCACGCCACCAAACACAGCTAATTTTTGTATTTTTAGTGGGTACGGGGTTTAGCCATGTTGGCCAGGCCTCAAACTCCTGGCCTCAAGTGATCCACCCACCTCGGCCTCCCATACGCTGGGATTACAGGCAAGAGCCACTGTGCCTGACCAGTGCATTTTTGTTTTTTAAATTAAGAAGAGAGGTTCTGGATCTCTGGGGGACTGAGCACAGCACAAAATCAAACAGCAGCCTACAGAAAAAAAAAAATTAAAAAATCATATATTTCACAAGGGATTCATATAAAAAATTATGAGGAACACATACAGCTCAATAGGAGAGAAACAATGTGATTTAAAAATAGCCAAAGGACCTGAATAGACTTTTATCAAAAGAAGACAAAAATGGTCAACAGGTATATGAGAAGGTGCTCAATCTTATTAATAATCAGGTAATTGCAAATCAAAACTAATATGAGATATACCTCATACTCATTATGATGGTTGTTATCAACATGTCAAGATATATGTTGGCGAGGGTGTGGAGAAAAGGACCCTTGTACGCTTTTGATAGGAATATAGATTAATGCAGCCAGTGTGGAAAACAGTATTGCATTTCCTAAAGAAATTAAAAAGAGAGCTACAGTATGATCTGACAATTCCTCTTTGGGGCATATATCGTGAGGAAATGAAATCACCAGTTCATAAAAATATCTGCACCCCCATATGCTCATTCCAGCATCATTTACAATGGAAAAATGAAGGAAAAAACCTGAGTGCCCATTGACAGATGAAGGGATAAAGAAACTGTGGTATGTAAATAATGGAATATTATTCAGCCTTTAAAAAGGAGATCCTACCATTTGCCACAAGGTGGATGAAACTGTAGGACATTATGCTCAGTGAAAAAAGCCATATGCAGAAAGAAAAAAATATTATATGATATCACTTATATGTGGAATCTAAAAGAGCAAAATATAAAAAGATAGAGGGTAAAACAGTGGTTGCCAGAGGTAGGGGTGGGGATGGAGGTGGGACTAAATGAGGAGATGTAGGTCAGAGCTTGCAAAGTAGCAGATAAGTAGGATGAACAAGTCTAGAGATCTAATGTACAACATGAGAACTATAGCTTGAAAAAAAATGTACTGTATTGGGATTCCTGTTAAATGAGTAGCTTTTAGCTGCTCTTGCTATAAAATCAACAACAACAAAAATGGGTAACTACGTGAGATGATGGACATGTTAATTTGCTTCACTACAGTAACCGTTTTACTATCTATAAATATATGTATGCCATAACTTATGCCTTAAACATGCACAATAAAATTTATTTTTTTAAGTAAAATGATCCTAGAACAAGAGAACAAGTTTGGATGCTGATGAGAACGGCCCAGCAGGAGGGATAAATATGTGATACAAAGGAGAGAAAAAGATGGTTGCAAAGGAGCCATGTGTGGTGGCCCTTGCCTGTGATCCCAGCACTTCTGGATGCTGAGGCAGAAGAATCACTTGAGTGCAGAAAGCAAAAAGGAGGTTTTGGAGATTTTAGGAAAGAGGAAATTGGGAATTATCTAGGGAAATCTAGAAAATTGCAGAACTGTTCAGGTGTACCTATTTTGCATTGTCTTTCAAAGATCATTTTACAGAGGTGAAATTGAAATTTGGAAGGTCAAATGCCTTATCCAAGATCAAACAGCTAGGCAATTGTTGGATTTCCACTCAAATTCAGTTCCCTTGACTCTTATTCCAGAGCTCTTTCTGATCAAACATTTCTGTGTATTTCACTTGTGTTTTCAAAATGGCATTTTCTTTCCAAACGCTCAAGCTTCTGCTTAAAATATATCTTTTGATGTGGAGGAGGACTTCTCCCAATGCACTGCTCTTAAGTATGGGCAGTCTTGCAAAAACAAGAAATTCTTCTCTAAGGAGTGGTTCTGTAAGCAGAAACTCAATAACTTGACTTTCTAATGCATTACAAACACAAAGTAGCCCATAGACATTGGAATTAGAATGCATTCTGAAACAGATGAGTGGGCTGATATACTTTATGGGTGGTGAGTTTGACAGTTATTGATTACTACTAAATCATGTGTGAAGGACAGGAGGATGTAAGATAAAAAAAAATTCAAATATATGTAATTTCAAATATATTCACTGCCTCACCATTATTCTGTGTTTTGAAAAGATATGTTCTAAAAATGCCAGGTAGTGCATGTGAAATAGTCCACACTGGGCTTGCAATGATTCAGAGGAATAGAGTAGGTGAATATATTTTAGTGTGACAAAAGACTTTAGAAATTACATAATACCCTATCCTTATTTAACATTGAGATTTATGAAGTCCACAAAATTATGAACGTTAAGGAAGGTCACAAAAGCTAATTAGGAAATGAGCCAGAGCTAAAAACTCGAGTTCAGTACTCTTATTTCAGTGTTCTTAGCACAATGTGCAATGTTTTGAAAAAGAAATGAAATGCATGTTTAGCTACCTGTATGTATGTGTATGCATATGCATGTAGCTCAGAGGCTATGAATACCAGGGTGTTGCGCTGACAACATTGTTTGAATGACTATTTTGTACCATGTTAGCTGTGCTATTGAGAGTGGAATACTTACCCTCTCTGAGCATCGGTTTTCTCATCCATTAGTTGGGGTTGGTCATTAATATGGTTTGGCTCTGTGTCCCCATCCGAATCTCATCTTAAATTGTTATCCGCACGTGTTGGAAGAGGAGCCTCGTGCGAGATGATTGTATCGTGGGGGTGGTTTCCCCGATTCTGTTCTGATAATAGTGAGTGAGTTCTCATAAGATCTGATGGTTTTATAAGTTTTTGACAGTTCCCCCTTCACACACTCGCTTTATTTCTCCTGCTGCCTTGTGAAAAAGATGCTTGCTTCTTCTTCCCCTTCCACCATGATTGTAAGTTTCCTGAGGCTTCCCCAGCCATGTGGAACTCTGAGTCAATTAAACCTCTTTTCTTTAGAAATTACCCAGTCTCAGGCAGTTCTTTATTCCGCTGTGAAAACGAACTAATACAGCCATATCTAATTTGTAGGCTTGCTGCAAAAATGAAATGAGATTATGTAAAGACTTCTAGCTTGTTATGGGCAAATTTAAGTGTGTTCAGTAAATTTTTGTACCATTTTTTTTCTTTTCCTTTTTCTATTTTGTTTTGAAAGGATGGAGTAGGCAAGAGTTATCAGATGTATAGTGAAGCAGACATTCTATTCCTTTTGTCAAGGTATGTCTGTGGAGAAGTTTTTTTGTGTGTGTTTTGTTTTTTGTTTTTTTTTTCCCCCCTTTAAAGGCAGATTCTCCTAAAGAGTAGAAAAATCTACTAGCTTTTTTTATTTCTTCCCTTAGTAGGTATCCAGCCAATGAGAGAAATATCTGAGGGAGTGAATAACTGAAAGTGTAGCAAGAACATAAATGACCTCTTTATAACAAGAAGTAAATTGCAATACTGATTGACCATGAAAATCATGTGAAAAACTTAAAAGATAATATTCCTGGCATCAACTTCAAGAATTGCTATCTCTGGGGGTGGGGTCAAGGAATCTGTACATAATCTTCAGTTATTCTGGAGAAAGTGTGCTTCTTTTGCAACAAATAGACATGTAAATGTGCTTATTGATGGCCAACTTTGGGTGGGTAGAGACTGTTGATTTCAGTTTATTTCACAAGTTTTAAAGTGTTCAGAAGCCTATGGGCAGCACATTACAAATCCTTTGACTTCTTTCTCATGTGCAAACTGAAGAATTTCAAAAAATGGCACACTGTGATTTTTTCCCAATTTTCTTAAAGCAGAAATACTGTGTTCTTTTCAAGACAAACTAAGAGAAATTAATATATTCCCTGAATATTGCATTCGAATGAATGACATTTTATCATAATGTGCTAACTTGAATACTTGGTATTCAATACTTGAATCAAACTAATTCTTGGGGTGCAATGATTCTTTTTTAAAAGTTCATTTATTTTACAAATACTTGTTACAATGTTCAGACACATATATATAGTAACCACTTGATTGAAATTAAAGTGAAAGTTAATAAATAATGGTGAAATTAGACTCAGAATGAAGATTTTTTTTCCCTGCATTATATTCAGGTAAAGCCTGAAAAGTCAAGGCATATGTATAAGATTCTAGTCCCTCAACTCCTCTCCTCTCCTCTCCTCTCCCCAGTGTTAGCCTATTTCATTGGCCTCTTCCCAGCTTCATTTCCATATCTTTTCCGTCTGGACCCCATGTTTTATCGCTTTACATTTCCTGGAACACCTTTAATTCTCTCGTCTTTTTGTCTTACTGACCACCTTCTGGAAGAATCTGATATTGACTGAATACTTTTGACTAGTCATGTAATTGAATATCTTAGTTTTGAAATATATTTTAAAACTTTTCTCCTTAGCCTTAAGATATAGCCTTGAAATGTACTTTAGAAATATTTTTCCTCCCTCTAGGCACTCTCTTGCACTGTGACCCTATGACCAACATGTGGATGCTTATCTAACTATATGTTTGATTGGTAATTCCAGGAGCTAATCTTGAAACAAGCCAGGCATGGAGACCCAGCTGCAGAACTCTCCTCCACCTAGAGATTACCTCAAGGTGGTTCATCGACAATGCATCTGCAGTCGAGATAGTGCCAGCTGGTACTTTAAATGCATAACAACTCAAGAGAGCCATCAGAACAAGACATGCAGACCAGTTCTATGCACCATTCTCATATGTTTCCCATACCAAACTTACCTTTTTAAACCACTTCATTCAGTCTAAAGATTTGAAATGATTTTTGGAGGCTTGAGACTAGCCATCTCCTCATCCACTACCATTGAAATAAAGCTGCTTTTCTTCAACCACACCTCACCTCTTGTGTATTGGGCATTTTGAGCAGTGAGAAGCTAGACATTCATCTTAAACTTTCCCATGCACCTGCATTTATTTCTAGCCACTACATTTCCCTTCACTTTATCATCGATACAAAAGATCTTGAAAAAACAGACTATCGGAAATACAATGTGATAAAATGGGGGTGGGGGGAAGCATAAATTTTAGATCCAGAAAGGGAGATAGAGAGAGAGAAAAAATCTTTCTGTTAGAAGGATAGGAAATAGACTGATGTTTGTGAATGTAAGCAAGACTTTCTCAATAAGAAATTTGATTTGGCTCTAGTACTCCCTAAGTAAATGACATTGTGCATATTTCTTAACCTTTCTGGGCTGTTTTTTTTTTTTTCAATTTCTGTAAAGTGCTATTAGCAATATATATCACAAATCTATTATGAGCATATATTCAGTGGGATGGGGGGCATGTTTCAGTCACTTGGTATGTGAGATTTACCATTTTTAGCACCTACATGCTAAGTATAATATCACTTCTTCCTTAACAACTGTACTTAAACTGTTCTTAAGAAGGTCATCCATAATTGCTAATTGCCAATGCCAATGACTTGTTTTTATTCCTCATATAACTTGACCTCTCTGCAGCATTTGACACTGTTGATTCTCTTTTCCTTCAAAAATATTTCTCTTCAGTTTTCGTATGTGATACTGCTTTTTATTTTCCTCTTATCACTCTGAGTATACTTTTTAATTAACTTTGCTGGTTATATCTCACTGCAAATTCCTTAACATTTGAAGTTTCCCAGGATTCATCACCAGGGTATCTGATCATCTATATATATTGTTCCTGGATTATCCTAACTGTTCTCATTGCTATCACCAACAAAGTAATGGCTTTTCAAACACCAGCTCATACATTCTACTAAGCAATCCAACAGCCTACTTTACATCTTCAACAGAATATTTCAAGATATCTTGACTTAATATGTCTAAAACAGAAAAGATTATCTTCTGTACCAAATATGATCTTCTGCTATATTAAGTGTCATTATCCATTTAGTCTCATGAGCTACAAAACCCAGACTAAACTTAGTTTTATTTTCTTTCATTCTAACTCTTATCACCAACTATTGTGTCTTCTACCTGAAATGCCACACAATATGAAAGTAGAGACTTTCCCTCCTAAATTTCAGTGTTATTTTCTTTAAGACCTATACAATATATAAAAGTTTAGATAGCAAATTATATCAATGTGAAAAGAAATGGAAAAACAGAAATGGTCAAATAGACGGGAAGCAGTAGAGTTATATTTTATACTATACGTATCCATACATATTAAATTTTTATACATGAATTAAACTTTAAAACTAAAAAAATTAACCATGAAATACCTAAAAGAATACAGAAGCACAAATTTATTTGATCTTAGAATACAGAAGGAATTTCTAAGCATAAAACCAAAGAAAAATATGTCTAATGTTTTTTTTTTTTTTTAGATGGAAATTTCACTATTGTTGTCCAGGCTGGAGTGCAATGGGGCGATCTTAGCTCAGTGCAACCTCTGCCTCCCGGGTTCAAGTGATTCTCCTGCCTAAGCCTCCCGAGTAGCTGGGATTACAGACATGTGCCACCACGCCTGGCTGATTTTGTATTTTTAGTAGAGATGGGGTTTCTCTACATTGGTCAGGTTGGTCTCGAACTCCCTACCTCAGGTGATCCACCCACCTCGGCCTCCCCAAGTGCTGGGATTACAGGTGTGAGCCACCATGCCTGGCCCTACCATTTTAATTTAAGCTTTTAAAACTGTTGAGATAATCACTAAAGAAAAGTTAAATGGTAGTAAAACTGGAAATAATTTGGGATTTTCTGGGTTTATTTATTTATTTATTTTGAGACAGAGTCTCACTCTGTCACCCAGGCTGGAATGCAGTGGCGCGATATTGGCTCACTGCAACCTCCACCTCCTGGGTTCAAGCTATTCTCCTGCCTCAGTCTCCTGAGTAGCTAGGATTATAAGCATGCACCACCACACCTGGTAAATTTTTGTATTATTAGTAAAGACGGGGTTTCACCATGTTGATCAGGCTCAAACTCCTGACCTTGTGATCCGCCCACCTTGGTCTCCCAAAGTGCTGAGATTACAGGCATGAACCACCGCGCCCGGCGTTAAACATGGAAATATTTTATACTTGTAAGACAGATATATGACTAATATCCTTAATTATTAAAATAAATCTTTCCAATCTACATATCTAAAGATCTAAAAATGAGTACATCATTGGAAAATATGGGACCAATATCTTGGGCAAAATTATACATTTAAGTAAGCAACAAATACAGGAACATTATTTATTTCATTCGTTATGAAGGATATTGCTAGCTGTTTACCAACACCCATTTCCCTCTTTTTCTTGAGCACAAACGTAGCTTAGACTCCTAGCATCCTCTGAAGCTAAGTATGGCTATGTAACTGAGTTCTTTTCTACGGAATGTGAGCAGAAAATGATCTTTGTCCCTTTAAGTCAGTAGCAGTCTTTTATCAGTGTCAACATCCAGTTTACTTGCGTATGTTGTACTTTGTTTCAATTTAGTTTAACCCATGAATACCTTTTCTTTTATAATCTTTTCTCTTTATGTCTGATTGGTGTGGCAAAATCCAGGATAAACTTATAAGCTATGCATTCAAGATGCCAGGTCCACAAGATTGTGGGAGCCTGAGTCCTTGAAATCATACATAAAGAACATGTATGCAGTGACTAGGAATCACATTCTGTGCTATTTTGTGAATGAAAAATTAACATCCATTATCTTTGAAACATTATACATTGTCAGTTCTACCCTTTTTTCCTGAAGCCTAAATGATAGAATTATATGCGATTATTGAGCATTATTTTTTGAGAAATATAAGGATATTATCAACATAACAATGCTTACAAATCTCAAGTTCCTAAATCTTTATGCAAAACACTAAATTAAAAAATAATACCAGATTTATAGGACTAAAGATTAGTAGAAATTTTGCTAAAATATGAATAATGTTTATCCTTTTGGACGGTAGGATGGAGTGGTTTTCTTATTAGACTGTTCCAAAAGTAATTGTGGGTTCTGCCATTAAAAGTAATTGCAAAAACTGCAATTTTTTTGGAACCAAGCTAACATTTTACTCCCCTGCATTTTGTAAGTTGTTTACAATGAGCATGTTATTAAAATGAACGCAGAAGCATTCAAGCCATGTGCATTAATTCATTGAAATTTCTGAACAGAAGAGAGATAATCAACTTTGGTATCCGAAGCATACTGCATTTCCTCACTTGAGAGAAAATATTTAAAAACAAAGTAGAAAGCCAAAATATCAGTTCAACATCTGATATTTGCAGAAGTAAATAGCAAATGGTGAATATACTGTATTTCTGCAAACATTTCATCATTGGACTATTGTTTGAAATTTTCTGAGTGTTTTGTTTATAGACATACTAAGATAGTTATTAATGTCTTTCTTTGGTGAGCTAAATGTTTAATAAATTTTAGACTCAATGGGATTGTATGTCTGCTAAATTAAAGGAAATGTTTAGAAGGAAAAATGGGAAACAGAGTGAAAGCCATCTAACTGAATTCCAGTAAAAATCTACACTGTTAGTTAACTCAGACTATAAGTATGCTGTCCTCCTGGAAATTCATGGGACCTGAGCATGTTTCAAAATAATGTCTTTCAGCACAACTACTTCATCTAAGATTAGAGTATGCAATAAACTTGTCACGTTTATTGAAGTTTCAGTTCTCTCCAACACCAACAGGCATTTCTTTGAAATATACAATGGCCTATGAATGTGACCTAATCAGTGATGCTGCATCATCATAGCAAAGGAATAAAAATTTCTGCTTCCATTTCTAATGTACATGCTGTCCACTGTAGGTAGAGGCCACTTTGCTATCAAGGGCAACATAAAACAGGAAACACTCCAGTGAGGTTGAAAAATATTCCCCCTGCTTCCGGTGTAAAAGTTTGCGCCCCCATCTGATCTGCAGACTTAGAGATATTGTATGCTGATTCTGTAAGAGAAAGGACCATTTTGTCACATGAGGAGATTCAAAGACCTTTAAAAGAACATCCAGAAACTCATGTAAGCACTCTTATTACTTAGTATCAAATGATCTTGACTTCGCACACAACAGCATAATCCAGAATTTATGTAATTCATCTTGTATTCAACACCTATTTATTTTGGTTGTGCTATGTTTATCTACTGAAGTTACCCCAAATATGGTACTTTAAGATTAAAATCCCTTTTAAAAAGTGAAATACTAAACTAATACAAAAAGTAACAATATGGTTTGCATCTGTGTCCCCATTAAATCTTATGTTGAATTGTAATCCCCAGTGTTAGAGGTGTGGCCTCGTGGGGAGGTGATTGCATCATGGGAGTGGATTTCTCATGAATGGTTCAGCATCACCCTCTTGGTGCTATTCTTATGACAGTGAGTGACTTCTCACAAGATCTGGCTTTTTAAAAGTGTGTGGCACCTCCCCACATACCCCTCCCTCTCTCTCTTGCTCCGGCTTTCACCATGTGACATGCCTACTCCCCATTTGCCTTCCACCATAATTGGAAGCTTCCTGAGGCCTCCTCAGAAGCAGATGCCACTACACATCCTATACAGCCTGGAGAACTGTGAACAAATTAAATCTATTTACTTTAATAAATTACTCTGTAACAGGTATTTCTTTATAGCCGTATGAGAACAGCCTAATACAAGTAGCAAGTGACATTTTAATTAAGTACACATTCAAAGTTCAAATTGATAATATACAATTATTAGAAAGTCAACCAGTAAAAACAGTGATGCTATTGTGATACATACCAAAATTCTAAATCCAAACCTATCACCAATGGGTGATGGAAGCAGTCTTCTATCAGTGTCAGCATCCATTTTATTTGTGTATATTTCACTTTTCGCAAAATTATTTACATAATCCTCATTCACACAAAAAAGTTGTAACAAATGTTAACAGCATTTTAACAATTATCTGCAAATATCAGTTGAATTGATTTTAAACTTAAAGTTTTCAAAGTTAAATCTCTAACAATTTAAAGAGAGTACATGATAGTCGTTAAAAGCATGGTGATTTTAGCAGAAAGATTAAGTGGACTTAAACCCAACCCTACTTTATTATTTACTATCTCTACAATCAGAGGCAATCCAATTAACTTTCCCAAGTCTCATTTTTCTTCAGCAGCAACATAGAAATAAAAATAATATACACCTTATGGTGCTATAAAGATATAATGACTAATTCATGTAAAATACTGAGGATAGTGCTTGATATATAGTAAACCCTAGATAAATAATATCATAATCATTTTATGTGTAACAATCACACTTGCATTTCTTGTCTTACATATTTCAGCTACAAACTATGTTAATATTTATTTTTAACTGCACAACGATTACATGTGATAAGAACATGTAGCCTGTACCCAGAAGACGAACTAAGACTTACCTGTCATTTACCTGTATATGATGCACATATGCATGATAGTGTGCCTACTTGAACAATTTTATAATGAATGCGTATTAAAAGACTACATACAGAAAAAATGACTAGTGCAGAACTCTCAGCTTCCTTGTACATTTATTCCAAGGGATAATAGAAGTACACAAACATGAATTGACTAAGAGCATATATAAATGCCTTGACAATCTCTAGTGCATTTAAATTATGTATATACAAACAATAAGTGATTCATTCAAACATGCTTTTTATTATAGGTTTCAAGTGGATAAAATTTAATTTCTAAAGGGAGTGTTAAAAGAAAATGTTTACAAGACCTGTGATGTGTAATCCTGTTTTAAAGTCGTTGATGTACTCAAATAATGTACCTTTAATAAGTTCGTTGGTACAGAGCAAGCATTCAATAGATGTTTGTTGAGATAATTGCTTTTTCACGGTCATTCAGCCTTCATCTTGTATTCACAGCTTCAGTTGTACTATTAGAAAGATTAACAATAAGGTGACACTTTGTAGAATCCAGAGTGCTTTAAGTAAAAAGGAAATTATTTACTAATGTATCTGAAATTTCAGGTGTTTGTTGACTCAGACAGGTAAGAGTGACTTTAGGGCTCGAACATTGTAATTAACTTTCAATTCTATGGCTATGTTCAAATCAGTCTCAGGTTTTGTGTGGCGTCAAGATGCTGTCAACAGTTCAGGAACTATATTCTCCTAGATTCAAATCTAGTGAGCAAAGAGCTTACACTTTTCTTAGAAGTCCTAACAAAAGTCTTACGGACTTTTATGAAATTCCATGGTCATATCTGAACTAACTCTGGCCAGGCGTATGGGAAGATTTTGTCAGACAGGACTAAATAATATGCAAACCCAAAAGTCAAGGAATGAGTCAAATTTACTCAGAGTAAAATTTGGCTCTGGAATGAGAGTGAATGAGAGCTGGAGAGCCCAATACAATGTTTGCTAAAATTAGTAATTCATACTGATTTTGTAAAACAATTTCCAGGGATGAATTTATGGATGTCGGTAGCCTGCTTTAAACGGTTGAACATGTTCATAGTTCTATGTCAGACTTCTGCTACAAGTACAATTTTACAGTAGCTCAGAGCATAAATTGCAGATGTCTTTGTTTCTAATAATGGTACTCCATTATTTCCACTGCCTTTGAAAACATTTGTGTCTAGAGACCTTATTCAAGCTCTTATCACTGAGCAGCATTGCCCTTAACAACTGGACTAAAAATGGTTCATTCTCTTAAGGATGACCTGAGTCAAGCTGTAGGAGTAGACTGTCAATAACATTTTCTCTGTTTCCCAGAGGCGAGTACATCGTTACAAGTTTAAATGACGGGAAGGAGTCCTGTAGAATTATTAAAGTGGAAATGTCTGAAGACTTGCCTAACCCACTTTTATTCAATCTCACATTGAGATGAACAATACAATCAATAATGCATGTGCTCTAGACACTGCTTTATCTACTTTTTTTCTAATTTTTT
>NW_012114722.1:6340724-6374943 GCF_000951035.1 Colobus angolensis palliatus | reverse complement strand
AAGTCTCACCCTGTCACCCAGGCTGGGATGCAATGGCACGATCTTGGCTCACTGCAACCTCCACCTCCTGGGTTCATGCTATTCTGTCTCAGCCTCCCAAGTAGCTGGGATTACAGGTGCATGCCACCACACCTGGTTACATTTTGTATCTTTTAGTAGAGACAGGGTTTCACTATGTTGGTCAGGCTGGTCTCAAACTCCTGACCTCGTGATCCACCTGTCTTGGCCTCCCAAAGTTCTGGGATTACAGATGTGAGCCACTACACCTGGCCTTTTTCCTCATTTCTTAAACCATAAGTATTAAGTTTCTCTAATGTATGAAATAATTAAAATAAAGGTGCCTCTGATTTACAAACACTAGTGTGTGAATGGACCCATGGCAAGTAATTTCTTTCAGTGTGATTTGATACCAGTAAGGTCATTAGAAACTTCTCATCGAGAGCTATCTAGGTTTGAATTTTCCCTTTCTGTAGCAGAACTTGTCGTCAATGATATTTGTCTTATCCTCTGATAAAGAATATTCTTTAGGCCAATGGTTTCCAAAAAATATCATGTGTAAGAATCATCTGAGTGCTTTTAAAACATGTATTTCTGGACCTCACTCTCAGAGGTGGTTCAGTGACTCTGGGGTGAGTCCCAGGAATCTGAAATTTTTTATAACTATTTCAAGTGATTATGAAAATATAGTCCAATAGTGATACTCCATAAAATACTGCTCTAGAGCTATCTGATGCTTATTTTTCGGCAACACCTTCTCTCAGGAATATGAGCCAAGCACTAGCTTTCCATTGACTGCAACAGTTACAGAAGAAGAGTTAGCTATTGTTCTTGCTCTCCTGAGCATAAGAGAGAATTTTATGGATCTGCTCTTGGTAGTTAAATGAGCATGTTGATTAAGGGTGAAGAGGGTGAGAGGAGGACTAATGATACAAACATAATACTGTGCTATGGTTTAACCTTGGCAGATTTTTCTTTTAAAGTTTTTGTTGTTAAATATTATGTAACTTTTAGATAAGATTTTTTTCCCCTACTATTCTCAGTCTTGAATATACTTGTTTTCCAGGTAGCACGATGAGTACCTTGATGGTAGCATATAGCATGATGGGTGCTTTCAGATTTATCTAATTTTTTATAACTCTGTGAAGTGGGAACTGTTATATGCTCATGTTACAGATGAGGAGAGAGTGAGACACAGAAAAATTAAGTAATTTCCCAGGGTTATACAGTCTATAGTTATAGACACTAGAAAGATGTACAACCAGCTTCTGGTTCCCAGCAGGGTGAGTAAAGGTGATTGGGGATGGCACCAGGTAAGAGCTGGGATAGCAGCACCGATGACTATCTTCTGGTGAGCACAAATTACCTCATTTGATTTAGCATCACTATCTGAAGGGCAACCTGAGCTGAGTGTGAAGGAAAAGGATCTTGGTAATTACTACTCTTAGGATTTGATATATATTACAAAGTTCTATTACAGTCCTGGATACAATGATGGCTAAAGTTAAATTCAGAAGATTGCTTTGCCTTTAATTTTCATGAAGAAGAAAACCAAACAAAGAAGGTCCACATTAACTCATACCACTCCTATGATTTATAGAAATAGCAAAGTCTTAGCTGGGCATGGTGGCTCACACCTGTAATCCCAACACTTTGGGAGGCTGAGGTGGGTGGATCACTTGAGGTCAGGAGTTCAAGAGCAGTCTGGCCAACATGGTGAAAACCTGTCTCTACTAAAAATACAAAATCACCCAGTCGTGGTGGCAGGCGCCTGTAGTCCCAGCTACTCGGGAGGCTGAGGCAGGAGAATGGCGTGAACCGGGAGGCAGAGCTTGCAGTGAGCCAAGATCGTGCCACTGCATTCCAGTCTGGGCGACAGAGTGGGACTTCATCTCAAAAAAAAAAAAAAAAAAAAGCAAAAAGCAAAGTCTTCCCATTGTTTTGTGTGTTTGTTTATTTCAAGGTAACAATTGTAATATCATTTGTGTAGTCGATTTTGAAAGGACCCATGGCTAGACAAAAATGAGAGCACATTTTGTAATACAATTCTAAAATGTACAGGAAATGTAATTTCTATCAAATTAAGATTGAGGAATACTGAGAATTTTGGGTTTTTATGGATATGATATGGTTTGGATGTGGGTTCACACCCAAATTTCGTATCAAATTATAATCCCTAATGTTGGAGAAGGGGCCTGATGGAGAGTGATTGGTTTATGGGAGCAGATTTCCCCTTTGCTTTTCTCTTGATATAGAGGTCTCACAACATCTGGTTGTTTAAAAGTGTGTAGGCCAGGCACGGTGGCCCACACCTGTAATCCCAGCACTTTGGGAGACCGAGGTGGGTGGATCACGAGGTCAATAGATCAAGACCATCCTGACCAACATGGTGAAATCCCATCTCTACTAAAAATATAAAAATTAGCCGGGTGTGGTGGTGCATGCCTGTAGTCCCAGCTACTTGGGAGGCTAAGGCAGGAGAATCATTTGAACCTGGGAGGTGGAGGTTTCAGTGAGCCAAGGTCATGCCACTGTACTCCAGCCTGGAGACAGAGCAAGACTCCATCTCAAAAAGAACATAAAGTGTAATAATAATAATAATAATAGTAATAATAAAGTGTGTAGCATCTCCTCCTTCACTTTCTTTCTCCTGCTCCAACCATGTAAGATGTGCCTGCTTCCCCTTCTACCAATATTTCAAGTTTCCTGAGACCTCCCAGCCATGTCTCTTGTACAGCTTCCAGTATCATAAGCCAAATAAAGCTCATTTCTTTATAAATTACCCAGTTTCAGGTGTTTCTTTATACCAGGGTAAGAATGAAATAATACAGAAAATTGGTACCTAGGAGTGGAGCATCGATGTAAATATACCTGAAAATGTGAAAATGACGTTGGAAATGGGTAATAGGCAGAGGTTGGAAAAGTTTGGAGGACTTACGAGAAGAAAACGATAAAGGAATGCTTGTGATTTCCTGGAGACAGGTTAAATTGCTGAGACCAGAATGCTGATAGGGATATGAAAAATGAAGTCCAGGCTGAGTTGCCCTCAGATGGAAATGAGGGACTTATTTGGAACTGGAGCAAAGGTCACTTTTGCTATACTTCAGCAAAAAGGTTGGAAGCATCATGCCCCTGCCCTAGAAATCTGTGGAACTTTGAACTTAAGAGAGATGATTTACAGTATCTGGCAAAAGAAATTATTAAGCAGCAAAGCATTCAAGATTTGACTTGGCTGCTTCTGGAAGCCTATGCTCATATTTGTGAGAAAAAAAAAAGATGTAAAGCTGGAAGTCATATTTAAAAAGAAAGCAGAGAATAAAAGTTTGAAAAACGTACAGCCTGGCCATGTAGTAGAAAAGAAAATCCCATTTTTATAGGAATAATTCAAGCCAGTGGCATAGATTTGCATAAGCAAAAAGGAGCCAGAAGTTAATAGGAAAGACAATGAAGAAAAGGCCTTGAAGCCTCTGCTGCAGCCCTTCCTGTCACAGGCAACAGAACAGAATAAATAACCCAGAAATAAGTCCACACAGTTACAACCAACTCATTTTCAACAAAGGTGCTAAGAGCACACACTGGGGAAAGACAGTCTCTTTAATAAATGATGATGGGTAAACTGGATATCCACACACAGAAGAATGAAACTAGGTCCCCATCCTTTACCATAGACAAAGATCAACTCAAAATGGATTAAAGACTTAAATGTAAGACCTGAAACTATGAAAGTATTAAAAGAAAACATTGGGGAAATGTAACAGAACATTACTCTGGGCAAAGATTTGTTAAGTAATACCTCAAAAGCTCAGGCAATAAAAGCAAAAATGATCACATGGGAGAGATTACATAAAGCTAAAAAGCTTTTGCACAGCAAAGGAAGCATCCACAAAGTGAAGGGACAAACAACATGGGAGAAAACATATGAAAACTACCCATCTGACAAGGGACAAAAACCAGGGTATGTAAGAAACTCAAGCAACTCAATAACAAAAGCACAATAATCCAATTTTAAAATGGGAAAACGAATAGAATAGAGACTTCTCCAAAGAAGACATACAAATGAACAACAGATCTATTTACAAAATGCTGAGCATTAGTAATCACCAGGGAAATTCAGATCAAAACTATAGTGAGATGTCATTTCACCCCAACTAAAATGGCTATTATCAAAAAGGCAAAATATAATGAATACTAGTGAGCATGCAAAAAAAAAGGGGGAGCATTTGTGCACTGTCAGTAGAAATGTAGAATAACATAGCCATTGTGAAAAACAGTATGAAGTTTCCACAGAAAACCAAAAATGGAATTACCATCTGATCCAGCGATCTCACTAGTAGGTATATATTCAAAAAGAAAAGAAATCAGCATATTGAAGAGATATCTGCACTCTCATGTTTATTGAAGCACTACTCACCATAACCAAGATACTGAACCAACCTAAGTGTTCATTAACAAATAAATAGATAAAAATATGATATATATTCACAATCAAATATTATTTAGCCCTAAAAAACAATGAAATACTTTCATTTGCCACAACATGGATGAAACTGGAAGGCATTATGTTAAGTGCAATAAGCCAGACATAGAAATACAAATATTTCATGTTTTCACTCATATGTAGGAGCTAAAAAAGTGGATATCATGGAGGTAAAGAGTAGAAAAGTGGTTACTAGAGGAGGGGAAGGAAATGGGGGAGTGGTGGATAAAGAGAAATTGGTTAATAGGTACAAAATATATTTAGATAGAAGAAATAATTTCAAATATTAAATAGTACAGTTAGGAAATTATAGTTAACAAAAATGTACTGTATATTTCAAAATAGCTAGAAGAGAATTGCAATGTTCCTTATGTAAAGAAAAATGTTTGGGGTGATAGACATCCAAAATATTCTGATTTTTGTTCAAAGTTCAACTAGGATTTTATTTAGTTTATGTACTTATTGTTTTAAGTTGAACTGTGCTTTAATTTTCCTTTTTTTAATATTTCATTTTGTATTTCAATAGCTTTAGGGGTACAAATGGTTTTTGGTTACATGGATTAGCTGTGTGTTGGTGAAGTCTAAGATTTAGTATATCCATCACTTGAGAAGTGTACATTGCACCTAATAGGTATTCATTAATGCCTCACCTATCCCTCCTCCTCCCCGCTTCTGAGTCTTCAATGTCCATTATACCACTTTGTATGCCTTTGTGTACCCACAGCTTAGTAGCTTAGCTACCACTTATAAGTACGGATGATGGGGAACATGGTGAGACCAGTGAATTCCATAAGCATGAGCCCATTGTCTTACTCTTTAGCTGTAAAATGAGTGCCTTTACCATGATGGCGCATAAGGCATTTTATGAATCCATGGATGGTAGTCTTGGAAGATGCCTTGTGTGCAAAATAGGCAAACCCATATCCAGAGTACCTGTCTCTTCCAGTGAGGAAAACCCACTGCCCTTTCCATGAAGGAGGATGTCCAATATAATCAACCTGCCACCATGTAGCTGGCTGATCACCCAAGGAAAGGTGCCATATTGAGGGCTCGGTGTTGGTCTCTGCTGTTACCAAATTAGGCAATCAGCCGTGGTCATAGCCAGGTCAGCCTTGGTGAGTGGAACTTTATGTTGCTGAGCCCATGTGCAATCTCCATCCCTGCCACCATGGCCGCTTTATGTATGGACCCACTGGGTGATGACAGGGGTGGATGGGGAAACAGGATGAGTGGTTTTCACAGAATGAGTCATCCTATTCACTTGAATATTAAAATCCTCCTCTTCTGAGGTCACCCGTTGGTGAGCATTTACATGGGATACAAATATATTCACAGTTTTTGACCACTCAGAGAGGTCCATCCACATACCTCTTTCCCAAATTTCTTTATCACCGCTTCCAATTATGCCACTTCCAAGTCCCTGTTCATCCAGCCAAACCATTGGCTACAGCCCATGAATCAGTATATAATTGCACACCTGGCCATTTCTCCTTCCATGCAAAGTGCACAACCAAGTGAACTGCTCAAAGTTCTGCCCACTGGGAAGATTTTCTTTTACCACTGTCCTTCAGGGATGTCCTAGAAAGGGGCTGTCCAATTTCGGGTGCTGCTTACATATCATGCAGGGCCATCTGTCAACAGGTGAACATGTGAGAACATGTGTTATTTGATTTTCAATTTCTGAGTTATTTCACTTAGAATAATGGCCTCTATTTCTTCCCCAGTGTTGGAGGAAAGGCCTGGTGGGATGTTATTGGATATTGGGTGCAGATTTCTCCCTTGCTATTCTCATGATAGTGAGTGAGTTCTCACGAGAGTTGGTTGTTTAAAAGTGTTTGGCATCTCCCCTTCACTCTCTTCCTCCTACTTCAGCCATGTAAGACATGCCTGCTTCCCCTTCTGCAATGACTGAAAGTTTCCTGAGGTCTCCCCAGCCTTGCTTTATGTATAGCCTGTGGAACTATGAGCCTATTAAACCTGTTTTTTTTTTTTTAAATAAATTACCCAATTCCAGGTATTTTTTTTTTATAGCAGTGAGAGAATGGACTAATACAGGAAAAAAGACACACTTCTGGTAGTTTTATGTTTGGGGCCTTTGAGATGTTCAGAAAGTGTAAGGCAGACTTAAACACACTTCTTATCCATAAAATGCAACTTGTAATAATACATACCTTATAGCAGTTTTCCCCAACCTTTTCAACCCCAGGGACCAGTTTTGTGGAAGAATATTTTGCCATGTACCAGGGGTAGGGCGTGGTTTTGGGATGATTCAAGTACATTGTACTTATTGTGTACTTTATTTCTATGATTATTACATTGTAATATATAATGAAATAATCATATGGTGAGCTGTAACTCACCAAATTATATATGGTGGGTTGTAACTCACCAAATGTGTAATCAGTTGGAGCCCTGAGCTTGTTTTCCTAAAACTAGACAGTCCCTTGTGGGATGCATAGATTGTGAAGATTTTCTCCCACTCCTCAGGTTGTCTGTTTACTCTGTTTCTTTTGCTGTACAGAAACTCTTTAGTTTAAGTTCCACCTATTTTTCTTTGTTTTTGTTGCATTTGCTTTTGGTTTCTTGGTCAAGAATTCTTTGACTAAACCAATGTCTAGAAGGGTTTCTCTGAGGTTATCTTCTATAATTTTTACAGTTGTGGGTCTTAGAATTAAGTCATTGATTCATCTGGAGTTGATTTTTGTATAACGTGAGACATGAGGATCCAGTTTCATGCTCTTACATATGGCTTGCCAATTATCCTAGCACCATTTGTTGAACAGAGTGTCTTCTCCACACTTTATGCTTTTGTTTGCTTTGTCAAAGATCAGTTGGCTGTAAGTAGTTAGGTTTATTTCTGGGTTCTCTATTCTGTTCCATTGGTCTATGTGCCTATTTTTATACCAGTACCATGCTGTTTTGGTGACTATGACGTTACAGTACAATTTGAAGTCAAGTAAGGTGATACTTCCAGATTTGTTCTTTTTGCTTAGTCCTGCTTTGGTTATGTGTCTTTGTTTTCTTTTGGTTCCACATGAATATTAGGATTTTTTTTCTATACATGTGACCAAGGACTAATACCCAGAATCTACAAGGAACTCAAACATATTAGTAAGAAAATAACTAACAATCCCATCAAAAAACGGGCTAAGGACATGCACAGACAATTCTCAAAAGAAGATATACAGATGGCCAACAAACATATGAAAAGTGTTCAACATTACTAATGATCAGGGAAATGAAAATCAAAACCACAATGCGATACCACCTTACTCCTGCAAGAATAGCCATAATCCAAAAATCAAAAAATAATAGTTGTTGGTGCAGATGCAGTGAAAGGGGACCACTTCTACGCTGCTGGTGGGAATGTAAACTATTACAAGCACTATAGAAAACAGTGTGGAGATTCCTTAAAGAACTAAAAGTAGAACTACCATTTGATCCACCAATTCCACTACTGGGTATCTACCCAGAGGGAAAGAAGTCATTATATGCAAAAGATACTTGCACACGCATGTTTACAGCAGCACAATTTGCAATTCCAAAAACATGCAACTAGCCAAAATGCACATCAATCAATGAGTAGATACAGAAATTGTGGCATATATGTATGATAGAGTACTACTCAACCATAAAAAAAAAAAAATGGCTTTTGCAGCAACTGGATAAAACTGGAGACTATTAGTCTAAGTAAAGTAAGTTAGGAATAGTAAATCAAACATTGTATGTTCTCACTCATTAATGGGAGCTAAGCTATGAGGATGCAAAATCATAAGAATGACACAATGGACTTTGGACACTCAGGGCAAAGTGTGAGAGGGAGATAAGGGATAAAAGACTACAAATTGGGTTCAGTGTATACTGCTTGGGTGATGGGTTCACCAAAATTTCACAAATCGCCACTAAAGAACTTACTCATGTAACCAAACACCACCTGTTCTCTAAAAACCTATGGAAACAAAATAAAAAAAAAGAAAGAAACTAGACAGTCCCATCTAGGGGTGATGGGAGATGGAGACAGATGATCAGGTATTAGATTCTCATAAGGAGTTTGCAACCTAGATCGTTTTCATGCACAGTTCACAATATGGTTCAGGCTCCTATTGTGAAAATCTAATGCCACCACTGATCCGAGAGGAGGCGGGACTCAGGCAGTAATGCGAGTGATGGGGAGCAGCTGTAAATACAGATAAAGCTTTACTCACTCTCCCGCTGCTCATCTCTTGCTGTGCAGTCTGGATCCTAACAGGCCATAAACCGCTACTGGTCCGTGTCCTGGGGATTGGAGACCCCTGACTTATAGGATAGTTGTGAGGATTGAATGTAATAATCACGTAGTCAAAGTCCTAGCATGGTGCATTCTAAGTAGGAAATAATCACTAAGTGTTGACCAGAAAATTCTAAAGCCTAAACCAAAGCCAAAGCTAATAAACAGAAAGCAAACAAACAAAAACCCCAAACTCCCCTGTTTTTTTTTCCTTTCATGGAGCATACAACCCTCAGAAACTGAAGCAGCTGCTTGTTAATTTTAGAGGTGTACAGTGAAAGTGAAAGAGTAAAGAGAATATTAGGACATCTATTCCCATTCTCTGTTTTATTCAGCTCAAAGTTCACTTTAATGTCTTTTTCGGACCTAAATATCTTTGCACATGCAACTTTTATTTTGAGAAAGGGTCTTGCTCTGTTGCCCAGGCTGGAGTTCGGTCGTATGATCATAGTTCACCGTAACCTTGAAGTCCTGGGTTCAAGCACTCCTCCTGCCTCAGTCTTTTTAGTAGCCAGGAATACAGGTGCATGACACCACACCTGGCTAATTTTGGGGAGAGATGAGATCTCACTACATTACTTAGGCTGACCTTGAACTCTTGGCCTCAAGAGATCTTCCTGCCTTGGCCTCCCCCAATGCAGGCCTCCCCAAATGCCACCACACCTTGACTGTACATGTACTTTTAAAGATAGCCAAACAGGTGTATGTGTAAAATGATTCCTTAAGGGAATTCATGAAGGGATGTATGTAACAAAGAACTCTGACTTTATATATCAGATTTGGTGAACATATAAACACAGTGACATTACTATAAAGAACTACAAAAAATAACTCAATAAATAACAGAAAATTACTTCTCTACTTCTTTGCAGAAGAGAATTGAGTTTGAACTGTTCTCTGTAAATGTTTTAATCTAATCTTATGACCTATTTGTCCCCCCACCCCCCCCAAAAAAAGCTTACTAGTTTCTTTTGTATTTTCATACTGTTAGCAAAGCAGGAGCCTAGCAGAACCAGAATGACACCATTTTAAAATCTCCATCTTCAAATTAGCAAGGCACGTTCTTTGCCAGTCATGACCCATGGTCCTAAGATATTTAGAGTTGAGGAAATAGCCTAAGGATACCTATAAGGACACACTCTGACAACAGCAAAGAGTCCAGATGTCACAATACCCATAAAAAAATGCTTTCAAAAATAATTATAATTATGGTTTGATGTACTTACACACTAAAATGTCCAGGATAATTTTCTTTAAATTAATAAAATAATACATTTAGCCATGTTGTCAGCCCACTTGCACGTAGACACAGATTAGTTTAGTCTTTACATAGACAAGATGCCTATATAAGAAAAACGCAACACAAAGATCGTGCATTTCTCCACTTGCTTTCCGAGGATGCCCTACTCTGTAAAGCAGTGGCTTTTAATAAACTGTCTCTTCTCACTGAACTCTGTGATTCACCTTGAATTCCTTCTCGTGTGAGATCCAAAAACCCTTTCCCGGGGTGTGAATCAAGACCCCTTTTCTGGTAACAGTTGTGCAATCCTGATGTGTCAACATTTAATGAGAAATTATTCTAATTAATGTATTTGGCTACTTTTTTTCTCCACAGAAAATATTGGTTTAATTAGATTCCACAAATTAAAATAAACTTAATTACAGTAACTTATAATAACCACCAGATTCTCTGAAAGAGCAGCTGTTTTCCATCAGAGCTCTACTGAGTATTAAATATTCCTGAAGATAGTATTAGCGTAAGAGCCTTTGATTTTGACACTTGATTTTTCCAAATGCTTACAGTAACCACTCATAAAAGGTGATGATGTTGATACTTTCATTTTAGTTTCTTATGCCCTCACTTTGATCCTTTTTTTTTAATCTGGAAAATGTTATAGAGTATTTACCACTACAGTTTACTTTCTGTTTAAGAAATGTGGCAGATGTCTCAGCTGAAAATTAAAAAAAAAAATTAGGCTTTTAATTTAATTACCCCACCGAAACACGTTTACAAAAGCACATTCTTCTAATTTTATGGCATAAGAAAACAATAACTTTCATAGTTTTTAGAAGAAATAGAAAAATCATGTACACTGTGTGGATGAGATTTGATGTACTTGAACCTGTAAGCCCAGACACCAATAAATTTTTTGGTAGTGTCATAATGTATTACAGTTGGCAGTGCTGTCCCAGGCTGTATTACTTATTGGTAGTAATTAATGAAGATACAAAGAAATAATTATTTTTTCTTATTTAACAAACATGACAATAAATGACTTATAATACAACTGATGATGAAGTGCATCTATATTTCATTATAATTTTTATAAATGTTAGCTTTCTATAGTCAATAACCACTGAACACACATAATAAATGGCATTGTTGTCTTCCAGCTATTTAAAACATCCAATGTTGTCAATGCTGTAGAATCATTTCTATTAAATTGAGAAATACTTTTGGTTAAAAAGTCATATATAAAAGACATGACATCACTTACTCTGACCACTCAATAAGGTAACATTAAAATGTATCAAAGAAGGAAATGGTGAGTAAAGAAATCATAGGTTCCCTTGACAATTATGAAACAGATTGTTTATCATTTTTTGGATACTGCAAATACTAAGACTTAACTGATTTCTCTGTGGAAAATCGTCTTTGAGGGTTAACTGATAATAAAGATTAAACCTGCTGAGCCTGATAAGATAAATTTAGTATTTTTAAGCATTACTATTCCACTTGACTAAAATAATGGATTATAATTTCAAGACAAATGACATATAAGGAAGTCATGATGCCATCTTTATGTTAGATGAATATCACTTGTTATATTTTGATTTGTTTCATCAAAAACACATGAAACTGATGGAAACAAAATTTTCACTGTATATCTTAATATAATTAGTCATTTACTTATCTGAGCTTAAAAACCATAGATTAACATTTCTGATTTAGTCTAGATTTAATAACAGTATTATACATTTTCCTAGTTCAATAAAAAATATAGTTTAAATACCACTATTACATAAATACATTTTTAAAAAGTATGATTCTTGAAACATTTTTCTTGTATTAATTACATCAGAGTAGATTTGAGGGTACCTACTGCAATGCAAATTTCTGAGACCTAGCCTAAACTTGAGTCAAAATTCTTGGGGATTGGAACTATGTAACTATTTTGACAGGACTTCCAGGTAGTTTACATGTATGCTACAACATGAGACCACTGCTTTAGTAATTTTAATTCATGCACATGAGTATCTTGTCTAAAATTTATAAAGTGAAATGGATAAAAGAAAAAATACTATGTATGTAGCTACTGTCAGATTTGTCAGTTAGCCCAAAATATGAATATAAAATAATGCTCAAAAATATATTGGCTCTTTCAAAGACAAAGAAGAAAATGAAATTCAAGAAGAAAAAAATTAAGGTAAAAGAAGATCAAAAAGCAAAGTGTAAGGAATTTAGACAGAAACTCCTCAAGAAAAATAAGCCAGGCACAGAAAGACAAGTACTGAATGTTCTCACTCGTATGTGGAAGCTAGAAAAGCTGTTCTCATTGAAATGGAGAGTACAATAGTATTTACCAGAGGCTGGGAAAGGTAAGGGGTAGGAGGATACAGCCGGAAGTTGGCTAACAGACACAAAATTGTAGATAGATGGGAATAATATTTTTAGGGTTTTATAGCACTATAAGGTGAAAATAATTAACTACAATGAATGTATATGTTCAAAAACTAGAAGAGAGGGTTTTTAATGTTTCCAATACAAGGAAATGATAAATGTGTCAGGTGATAGATATCTTAATTATCCTCTCTGATAATTACACATTACAAACACGTATTGAAATACCACACTGTACCCCATAAATATGTACAATTATCTTGTCAATTAAAAGTGTAATAAAGGCTAAAAAAGAAATAGCAGGGAAAATGTGTAGGAAAAGACAAGATATTTAAATGGGAAGAAAGAAGATTAAACGATACATTTCTGTCTTTAAGTATAGAATTTAACAGTACAGAAATAGCATCTTGAGTGTCAGGGAGCTGAAACACTGAACAAACTTGTAAGCTTGTAAATGAGGTTTCTAGATTCCTCATATTAGAGATGCTTACAATCAGATGAGCATAGCTGCATGTTAGAGAAGATCTTAAGTGGAGAAGTACACTTAGGAGGTTAAGGGTTGAGTTAAAAAGTTTTACTCTTTCCAATTGAATTCAAGAGTTTATCATAGTAAACTAGCAACTGGTTGTGGTTGTTTCTGTTGTGTGCCCAGTAGGGACTGAAGTTCTGTGAAGAATGGGAAGGATGTAGTATCCCTGTTTATTAAGACGCTTCATGGCAACCTGGTAAAGGACATGTATAAATAAAACAAATAGAGAACAAGACAAGTCAGTGAATAATCAGGTCTTGGATTATATGGGAGTGGTTGTCACTTTAGATTATAACAAAACTTACCAGATGACATGAGTTGAAAAACATACTGTGGATGTTAGACTTCCTTTTAGGGTTGGCTTGATTCAGAGGTCATATGGACAGGAACTCGTGTTACATATTCAGCCTGATCAAACTGTATGATCCTGGGCATGCTATTAAAGTTCTCTGTACTTCACTTTATCTGTAAAGTTTCATTAATAACAAGACCAAACTCATTGAGTTTCGCTGTGAAGAGTAAATGCTATGTTTCTTAGTCAGTTTGGTCTGTTCTAACAGAATACTGTAGGCGAAATGGCTTAAAAATTAACATTTATTTCTCACAATTTTGGAGGCTGGTAAATCCAAAATCATAGTGCCAGCAAATCTGGTGTCTGGTGAGGGCACTTTTCCTCATTTACAGATGGTCATTTTCTCATTCATATGATGGAGAATAGAGAGAAGAAACATGCTTTTTCTCATCTCTTTTTGTAAGGGCACCAATGCCTTCATGAGAGTCTCACCCTCATGACCTAATTACTTCTCAAAGGTCCTATCTCCACATATCATCACATTAGGGATTAAGATTTCAACATATGAAATTTTTGGGGTCACAAACATTCATCCCATAACAATATCATGATATCATGATGATTGTCATAGTAAGCAATAAATAAATGGTAGTGCATTTTTTTCTATTCCAATGTAAACCATTTTTTTCTAGATATATGTAGGAAAATGACACACATGGAGTGTTTGAGGGTAAATTATATGGTAATGTTAGAAGATATTTATTCTCTATATGAATAATCTATTAAGACATGAGGATAACTTATAGCTATATACAGATGTATAAAAATAAAAACAGGTAAAATTTGTGGATCCCTTACTGTGTGCCAGGCACTAAAGTGGGAACTTTATATATGTTTTCCTTTTAATAAGCAAAATGGGCTACATAATAAGCAAAGTTGAAATAAATATTGGGTAATGCCAACATGAGACAAAAGTTGATACTGGACTATGTGAAAAAATAGTACAGTTAGTAAAACAAAAATTTAAATCGTTCATTCAGATATAAATATTTCAAAGTATCCTTTGAAGAATACATGAATATTTAATATTAATTCAATTTTCTAATATAATTTTACCACATATCTGCTGTTACAAAAGGGGAAAAGTAACTAAACTCAAATACATAGTGGAGAAGTCACAAATGACTAAATGGAAACCATTACCTTATTTAAAAGTCAAGATATTTTTCCCAGTACAGTTTATCTTTGCAATAAAGCAACAAGTATCTAATAAGGTTAAAATAATGAGATTCAACCTATTTTTCTAACAAATAAATCACAAAAACTATGTCAAAATTAGACCTATTCAGGCAATGGTATTTGTTCTTTTTTCTGAAAAGTCCTGATGAGAGGGTAACTGGTAATTGGACAATTGCTATTGGAATAAGTTGGCAGGCAGTGCCATTTGGGTGTTACAGATTTATTTCCTAAAGTGGAGACTATTTCATAAATTTTTGTCCCTTACCCTTAAACCTTTCTCTGAGTTAACACTGATGATTATAGAAATGATTTGTTTCATTGAAGACTTCTCCCAGAGAGGTCAAAAGTTGATCACTCAAATAGCCTTGAGAAACCTACTAATGTTTCCAGAAGGTTGCTCTGACAGAATGGATGACACCAATGCCATGGTGTCAAGCCAAGGTAAGAACAACTTGCTGTTAACATAATTATTCCATGATAGACATATCGAATTACACAAAGTCACAGTCTCCTGAAGCAGTTATTGCTGAAGCACTTTTATTTCATTTTGAAATTGCCTTAGATATCAATTGGCTCTGACAGTATGATAAAAGCTAGCTTAGGTCATATTCTTAATACCCACTATATTAGATAAGGAAATATGTATATTTTCTTCCAACATGTTCCTAATTATTGGATTCAGTGTATGTGTACAGAGGAACATGCTATAAAAGTATCTATCAGTAGTAACATTTATATTGTCAATTACTCCTTGTTATTTAAAAAAGTCTAGCCACCAAGTACTCTATATAGGAATACGAATAATGTCATAAACCTCTGTGAACAATATGTCTCCTTGATAATAGGAATGAATTAATAGATTTGTGATGCTGCATGTCAGATGAACTTATGACACTAATACTATAGCTATTATTTTGTTTATGTCTTTGTTGATGATAAGGTAATTGTGTTTTGGGTTGAGTTTATGATAGTGCCTGTTTCTTTAAGAAACCATTTTGACCCAGTGAGACTGAAAAAAATTTACAGAAGAAGACATGAAAACTATTTTTAATCGTTCTTTTTTGTGGTATTTAAAGTCAAAATGTCACCCTTAAAAGTCTGAGTTATTCTTTCAGACAGACAAATAGTTAAATAGTAAGATCTGCCATTTTGAGGTGACTATCACTAACAGGACCATTAGCATCTAAGAACTTTTCTTTCTCCTAGACCTGGACAATTTGTTTTTGGTCTGATAATTTTTGTACTGAGGCCACTCAATAACTTACCAATAATGACCATCCTGAGGCATCTGGTGTTGGATTATCTGATGAGTAAGAAGAATGGAATTGCATATAGACTTGAACCTGGCAGAAGTTACAGCCATTTTATGCCATAGATATTTCTTTGCCTCTCTGATATTTCTAACACGATTACAGAAGTCAGTCAGTGACAGATGACTTTTTCCATCCAGTGAAAAACACCTTTGTAATATTTTCGTGTCCACAGAGACCACTATAACAGAAAGAGATATTACAGGGATTATTTCTGGAAATATAAGGCAGCCCAGAGGAATTCTTAAGTGGTATCAACCTTCCTAATGTGACAATCTTAGACAAGCGGATATTACAGATATAGAGAAAAATTGTAACAGCAGTAGCAAATTTTAGAGCAAAATAGAAGACCGAGTTCAGAAGTTGAGATTAATTTCTATTTAAGACACAACATAAAGACTGAGTCTGTACTGTCTATTCATTCACTGGGGCTTAATGAGCATGTTACAATATGTATTTTCCTTTAAAAATAGTTGATTTGACTTATAACAAAGGGATTATTCAGATCTAGGATGATACATTGGTGTTTGATTATTATAATATATCAAAAAAGCTAATTAAGCCTGAGTTTGTGGAACACAGACTGTCTTTCTCTTTGTACTTACTGACAAATGTTAAACCTTTGAAAATTTCACTTTTCTGTTGATATTGTGGTAGGCAAAATAATATTCTGTCCAAAGGTATCCATGCCGTATCACTTGAATCTATAAATATCTGACCTTACATGCAAAGGGGAATTAAAGTTGCAGATGGAATTCAGATTGTTTTTCTGCTGACCTAAAAATAGGGAGGTTATCTTCGGTGAGTCCATGGGCTCATTGTAATCACAAGTAGAAGAGGAAGGCAGAAGAACTGGTCAGAGTGATGCTATGTGAGAAGGACTAGACCTCCCATCCATAGCTTGGAAAATGGAGGAAGGAAGCCATAAGTCAAGCATTGTGGATGCTCTCTAGAAGCTGGAAAGATCAAGAATGGATTTTCCCCTACAGTCCCCACACAAAAATCATAGCCCTGCCAACATCATGATTTTGGCATAGTGAGTCCATGTCGAACTTCTGACCTACAGAACTTTAATAAATACATTTGTGATAATTTAAGGCACTAAGTTTGTGAAAAACTAACACAGCCATGTTGTGAAAACAACCAAAACCAACTTACGTTTCCTTTTCATTTTAGTTCTTCATTCGTTTAATATGCCTTTCAACTATTGCCATAGAGTTGAATATTTTTAGCATTGGTTTTAGTAGTGGTGACTTTTGTTTACCTTTTTAATCTATAGAATATTTGTGAGCTAAATTACTAAAGCTAAATTGAAAAGAAGCTTTGCTTTTGTGCTTGTATTTTTCTTGCAAAAACATCTTAAATAAGATATCAGACTCTTTAAATAAGGATTTCTCTACCTGGGCACTACTGACTTTTTGGGCCAGGTAATTATTTGTTGTGGGAAACTGTCCTGTACATTGTTTGATATTTATTAGTATCTCTGGCCTTTACCCACTAGATGTCAGTAGCATCATCCCTCCTCATGCCACCTTTCTCCCTTAACCTATGACAACCAAAAACTATCTCCAGACATTGACAAATATCTCTGGGGAGCAAACTCTCCCCTCCTCACTGAGAACCACTGCTTAATGTGACATAGCTAATATAAGAACAAAATGAACAGAGCTTTCATAAATTGGTGATGACTGTTAAACATTCAGAACACTTTTAAAACAGTCATTAACATGTCAGTAATTTATATTTCAATTACACTAAAATTGTGATTTTTAAATTTAGAAGTTTTCCAGTACTGCTTATACTTTATACTCTCCAGATAGCAGCAATCAATTCTGAGTGTGAAGGGTGATTTTTTTTTTCCCTCATGGACATCTAAATGGTTTTGTGTGATTGTCAGATGGGAATGGCGCTAAAGCATTCTAACCAGAAATTCATGGTGAAAACTGCTGAAATCTGTTTCCCAGCTTACCGCTGGTTATCAGAGGAATACAAAGAAGTCATTAATTTCACTCTCCCACTTTTCCCAGCCTACAATTATATAATATACCTTATTCTTAAAGCTATTATTTTTTACTGGCATGTTTTACTGATAGGGCATTGATTCCTAAGAAATCAATAAGCACAAACATTACTGGAAATCTAGAGTACACTCTGAATAATTGTGGAGTATCAAAGCCTAAGGCTTGATCGGAAAATACATATAGCAATGCTTATAACATTATCCATCATTAAGATTTTTAAGAAAATCTATGATTCCAATATTTAATTTTTTGCCTGAGTCTATTTTATTTATTTATTTATTTATTTATTTATAGATGGATTCTCACTCTGTTACCCAGGCTGGAGTGCAGTGATACAACCTCAGCTCTCTGCAACCTCTGCCTCTCGAGTTCAAGCAATTCTCTCCCTCAGCCTCCCGAGTAGCTGGGATTACAGGTGCCCGCCACCACACCCGGCTAGTTTTTGTATTTTTAGTAGAGGTAGGGTTTCACCATCTTGGCCAGGCTGGACTTGAACTCCTGACCTCATAATCCACCCACCTCGGCCTCTCAAGGTGCTGGATTACAGGCGTGAGCCACTGCACAAGGCCTCCTGAGACTATTTTAATAGCACTTACAGAACTCACTCAGTAATTGAATACTGAATTTGGAATTTGCCTATGTACTTTTTAACTCACATCACAGAGGAACCTTGAGCTGATCTTCTCTTTTCCTTAGTCATGAAAAATAAGGCTGGGCGTGGTGGCTCACGCCTGTAATCTCAGCACTTTGGGAGGCCGAGGCAGGCAGATCACGAGGTCAGGAGATCAAGACTATCCTGGCCAACATGGTGAAACCCCACCTCTACTAAAAATACAAAAATTAGCCAGGCATGGCAGCGTGCACCTGTAGTCCCACCTAGTCAGGAGGCTGAGGCACGAGAATCGCTTGAACCCGGAAGGCAGAAAAATGCATCAGTGGCCATTTGTTTTGTGATGTGGCCATTGATTTACATCACTTTTAAAAAGAGTATCTCACCTCAAAGTCTGTGTTAATTATCTATTTGTTGAATAACAGATTACATAAATTTAGCAGCATAAGATATTGAAAATACTTAATGTCACACATAATTTATACAGGTCAGGAATTTGGGAGTTGTTTAATTGGGTGATTCTGGTTGAGGATCTGTCATCAAGCCTCACTTAGTCAAGGTGTTAACTCTGGCCATAATCATCAGAAGGCTTGACTTAGACTGTGGAATCACCTTGCAAGAAGGCTTACTCACATGTCTGGAAAACCTATGCTAATTGTTGGCAATAGGCTTTAGTTCCTCCTAACCTGGATCTTTTTTAGGACTGCTAGTATATTCTCATGGCATGGCAATTGGCTTTTACAAAATGAGTGATCCAAGAGAGATCAAGGAGAAAGACACTCCGCTTTTTTTGACCTAGTATCAGATGTCACATGCCATCATTTCTGCCATATTCAATTGGCTACAGTGTGTTACTGCAAGTCCTCTGAGAAACAGAGAGAACTAGCAGAGGCTGGGAGAACTGATGGTCCATGAGATCACTGACAGACTATGCTAGTCTGACTCTGAGTGAAGGAAAGAGGGAAAGGTAGGGAGAGATCAGGTAGAAGTGTTTTAGATTGCAGTGCGATTCTTAAGAAAGTTTGGCAAGGCAGGTCTCCCAGGAACAGGCCCGCTTTAGTGTCTCAGTTGAACTCAGTCATTGACTGGGAGAAGCCTGTGAGAAGTGTGTCTTTGCCACAAACATCGTGATGAATTTCAGAGCGCAGTAGATGGAGCTATTAACAATGCAGCCTATAAGAGGTCTACAAGATGTTTTCTTGTGGTCGGCACAGTCAACCTTTTACTCCACACAGCTTTACTTCTTCACAAAATTTTGAGAAGCAGCTTTCCTATAGTTCTTGTTAACCTCACTTTCTGAGGAGAAACTTAGAAAAAGGAGGTTATTGGGACAAACACTTGTGCCCAACTCTGCAGTTGATCTTAGGGACACGACTGGAACTCATCCCCTCCCTCCTCCGCTCTCCATTCTAAATCCCGCTCACCCTCAGCTATCACTTTGCAAGGTCTTAGTGGTGGGATCCAAACCTTTGATCTCAAGGATTTTGAACCCTTGATAACGATGTTCTTCTTAACTTGCAGTGTTTGCACTTGTCTGTTCTGTTAAAATGGGTCAAGGATTTGAAAGGAGGTACTGAGTGAGTCACCTGGATTTCTCATGTTATATCCCTCCTTGTTCCCATTGTACAAAAGCCTTACAGCTTAAGTTCAATTACACCTGCCAGTATAGTCTCATCTTTTTGCCTGCTGGTCCCTGGGAACAAGTAAATGTGCTCTGGTGGCAGCTGCCGTTTGTAGCTCAATGACACATTGAGAGAATGCCCCCTTAGAGGGGAACAGGATCTCCAATCCTGCAGAACTCAGAGTTTGCTCAATGGGAACAAGAATCAAAGGGTCTCCAATTGGGCCATAGCGAGCGATGGTAAGTTAGGTCACTCCAGATTCTATCCTTTGGTTCTAGAACCCATGTGTTTTTCCTGTTAGGGATGCGGTATCATAGAGGGGTGTCTGATTTAATGAATACACTGCATCTTGAAGGATGGCATTCGTCCTTTCAAAGTTCTGCCTCTGATTTCATGCTTCATTTACATCTTTAGAAACCCAGTCCATAATTTTATGAAGTTACCTAGTTCTGGAAATTATGGTATGTTGATCACACTACTCTACCTCTTTCACTGTGAAATAGGTCCTCTGGTTAGATGCAATGATATATGAGCTTTCTTGCCTGTGGGGCAGGTATTCTAGAAGCCTGTAGATAGGCTGAGGCTCTGTGAGCTGGAAAGGAGTACCCACACCCAGAATAACTTCTATTTCTTTGAAGACAACCGACTGGTCCTTCCAAAGGGCCTGATGTATTCAACTTGGTTTCCTTCAGGAATAATGCCATATGGGAAGCTCAGTGTTGGTTCCCTTTGCTGACTTGGACATTTAGAGGAGGCAACAGTAATTAGATTAGCTTTGCTAAATGGGAGTTTATGTTGTTGGGTCCATATACAATTCCTGCCACTGTGGCCTCCACGTTCATATGCTCATTGTGCCAGTTCTGGGCTGGCTGATGACATCAATGAATCCTTTTGAGTATTTCATCATTCAGTGTCTTTCTATGGTGGTTGCTTTCTGGTGAGCATTAATGAGTGATTCAAAAAAATCTTCATACTCCATGTCCTCACATATGTGTTCATTTAACTGCCTCTATTAACTAAATTCATGACTTCCTGTGAGTAAATCAGCTTCAGTTGCCTAAATAATGTTGCTAGTTATTATAGTAATTGTGACCTCGTGGCTTCTGGAGATTAAGTTCCAATCCTAGTCCTATGTATGTTGAAACATGCGAGTGCTTCTTTAAAAGTGTAAGCCTTCTGGGGGGTAATAACATGAAACATCTATTAGTCATACACAACTTATTGTGAATTAGTATCTCTTCCTAGTACCATCTTCAGAACTGGGTACTGAGAAAAGAAAATTCTGATGGTTAGGGTGGGATAAATGGAGGTGGAGAACAGTGTAGGAAAATATAGCAATGGAATCTGGACCACCTATTATGGAGAAAAGCCTGATAATTTGCTTGCCTCTGGACAATCAGGACATTCAAATAAATAAGCAAAATGGGTACTTGGAAGTGAAGACATCAGGAAGGGAAAGTGACTGGAAAGGGATGGGGAAAAATACGATAACAAACTTCACACTTTGGGCCATAGGTTTACCACACTTTTGGGATTTCTATTTTTGACCAATAACTGTAAATGATAATTTTTCAATAAGATATTTCCTTGCAGAAAAGGATAAACTGTTTCTGGTAATCTCTCTGTGTATTGGGTTCAAATTTGATAAAGTGGAAGAGGTACATGGTTAGGTAAATTTCCTGTGTTTCTACTGATTATATGGCCTTGAAGCAAATGACACTGTTGAGTCTCTGTGAGCCTTAGTTTACACAACTATGAAATTGGAACATAAATACCTAACTTGCATAGCTACTATGAGGATTAGAAGAGATAATAAATGCTTATAAAACACCTGGCACATAGGACATGTATTTTAGTGTTTGACTGTTTGAAGACTGGGTTCAAATCCTGTGTCTGCCACTTAGCTGTGTGACCCTGATAAGTTTTCTAACCTCTGAGCCTTAATTTCATCATCTTTAAAATGGAGAAATAAATAATACCTAGATTTAGTATTTGTTTTTGATTGAGTGAAATAATGCATCAAAATCTTTAGTGTAATGCCTGACATACAGTACATTCTTAATACACATGTATAGTTATTTCATGTCTTTAAAAAGTAGCTATTATTGGTTTCCATAATGTCAATTTTACGCCCTTTTAGGCTGCTTCTTGTGTCCAATAAACTCTAAAATGGTCAAACAAAAATAAACTTGTAAAGTTCAGCAATCTAAGGGTAGAATGCAATTAATTCCAGTGGTAAGTACATTCAGAAACTTTTCTTTAGGAAACAAATTTCTAAATGTATGTTGCAGCTACCAGCTTTCATATACTCTTAGTGATGATATTACCTTAACAGGGCACACTATTCTCTATCTATGTAAACACTACAACTGTTAAACAAGAAACATACATTGGCTGCTTAAAATATTGAACTATGAGTTAGAAAAATCTTGGTTCTGACCCTAGCTATATTACTTATTAGTCATGCAATCTTTTGCAAGTCGCATAGTATCTCTGAGCTTATTTCCTCACTTATATAAAAGAAAACAATTATCCTTGCCCTAGCTAAGATTGAATGAAGTATTTGCAAAAACATCCTGTGAATGAAAGATAGTGCTTGAATTATTATTAATTATGTGCACAGGCTTGAGGAAAACAGTCAACAAGAAACTATATTTTACATGTCAATGCAATAAACTATAAATACATTTAGAATCCAAATCTTTCAGGTACTAAAGTACTGAAATTTGAGAATTTCATTTGCTACTATATAAAAAACTCATCTCTGGCTTCCAAATTCCCCTGAGGAAGAGGCTGTTACAACAGTGAAATGGCTTTTCTGGCCTTTCTCATTTTTGACTCACATCTAAATACCAAAGACAAAGTAAAAGGAAACACACACACACACACACACACACAGGTTTTCCTGTAGAACTAACATGTGTGAAAAGCACTGTCTGCATTTGATGTGTGCCAAAAGCAAATTTGAACAGTTGAGGGAAGAATCAAGATTAGGTGCCACTGGGTGTTTGCCCTATTTTCAGGGTGGCTACACACCAAGTGAGTTTTATTCTCCATTGCCTTGACACCTTTAAGTTTAAACCAGTCTACCATGAGCTTTTGGCACACCCAAAGTGCCTCTAGGCAGTTTCTTTATGCGACACATTGTCTGTTTTTTCTTTCTTTTGACAATAAACATGATTTCCCAAGTGACACAATTACTATACTCCAAATGTATAGAAATAATATTTCCCCCCAGAAACCCGGATCTGTGTGAAATTAAAATGTGTTGCATAGGAGGATCAGTTGTTTAGCCAGACAAATGCAGAAACATGTGTTTCTTAAAGCAAATAACATTTGATTCCTGCTGTCAATTTCCTGGATTCTGCCTATCATTTTGGCTGAGGGTTGGCACTTCAAAACCGAGAGCAAATGAAACCCATGTTTATTCTGCCATTGACACGCATTGGCAGGTGTCTTTTTGACAGGTGTCATTCTGCTCTTTCTATATAAAGGTATTTCTTGTTCCTTCTGGGCATTTTCCCTCTGATATTTTTCTCAGTAACTTCTTGTTTGCTTTTCATGGCCAATTTTTTGAAAACTATGTTATTTCTGATTGGCTTCTTTCTCTGAGGGAAGAGTAGGGAAAGAATGACCTGATGGAATATCATTTTTATAACAGCATGCCATCTGTGGGCCATAGATGGAGTATAGGTGATGGAGTTGCTGATGGGACTTGAAGAGAGAGGTACTTTCAGGAATCTAGAAGAGAGAAAGGTCCTGGCCCCTTTAGCAGTAATTCTTTAGTAAGGAAATGGCAGCCAAGTTTTTTTTTATTGCTGTGGCTTTCTAATGTTGGCTTCCCTGGAGTTTGCTTCTTCAGATTTGCTTCCTGTGGGACCAAGCTAAAACCTCCCCTTGCCATTTCCAGAATAGCTATGTTGTTCTGCAACAGAAGGTAGGACATGTGTAGACCATCAATGTGGTTTCTTAATCCAGGTTTACTGGCACTACGGTAAATAGAAATCTCTCTATGAGTCTGATGGTCTGATGGCATTATTGTAGTTTTGATTAGTTTTTTGTTCTGTTTTTTTTTTGTTTGTTTTGTTTTGTGTTGTGTGTGTGTGTTTTGTTTTGTTTTGTTTTGTTTTGTTTTGTTTTGTTTTGTTTTGAGACAGAGTCTCACACTGTTGCCTGGGCTGACTGGGTTGGAGGGCAATGGTACGACCTCGGTTCACCGCAACCTCCGCCTCCTGAGTTCAAGGGATTCTCCTGCTTCAGCCTTCCGAGTAGCTGGGATTGCAGGCGCCCGCCACCACGCCTGGCTAATTTTTTTGTATTTTTAGTAGAGACAGGGGTTTCACTATATTGGCCAGGCTGGCCTTGAACTCCTGACCCCGTGATCCATCCGCCTTGGCCTCCTGAAGTGCTAGTATTACAGGTGTGAGCCACTGAGCCCGGCCTGTTCTGTTTTTTACATAAGTATTTTAACGGGAAAATCAGAGGGAACATATCAGGCATTACTATCTTGCCATTTCAACCTGGCATTAACAACTACTTAAGTGTTACTTTCCGTTTTTTTATTCAATTGTTTGCTTTCTTTTTTAGAAATTAGAGTGCACCTTGCCAGGCTTGGAGGCTCACACCTGCAATCCCAGCACTTTGGGAGGCCGAGGCAGGCAGATCACGAGGTCAGGAGATCGAGACCATCCTGGCTAACACGGTGAAACTCCGTCTCTACTAAAAATACAAAAAATTAGCCAGGCATGGTGGCAGTCGCCTGTAGTCCCCTCAGGAGGCTGAGGCAGGAGAATAGCATGAACCCAGGAGGCAGAGCTTGCAGTGAGCTGAGATTGCACCACTGCACTCCAGCCTGGGTGACAGAGCGAGACTCTGCCTCAAAACAAAACAAAACAAAACAAAAAGAAATTATAGTGCACATTAATACCTATTCTGTATTTCCCCTGAGATAATGTGTTTTCACTCCTAAACAGAATTGAGTCTGCCATGTGAGCAGCTTCTTACTAGTATACTGCCACCCACAGCAACTTTCACTTGCCTTGGAGATTATCATCACTACTTGCTGAAGAGTAAGAACAAAGAAAACTGGGATTTAGGTTCAGTAATCTTGCTTCCTTGTTATAAACTCCATGAGAATGAGCACCCTTTATTTCTTCATCATTCCTGCTTTGCCAGCATTAGCATAGTATCTGACATATGATAGACATGGAATAAATGTGTTGAAAGAATTCCTCATGTTTCTGAAAATTGTATCTGTGGCCTAAAGATTACAGTGAGGCTCTGGAGGCTGTGTGTGTTTAGGGGGGAAAAAGTTTCTATAAAGAGGGCTTTTTCCCCATTAAAAAGTGTACAAAAGAATGCCTCAAAAACAATGTCTGAAAACTATGTCTTAAAAAATAAAAATAAGCCTCAAAAAAAGTCTCAGAAGGAGACATACATGCAGCCAACAATCATAGGAAAAAAAGCTCAATACACTGATCGTTAGAGAAATGCAAATTAAAACCGTAATGTGATACCATCTCACAACAGTCAGAATGGCTATTATTAAAAAGTCAAAAAATAACAGATGCTGGTGAGGTTGTGGAGAAAAAGGAATGTGCATACACCGTTGGTGGGAGTGTATATTAGTTCAACCATTGTGGAAGACAGTGTGTTAATTCCTCAAAGACCTGAAGACAGAACTACCATTAGACCCAGCAATCCCATTACTGAGTATATACCCAAAGGAATATAAATTGTTCAATTATAAAGACACATCCATGCGTATGTTCATTGCAGCACTATTCACAATAGCAAAGACATGGAATCAACCCAAATGCCCATCAATGATAGACTGGATAAAGAAAATGTGGGACATATACACCATGGAATACTATGCAGTCATAAAAAAGAATGAGATCATGTCCTTTGAAGGGACATGAATGGATCTAGACGCCATTATCCTTAGCAAACTATCACAGGAAGAGAAAACCAAATATCACATGTTCCCACTTAGAAGTGAGAGCCAAATGATGAGAACACATAGACACAGTGGGGAACAACACACAGTGAAGCCTATCTGAGGGAGAATGGTGGGAGGAGGTGGAAGATCAGGAAAAATAACTAATGGGTACTATGCTTAATAGCTGGATGATGAAATAATCTGTGCAACAAACACTCATGACACACATTTACCTACGTAACAAGCCTACACATGTACCCCTGAACTTAAAACAAAAGTTTTAAGAAACATTTACTATGTAAGGGAAAACATTAGAGCATAGGTCATGTGAGCTGAGACTCTCGAGACAGACTGAGTCAAGCTCAGGCTCTCCTGTGCCTTTCCTGCAGGGCTTTTGGATCAGATTCAAAATTGGACTATGAGATTGATAATAGCACCTATTTCTTGAATATTGGGCAGATTTTATGAACTGATAACATTTAAAGCATATAGTGAACAAAAAAAAGGAAAATAAGTTCTTATTAAGTGGCAGAGTGGAGGTAGAGATATCTACATGTAAATCTAGGCATTTTAACTTCCTTTCTTTAGAAGCTTCAGATCTGCAAATTTGATATTAGGAAAGCAAGACCACCTAACTTGACAGTTTAACTTCAGCTTACCATTTCACTCTTTTCAAAAATTTGTTGCTAGGACTTGAGACCTTCCTTAGCCTTCTGTACCCCAAAAAAGTCTGACCCATGGGATTCTGTGCAGACAGTTTATTTTTGAAAGTGATTCCAAGGAAGAAGAGCAGGAGACTGAGACAAATGGAGTAAGGCATCTGGTTTAAAACAAACAAGCAAAAACACTAGTATGAGCAGGGAACAAAATACATACAGCAACACTCATTTATTAAACCTTGGATGTGTGTATCTACGTGTATATCTGAGAATGGCGGAGTAAATAGAACACTCAAGGATATTCAGAGTGACCAAGTTAAAGGAGAAGGTACAACTCAGAGTTAGTTTTGTTAATGGTAAACAGCATTGGTTATGGGGAACAAGGCTAAAACATAGGCTAAAGTGCGCTGTGACTTAATGTTCCTTGTGGAAATTATCATTCTCCACACATTTCACCCTTTATTTTATCTCTTCTTTTCCACACGCCTATCTTCTTTCTTCTAAAACAGACACACACACACACACACACACACACGCACACACACAAGCATGTGCACACACACACTCAGTTTTGCAGGTGCCCAGAAAAACCAAAGTAAAAGGCAAGTCTCGTTAGAAGGTTGCTACTTTATTTCCCTTGAATCAGTCTGAGTTTTCCTTTATCTCTGGGATGGGAGCATTATCTTAATTTTGTTATTGATTAATTTGACCCAGAATTTTAAAGGCAAAATCTCTGCTTTGCTCTACACTGTACATCAATAAGATGTGGGTGCATTTTCAAATCTTGCCCAATCCTTAGAGAATGTGTTCTCATTATTTTCAACAGGGTCTTTTGAGTGATATTTAAAATGTCAATAATTCAGTCCAACCAACATTTAATAAGTGCCCATTATAATCGGTGAATTAACCTGAAGGAAAAAAAAAAAGAAGATACCATGTCACAATGAAAGTGCAAAGAAAGAAAACAAGACTGATTTTGAGGTTTCTAAATTGACTTGCCAGGTGGATAGAAATGATATTACGATACGGAGTAAAGAAGAGGTTTAGTGGAAATACTTAGTTTGATTTTGAAATTTGTTACTCTGAGTTGCCTACAAGACAGGCAAAGTTGCCTTTCTAGTTGTTATTGTTGGCTATTGATCATGTTGTGGATTTAGCAGAGAAACATACATGCTAGAGATTTAGAAATCATTGGTATATATATGATAGTTCCAGTTATAGACATAAATGAGAAGGTCCAGAGAGATTGTACAGAATTAGGAGATAAGAGGTCTGAGAATGGAACCTTGGGGGAACACTTAAGGGGAAGTAAGGGAAAAAAGAATAAATGAAAGAAACCAGTGAATCTATTACAAAGCTATGAGGAAAGCCGAGATCAAGTGGTATCATAAAAGCCAAGGAAAGAAAGTTTTTCTAGGAGAACAAAGTCAACAGGATCAAATGCCAGTGAGAGGGAAAATAAAGTGGAGAGATAACTAAAAAGAGACCATTTAATTTGTACATCCAAGCAAAGATTTCAGTAGAATTGTGAAGGTGGCAGTCAGATGACTGTGGGTTGAAGAGTGAGTGAAAAGTCAGCTTGTCTTTCAAAAAGTTTAATGTTATAGTAAGGAGAAATATGACAGAGAATTGGAATTGGAGAAAGGCTTGGTCGTTATTGTTGATGTTTTTGTTTTGTTTTAACATAACAAATACTTCAGTATGTTTGGATAGAGAGGCAAGAAAGAAAAGAGAAAGAGAGAATAAAATTTGTAGTGTGTGGGAAAGGATGAGATGAGGCATAAGGTGGAGGAATTTGTCGTGGCAAGACACAGGGACATTGTCCACTGGGACAAGAAGGAGATTAGGTTTTAAGTGAATTGAGAAATTATAGGAGGTATGGGAAAGTAAAGAGATCATACGAGGTATAGGTATGAAGGCACAAACACATCTACTATTATCTCTTTTCTTTTTGTAGTAGAGGCCAAGTGTGAGCCAAGTAGTATATATGTTTCAATTTTTAAATTATTTTCTAAAAGTCATTGTGATAATTTATAACTAAACTAGTAAGAAATCATAGAAACTATTGATTCTTATATGACTGGTTGTTTCACATTTTGGTAACTTCTAATTTGCCTTTTTCTCTGAGAAATTTTAGAAAGCACAAATTTTCTCAATATTTTCACGGGATGTTCCTTCATTTTAATTGAATAGAACTGGATTTGAAGTACACCATATTTTAAATTTTAATAATATTTCAGTAAATGATACTTATTACATAAAATTTACCACACCAAAAAAGCATACCTTTGAGAGTATATATTATGCTCTTCATGAAATGGAATGTTCTAAAATTTGCATAGATACTGTGTTTCAAAGAAGTATTTTAATGACACAAGAAAGTCAATATAGTATTGAAAATGATAATTGTTCAGCTAAATCAATTTATTTTGGATTGTTTGCCTCCATCAGAACCCTAGTTATAAAATTTCAGTACTTTTCCTTCTTCATTCTCACGTATCTAATGCTTTCTTCTTAAAACTCTTCTATTTGAAAAGCTGTTTTTATAACTTTGTTGTCACTCATTACATGTTTACCCATCATGTTTCTTAAACTACTCACACAACTTTCAAAATGTTTTCCTTCATAATATTTGTTCTTAACATGAGTCCAGCCAATAAATAACTTCTAAAATTTCTGCTCTTTCACATAATTGAAATCTCAGGTAAAAGCTCTTGCTTATAACAAGAAAAAATAGATGGAAGGGTTGGATAGAAATACTACGTATTTGCAGAACAAAAAACATCATTGCATTTCAAAGCATGTGTCTTTTCATAGATGGATTTAACTACTTCTTTCCCCAAATGACATCTGTGTTTCACTTGTAGCAACTTATTATGCCCCATGCTTTTCAATTGCAACATTTATTGCATAAATAAAAATTGATGAGTGTATTAGCCCATTCTCATGCTGCTAACAAAGACATACCTGAGACTCAGTAATTTATAAAGGAAAGAAATTTAATTGACTCACAATTCAGCATGGCTGGGGAGGCCTCAGGAAACTTATAATCATAGCAGAAGGGGAAACAAACACATCTTTCTTCACATGGTGGCAGCAAGGAGAAGTACCAAGTGAAGGCGGGGAGACCCCTTATAAAATCATCAGATCTCGTGAGAACTATCAAGAGAACAGCATGGAGGTAACTGCCACCATGATTCAATTACCTTCCACCAGGTCCCTCCCATGAAATGTGGGGATTATGAGAACTACAGTTCAAGATGATAATTGGGTAGTGAGGACACAACCAAACTATATTATTCCACTCCCAGACCCTACCAAATCTCATGTCCTTACATTTCAAAACACAATCACGCCTTCCCAACAGTCCCCGAAAGTCTTAAACCATTCCAGCATTAACTCAAAAGTTCAAGTCTAAAGTCTTATCTGAGACAAGGCAAATCTCTTCCATCTATGAGCCTTTAAAATCAAAAGCAAGTTAGTTACTTCCTAGACACAATGGGGGTACAGGCATTGGGTAAACACACCAGTTCTGAATGAGAGAATTTCAATATTTAGCTGAGAGGAATCGAAAAACCTAGAACTTTCATAAAAGGTGGCAATCAGGCTATAATATATATTGTTACTCTTATTTGTTCTTGAAAAAAACTAAAAAGAATTATTTTTGCTTGTTTCTTTTCTATATTTTACAAAAGGTATGTTAAAAATCATGTAGTTATTTACATTAGTTTTTCATAGACTAAATTTCAATTATGGAAAAACAACACTAATAGAAAACACCAAGACTCATTTTAACCACAAGCTTAAATTTCTACAAAAGCAAAAATACAAATAATACACATAAACATACATAAATATGTGTACTAGAACAACTTCAGATTGTAAATGAAAATTTATAGTATCCAAGAATCTAGGTGGAGTTATGCGCTTTTATTACAAGGACCTACTGTATTTTTGAATGAATATGTAAGCCAACATTCAATTTCCTGTTTTTTAAAAAAAGTAATAACTTTTACTTTAGGTTTGGGGGTATATGTGGTTTTTGTTACATGGTAATCTCATGCCATGAGGGTTTGCTGTACAGATTATTTCATCACCCAGGTATTAAGCCTAGTACCCAATAGTTATTTTTTCTAAACCTCTCCTTCCTCCTACTTTCCACCTTCAGGTAGGCCCCAGCGTGTTGTTTCTCTTTCTGTGTCCATGTGTTCTCATCATTCAGCTCCCACTTGTAAGTGGGAACATGCAATGTTTGGTTTTCTATTCTTGCATGAGTTGGCTGAGGATAATAGCTTCCAACTCCATCCATGTCCCTCCAAAAGACACTATCTCATTCCTTTTTATTGCTGCACAGTATTCCATGGTGTATATGTATCACGTTTTCTTTTTTTTTCTTTTTTTTTTTTTGAGACGGAGTCTCGCTCAGTCGCCCAGGCTGGAGTGCAGTGGTGCGATCTCGGCTCACTGCAAGCTCCGCCTCCCGGGTTCACGCCATTCTCCTGCCTCAGCCTCCCGAGTAGCTGGGATTACAGGCGCCCGCTGCCACGCCCGGCTAATTTTCTGCATTTTTAGTAGAGATGGAGTTTCACCGTATTAGCCAGGATGGTCTCGATCTCTTGACCTCGTGACCCGCCTGCCTCGGCCTCCCAAAGCGCTGGGATTACAGGCGTGGGCCACCGCGCCTGGCCTATGTATCACATTTTCTTTATCCAGTCTATCATTGATGGGCATTTAGGTTGATTCCATCTTTGCAATTGTGAATACTGTTTCAATGAACCTACGTGTGCATGTGTCTTTATAATAGAATGATTTATGTTCTTTTGTGTATATACCCAGTAATGAGATTGCTGGGTCGAGCAGTATATCTATCTTTAGGTCTCTGGGAAATTTGCACACTGTCCATCTGTTAGTTGTGGGAGTGATCACCTCAAGCTTTCTTGTGAATAAGACAGGTACTAAAAAAGCATATCAATAAATAAAAGTGATACATTTATTGTATTAAAAAGTGCTTGCCATCATTTGCTTAGAGGATACTGTTGTCTCATTCTTCTATTTATCAGTCTGGTACATTCTTGATGTCTGCCAGTCTCTTTTCTTTCTTATGTCCTTTAATTCTGGACATCCTTCAGGGTTTAATCTTGGATATTTTAACAACTCAGCTATTTCATCTCTCAAAAAGGTTTAAACTACCACCTGTCAGCAAAAATTTAAACTTTGGCTTTGATCATTGACTCTTGTCCTAAATAGCTAGCTTACCCTCAATATTTTACAGCTCTTCAGCATGGCATATTTATGTGTACTCTATTAATTTGCACTTTGATTAATTTTTGAACTTTTCCTTGAGTAAGCCTACATTTTAAAGGCCATTCTCATCTCAAGGGAAGAGGCAGTTTTCCATTTCTTTTTCACCTTTCCAAAGCTCCTAGTAACGTGCTATTATTATGGACATCTAATAATGGTGTTGAAAAGCAAAAAAACAGATGCTGGCAAGGATGTGGAGAAATAGGAATGCTTTTACACTGTTGGTCGGAGCATAAATTAATTCAACCATTGTGGGAGATTGGCGATTCCTCAAGGATCTAGAGCTAGAAATACCATTTGACCCAGCAATCCCATTACTTTAGTATATACTCAAAGGATTATAAATCATTCTACTATAAAGACATATGCACATGTATGTTTATTGCAGCACTATTCACAATAGCAAAGACTTGGGACCAACTCAAAGGCCCATCAATGATAGATTGTATAAAGAAAATGTGGCACATATACACCATGGAATACTATGCAGCCATAAAAAAGAATGAATTCATGTCCTTTGCAGGGACATGGATGAAGCTGGAAGTCATTATTCTCAGGAAGCTAACACAGGAACAGAAAACCAAACACCTCATCTTCTCACTCATAAGTGGGAGTTGAACAATGAGAACACATGGACACAGGGAGGGGAACAACACACACTGGAGCCTGTCGGGGTTGAGTGGCAAGGGGAGGGAGAGCATTAAGACAAATACCTAGTGCACGCGGGACTTAAAACCTAGATGATGGATTGGTAGACGCGGCAAACCATCATGGCACATGCATACTTATGTAACAAACCTGCACATTCTGCACATATATCCCAGAACTTTCAGTAAAATTAAAAAAAAAAAAAAATGAAAGCAAACAGATTGCTTAATCTGAGTTTTACCCCATCATTTCTGAGTTTCAAACATGTGCACAGCACTGTCAGTATAGCGATTAATAAGACAGTTCTTCATGGAACTCACAGTTTGGGAATGGGAGACAGATACATAAACAAATTCAGTTTGCTAAGGGAAGTAATACAAGGTACAGAGGTAACTCAGAGAGAGTAGTGAATGCCTATCAGGAAGTAAGGAGATGAGACTCAAGTTTATCTTCTGATATTTTAGAAGTAAGAAAAGTAAAATATCCATTTGATAGGCAGTCGGATGGTAAAGAAGTCCTGACAAAAGGGCTGCACAACATATTTCTGAATAATTGAGAGCCTCCTGTAATATATTTTCTGACATGAAGTAGTTCTTTACACCAATGATGAAGCTCCCTTTTCAGAGTTGACTTGAACTACATCAGAGTCCTTGGGAGGTTATTTTATTCCCCTTGCAAATGGGTTTCAGCTGAGTTTCATTGAGTACAATAAACTGAGGTGAAAATTTAAAATATATAATGAGGATTAACATTTTACTAATTTTATTTTGTGGAATTCATCTTTGAGTATATTAAAATATCAATAATCATTTTTTGCCCAAAGTCAGATATTCTGGCATTGCAGTCTAATTTGAACCTCCTGGCAAACCTAGTACTACTTAGCTTCAGGAAAACTAACTGAAAACTAATTTCTGTTACCATTGCGCTCTTTGAAGTTTTAATTTAAATGGAAATGTGAGGATTACAGAAATCTTGCATATTTTTGGTTGTTTCAATTGGCAAACAGTAAAAAAAGTCTATGTAGGTAATCATAATTTTTGGTAAATCTTACATAAATGCAGAAGAAGGAAATTATAAACTATAAAACCAAAGCTCGTCTTGATGCTTAAAGAGCCAAGAGACTTTTTTTATTACATATTTTTTTTTGCCTGAGAAAAATAGTTCAAATATTTCCTAGGTTTGCTAGGCTTAAAAATGACAGCTCTGTTTTTAGACATTTAATTGCTACTTGGAAATAATTATTTGTGCAAATAAAATTTCTGTGCCAATCTGCAAGTTTTTGCTGCCCTCTCTTGGCTTGCTGAGAAATCTATAAACTGCCTTCTAATGATAAAGGAAAAATGAAACTTGAACAGAACTGAATGGAGTTTTAGGGATCATTCAGTTCAACATCTGACCTCCACATGCAATCACTTACACATTTAAATTACTTTTAAAAAAGCAAGAAACTACCAGAAGAACTACCAGAAGCACAGATGTATGTATGTAAGTAGTTAACGGCATTTTCAAAATCTCCTTTTTTTTTTTTTTTTTTAAGGTAAGGTCTTGCTCTGTTACCAAGGCTGGAGGGCAGTGAGCATGATCTTGGCTCACCGCAACCTCTGCCTCCCATGTTCAAGTGATTTTCATGCCTCAGCCTCACAAGTAGCTGGGACTACAGGCGTGCGCCACCATGCCCAGCTAA
>NW_012114722.1:6336514-6340124 GCF_000951035.1 Colobus angolensis palliatus | reverse complement strand
TAAAATAAAATAAAATAAATAAAATAAAATAAAATAAATGAAGGGTGTATTAGTTTGTTCTCACACTGCTAATAAAGGCATACCCAAGACTGGGTAATTTATAAAGGAAAGAAGTTTAAGGGACTCACAGTTCCAAATGGCTGGGGAGGCCTCACAATCATGGCAGAAGGCAAATGAGAAGCAAAGTCACATCTTACATGGCAGCAGGCAAGAGAGCTTATTCAGGGGAACTCCCATGTATGAAACTATCAGATCTCATGAGACTTAGTCACTACCATAAGAACAGTATGGGGTAAATTGCCCCCATGATTCAATTCCCTCCACCTTTCCCCACCCTTGACACATGGGGATTATTACACTCAAGGTGAGATTTGGATGGGGACACAGCCAAACCATATCAAAGGGCATGATTGCTCCCTTCATAAATTGGTGTTTGGACTCATTTTCTTCTCTGTCTATACCTTGCTCCCTTCGATTTTGACAGTGAATAAAATAAGGAAATTTGTCTGTGCATTATAGCCATGGTGAACATGCTCCAAAGAAAATGACAGGTCAGAGAGGCAGTAGCAAAGGACATTTCTGATGGCCTCAATCATTCCTTGATTGTATTTAGAATCTGAAGAACACACTCCCCATTCCCCACTTTTGCCACTCTTTCTTCCCAGCTTAGCCCTTTCAAATGTTGTGATTTATAATGAAACTGTGCTTTTGGCTTTCTAGTCATTTGCCTTTTCAGAAAGATTTGTTTCAACAAGTGAATTCACCAAGTGAAAGTTTTTCCTATAAACATCTCTGTCAGAAATAAACGTACTACAAAAATCATATGCAAATTGAAAAATCTGAACTATCTCCAATAAACATGTAAATGTAACGAGAAAAGTTCATGATCTTCTACATCATTATCCCTGTTCTAGAGCCTCTGAACAAAATGAAAGTGTTCAGGAAAATGGCTTTCAGACCAGACCCACTGTTCCTCCTACAGTACATGCTATATGGATCATTCACATAATAAGTTACAATATATTGTAGCAATTCAGAGCAGCACACTTTGCTGATATTTGCACCATGATTGTACTAAGAAAAGGTTATTGTAAAATATTCACATGCACATAAACCAATTGGAAAGCCAGAGCTCTGCTCAGAATTAGACTGTCATATTTTATTCCTACTCTTATTTTAACCTTGAAGAAATAGAAAAATAATTATGCTCTGTATACTTAAATGACAGATATTGTTTTTATACTGTATGATATATGAAATAATTTATATCCTCAAAGAAATATTTGCTTCATTTATATTGTTCACATATTGGGTTTAAATACACCTTCATTTTTATGCGTAGTGGTTTCTACAGAAAAGCAGAAGTGAGGTACATAAAAGAAGAAAAGTTGAATAGCTGGGAGAACCCAGAGTGGCAGCAATTTTATAGTAGAAGAAGGAAACTCATAAATATCAGAACAGATGATTAGAAGTCTGTGTATAAGAGTGGGTTGAAATAATGCTGTTTTAAAACCATGAATTTTTGGCATATGTTTAGATAAATCACTGGGGCAGAAATTAGAGGAGAAAAGTGAAATCCCATCTACCACTAAACATTTTGTTTTAATTAGTGCCCTTATGATATAACGACAGAGGGTGGATAATAGTGAGGAATCCTACTGGCCTAATGATAAAAGGTGCTAGGCAAATGATTCATCTTAATCTTGGTTAGGGACTTTAATATTACACCATTTGCTATATATGCAACCTAGGAAAAGAGAACTGAGAACCCCAAAGTAATTTGTTTGGAAGATTTATAACTATGTGAGACAGTCAGAATAGTAAGACAATTTTTCCCCTGAAGAGAACATCCAGTATACAAAAGTTTTCATGTGCTGTTTTGCTTAAAGGAGTAAATAGGCACTCTAAGAGTTAGAAGGAAATGAGTATAGAAACATATCCTCATCAATAACTCTAAGTGCTCCATTGACAATTCAAGGATACATGTCCCTAAAAGAAAAAGAGTGTTTTGCTTGTTTTGTTTTTTGTTGTCTGATAGAGTATTCATGTATTGCAGGTTATTATACTATTTGAGACAATAAAAGAATGGATCCTCTGTTTTAACTCATTAAATGAGAACAACAATTCTGAACACTAATTTTTTCTTGGCTTGATCCCTGAGTTTAATGTGTCTATCCATACTTTCATAGGTTTATTGAGCTTATGCTGTGTGTAAATCATAAATGTATGAAAGCACATATATAAACACATATGTCCACATATACCCATATGGACACATACTTTCTTAGAGACCCAAAACAAAGCACAGAAAAAGAAATCATTTACAGGGATATTGATTAATAACTTCTGTTCGTTAAAAAATTAATTTAGAAAAGTAATGCATGATTTCTTTAAAATAATTCAAGCACCATATTTGTGAGATAAAAAAATATGCAAAGTCATCTGTCACCTTCTCCTCATCCTAATAAGAAATTTCTGTTTGTGATCCAATGTGTATCCTTCGAGAACTCTCTTTTGCTCTCGCTGTCTCTCTCATATCATATATTAGGGGCATGTTTGCATGTACTGTTTGTGAAAGAGACAGAGAGAGAGAAAGAGGGAGAGAGAACATCTATTCTGCTACTTGGTACTTTAGTAATTTACCTTGAGCATCTAATTATTTTAATACGTATAGATCTACAAAATTATTTTTAAAGTGCATAATATCAAAAAAAATTGATAGATAATTTCCTTTAAAAAAGTTTTAAAGGAAACTTTAAGATGTGCAGCACAATTTAAGGTGTACAACACAATGTATGTGTGTATACACACACATACACATTATACAATGTCCTTCAGGTTCATCCATATTGTGACAAATGATAGGATTTTCTTCTTTCTTATTATCTTATTATTATTATATTTGCTTTTCTTCTTTCATATATATACGTGTGTACATACATTGTGGAATGAATAATAAAGCTAATCAATAAATCTATCATCTCACGTACTTTTTGTGATGAGAACATTTAAGATTTACTTTGCTATGCAATTTTCAAGTATGTAACAATTGTTATTTACTACAGTCATCATTCTGTACAATAGATCTCCAGAGCATATTCTTTCTATCTAACTGACACTTTGAACCCTTAAATCAACATCTCTTCAACCTACCTACCCTCCACCAGACCCTGGTAATCAACATTTTACTCTATCTCTATGAGTTTGACTATTTTTGATTCTACATATAAGTGAGATGTGGCATCTGTCTTTCTGTGTCTGACTTATTTTACTTAAAAATAATATCCTTCAGGTTCATTTGTGTTGTGACAAATGACAGGATTTCCCTCTTTTTATTATTTTATCATTATTTTTTCTCTTCTTTCTTTTTACGATTGAATAGTGTTTCAGTGTCTGGAAGACCACATTTTTAAGCCATTCATCCTTTAATGAACACTTAGGTTGATTCCGTGTCTCAGCTATTGTGAATAATGCTGCTATGAATATGGGAATGCAGACATCTCTTTGACATTCTCATTTTATTTCCTTTTAATCTTTTCTTGTTGATGTAGAGTCAGGTTGTTTCCAATCTATCACTATTACAAACAATATTATAAAAATTCAATTATAT
>NW_012114722.1:6307826-6336174 GCF_000951035.1 Colobus angolensis palliatus | reverse complement strand
TATATATAATTGTGAATGTTTGCAAGCTTTCGTGTAGAACGGATTCCTAAAAGTACTCTGCGAAGTCAAATGGTAAGCACAAATTATTTCCAAAGAACTTCACCTAATAACTAGTGCACCCAGACAAACATTAACCTTGTGATTACAGAATCTATAAGCGGTACTTGTTACCCTTGTTTGTCCATCTTGGGAATCAGAATCTTGTTTGCAATAGTCAGGAGGTTAACCCTGCTCATTATTGGGCACAACAAAAGCATATACGACCTTTCTGAAGAGAAAATAATTGTTTAATTGAATTTGACTGTCTCTATGAATACTACATAATTCTCCTTTATCTATATCAATTCTCTCTGTCGGTGTGCAAAATAATTGTTTATTTCAGTTTGGCTGTCTCCATGCATATTATATAGTTCTCTGCACTGTTTTTGAGATATATTAGCCATGTCATGTGATTAATGCAATCGTTTTTAGCCTGGTTGCTTCTGTGTTCTTTTTCAATAACTGCTTATTTTTACTGACTTCCATGCCATTCTGGCCATACTGGGATTGTTATGTATTTGCATAGAGGTCTTTAATCTGTTTCTACTTATGAGTTTACATGAAAATTTTTTAAAATAAAATCTTTATCAAATTACTTTGACCTGAGGCTCTGCTTCTATCCAACATGATATGCCCAACACACTACGCCCAATACAACTTTCTACTTTATTCATTCGCCTGGGAATGACGGTTCCAGCATGGCTCTATTTAAACACTTTGCAGTGTGTGAAATCTGTATTTTGTCAGTATTTCAGTACTGTAGTGATGAGAGGAGTATTTTAAACACTTTTGGGTTGAAGGCAAGGGGACTTAGACTGATTGGGGTCTGAATTGTGCCACAGCACATTCTTTATAACACCATTAACAACCTTCTGTATACAGCCATCTGTCACTTCATCCCTGTCCCTGTCTGCACCACCCAGGTCTATCAACATCATCTCACACTCACTAAGCCAAGTTAGCAAGCACAGTGTCCTACACTTAATAGGCATTCAAATGTTTGTTTAATAAGTGAATGATTTTATCAATCCTACTGACAGATTATTCTACAATGAAGTTTGCTAAAACCCTGAAATATGCCATATTGTCATTTCACTTTGGAGAATTTGGAATGAACTGATACAGATTAAACATGCCACCTCAAAACTTTGTGTTTTAGAAATCTGCCATATAACCTTACTTTTCTCCCACTGGTATGAAATGCTGGAGGCCATTATAGACTGGTCATTCACCATTAAGAGCACTCTGCTATTGTTTTTCACTGTGCTCTTAGTATTCTCTTAGCTCCTTGTTGTCAGAGGAATGAATGGTTAGTATTTTAGCACAGTGGTTATAATCAGTATTTTTAGGTATTTACATTAGTCACTATCAATATTCTATCATCCATTAAAATATGGGAGAATTATATCCTGTATAAAATATCAACACTTAAAACACTGACCTTTTCAGTGTTCTAATATATCACATCTATTCTGGTTTCTCCTGAGTACCTACTCTGGGTAACCTATAGGGAGCGAGTGAAGTGGCCAGTCATTCTAAATACAAAATATTTGAAGGTCAACTATAAAAATAGTCAATTAATGCCAGGACATAAATCACCATAAGCAGAGAAGACTAGTTATCAAAAAGGAATTCATCCTCAGTCACTTTAATGAGAACAAAAAATGGCAGGGATGTAACCTCTTTTGATTCATGTAGTGCCTACAGATCCGTGGACTGCCTGAGGCAGCACTGGAGTTATTATAGATGTTATTCTATTGCAGATGAGTGATGATGCCTTGGACTCAGGATTGGTGTGTGACATTTCTGTTTTCTTCTCTGTCCCATCACTTTTGATTAAAGTCAAATGAAAGATCATTTCAGTAAGAATGCTTAGAGTTCAGTAAGAATGCATATGGATTCATGCATTCTTACAGAACTCTAAGCATTCTTACTGAAATGAAACTGCCTAATTTCAGTGCCTAATAAGACACTGAAAAGTGTCTGCCTCATTAAATATTATAACATTTCCCAAATTTTCAAGGAAGAGTAAGATAATCCAAGGCCTTCTGTAAGCGTGGACCCTTTCTAAAGCTTTTTCTTATACTTTGAATGCCTTATTCTTTTTTTTTTTTCTTTTTTTTTTCTAACAGAGTCTCACTCTATCGCCCAGGCTGGAGTGCAGTGGTGCAATCTTGGCTCACTGCAAGCTCCGGCTCCTGGGTTCATGCCATTCTCCTGCCCCAGCCTCCCGAGTAGCTGGGACTATAGGCACCCGCCACCTCACACTACTAATTTTTTGTATATTTAGTAGAGACAGGGTTTCACCATGTTAGCCAGGATGGTCTCGATCTCTTGACCTCGTGATCCACCCGCCTCGGCCTCCCAAAGTGCTGGGATTGCAGGTGTGAGCCACCACAACTGGTTGCCTTATTTTTTTTATACCATGATCCTATTCATCTTTGAAGTGAAGTTCTCTGTCACTACTGGTCAGTCATAATCAAACTAGAGAAAGTTAAGGAATATATTCATATTATCTACAAACTGGCTATAACTTGAAATAAGTAACATGACAGACAGTTAGACTGAGAAATGGGTCATCTGTCCCCTCTTTAGCTCTCACTGTTAGTTATATGAAAATTAGTTTAGATGAGCGATCCAAATCCTCAAATTCTAAATGAATACATGCATAGCTGCCATTTAATCCACTAAATTTTTTCGGAGTGTTATACATTAGAGTAACATAGGCCAACAGCAGAACTCCAAATATCAATCTTGTCTTCTCTGAATTCATGAGCTAGAGCACATATAAACCTGACAATCTCTCTATTCTATTCATTTATCACACAATCTTGTTTGAGGCCTGTTTTTCTTTTCTCATGGTTCCTCATTGAGTCTCACTTGACTTTTCAGAGGTAGGATTTTAAAAGTAAATAAGCCATGTCTTTCTTCCCTAACATCTAGGATAAGCTGCTAATTTTATTCTTCCTTTCACTGTATTGACAAAATAAAAAAGCCAAACTCTATAAAATATTTGAAGAGATTTTTTTCTGAGCCAAATTTGAGGACCATGGCCCATAACACAGCCTCAGGAGGTCCTGAGAACATGTGCCCAAGGTGGCTAGGTTGCAGGTTGGTTTTATACATTTTAGGGAGACATAAGACATCAATCAATACATGTGAGGTACACATTGGATAGGTCCAGAAAGGCACAAGGACTTGAAGTAGTACCTTAAAAGTCATGAGTGGACTCAAAGATTTTTTGATTGGCAATTGGTTGAAAAAGTTAACTTATCATCTAAAGGCCTGGAATCAAGAAAAAGGAGTGCCTGGGTTAGGATAAGACTCTGTGGAGACCAAGGATTTTATTATATAGATGAAGTCTCATAGGTAGCTACCCTTAGAGGCAATAGATGGCAAATATTTCCTATTCATACCCTGAAAAGGTGTCAGACTATCTGGAACAGAGCTACTAAGGGAAGGGGAGTCTCTATAGAATGCACAAGAGATAGCCATGCAGGACCAGTCTAAAAGATGTCAATGAAATACATTTGGGATAAAACACTCTGATTTTCTTCAGGGCCTGCTATTTGTCACGTGATGCTATACTACAGTCAGTTTGGAATTTTGGTATCTTATTGGTACAAAGAGTCTGTTTTGTGAATCTTAAGATTTCTGTTTAAATGTTAATGCTGGTCTGTTGTGTCTGAATGCCTAAGGGAGGAAAATATAATGAGGCATATCTGACCCTCCTTCCAAACATGACCTGAACTCATATTTCAGGATTTCTTTGGATCCCCTTGGCCAAAGGGGGGTCCATTCTGTCAATTGGGGGACTTAGTATTTTATTTTTGGATTACATCTGGGTTTGACTTTGGACTGCTCATTTAATCAGGGGCAAGGTCATCTCATCTCCCATACAGTATATGACTACATGAATCATATAGGGAAGAGTGAAGAGGAAGAAAATGATTAAAAAGAGAAGAGGGAACCAAAAGCAGAAAACTTTACCTATCCCATCCGCTGATAATACATGTTGTTTTTCTAAAAGTGATATTCTTTTCTTGGTGAACCTCTTGTGTGTTTGGCCGTCTTCTTTTTTTCTTTCTAGTATGACCTTTTTGGGCAATGCTGCTAATTACTCACCCAGTATTTGTACTCCTTGTATTCCTTACCTAACAGAGCCCTAATTTTGGGTAGGACGAAGAATGGCAAGATACCTGGAGGAGTAGAAACTACATTTACTAGATCCCCTTGCCACTGGGCATGATATATCACTTTGTTCTGGCCAATGCGATGTATGTGGAATTTTACTCTGTGAGGGTTTTAGATCAACTATTGTTTCTATAATAAAAACAGAAAGACTCAGCTATATTGTGTATTTTTCCCTTTGCCCTTCCCCTTTCTTCCTGCCTATAGTTAACAGAGTTAAAAAAAAAAAAAAAAAGGAATTTAGTATAGTCGAGCCACATTATCAGCCTTGTACTGATGTACTTATGGATTTATCTTTATGTAAAGACATAAATTTTTATACATTTAAGACATTATCTATCAAGATTTTTATTAGTAGCTCTTGAAAGTAATTGTTATCAACACAACCTATAAGAGAATTCTTTCTTCTTGGAAGGAGAGAAAGATACAAGTGAGGAGGAGTAAAAAAGGAGAGAGAAAAAGAAAATATGTATTTATCTATCTATATACATACATATATATGCATATGTATATATACATACATATAACTATATATATGTGTATATATATAAATCCATGTATATATATAAAGCCATGTATAACAGACCCACAGCTAATATTATACTGAATGGGGAAAAACTGAAAGACTTTCTTCTAACATCTGGAACATGACAAGGATGCCCACTTTCACCACTTGTATTCAACATAGTACTGGAAGGTCTAGCAAGAGTAATTTGATGAGAGAACAATATAAAAGAAATCCAAATTGGAATATAAAAGTTGTTGGGAACAGGCCCCCCAAAATCTGGCCATAAACAGGCCCCAAAACTGGCCATAAACAAAATCTCTGCAGCACTGTGACATGTTCATGATGGCCATAACGCCCAGGCTGGAAGGTTGTGGGTTTACCGGAATGAAGGCAAGGAACACCTGATGCGCCCAGGGCAGAAAACTGCTTAAAGGCATTCTTAAACCATGAACAACAGCATGAGCGATCTGTGCCTTAAGGGCATTTTCCTGCTGCAGATAACTAGCCAGACCCACCCCTTTATTTCGGCCCATCCCTTCGTTTCCTGTAAGGGATACTTTTAGTTCATCCAATTTCCCATAAGGGACACTTTTAGTTAATCGAATATCTATAGAAACAAGGCTAATGACTGGCTTGCTGTTAATAAATACGTGGGTAAATCTCTGTTTGGGGCTCTCAGCTCTGAAGGCTGTGAGACTCCTGATTTCCCACTTTACACCTCTATATTTCTGTGTGTGTGTCTTTAACTCCTCTAGCACCGCTGAGTTAGGGTCTCCCCAACCGAGTTGGTCTCAGCAAAAGTCGAACAGTCCTTGTTGCAGATGATATCATCCTATAGCTCAAAAAACCTAAAGACTCTACCAAAACAACTAATAGAACTAATAAATTCAGTGAAGTTGCAGGAAACAAAATTAGCACACAAAAATCTGTAGCATTTCTACATGCAAACAATGAACAATCTGAAAAAGAGAAAATTAATTTTATTTACAATAGCGACATGTAAAATTAGCACACAAAAATCGGTAGCAGTTCTACATGTAAACAATGAACAATCTGAAAAAGAGAAAATTAATTTTATTTACAATAGCGACAAGTAAAATTAAATGCCTAGAAATTGTTTAACCTACTCATGAAAAATTGCTATAATAAAAACAACAAAACACTGATGAAGGAAATTTAAAAGAACACCAAAAAATGAAAATATTTCATGTTTATGGATTGGAAGAATCAATTTTTAAAATGTACACAATACCCAATGCAATCCACAGATTTAACGCAATCCCTCCCAAAATACCAATGACATTCTTCACAGAAATAGAAAAAACAATCCTAAAATTTACATAAAAACAACAAATGCCCAGAATAGCCAATACTACTTTAAGCAAAAGGAGCAAAATTAGAAGATTGCATTATCTGACTTCAAATTACAACACAGAGCTATAGTAAATAAACATTGAGCCTTCGATATGGCACCATTCTTTGGGGTGATCAGCCAGCTTCCTGGTGGCAGATTGATTATATTGGACCTCTTCCGTTATGGAAAGGGCAGAGGTTTTTCCTCACTGGAACAGGCACTTACTCTGGATATGGGTTTGCCTATCCTGCACTCAGTGCTACTGCCAAGACTACCATCCATGGACTCATGAAATACCTTATCCACTGTAGTGGTATTCCACACAGCAGTGCCTCTGACCAAGGCACTCACTTTGTGGCTAAAGAATTGTGGCAGTCGGCTCATGCTCATGGAATTTGCTGGTCTTACCATCATGTTCCCCGTCACCTTGAAGAAGCTGGATTGATAGAATGGTGGAATGACCTTTTGTAGTCACAATTACAATGCCAACTCGGTGACAATACTTGGCAGGCTGGGGCAAAGTCCACCAGAAGGTCATATATGCTCTGAATCAGCATCCAATATATGGTACTTTTTCTTGCATAGCCAGGATTCACAGGTTCAGGAATCAGGGGATGGAAGTAGAAGTGGCACTAGTCACCATCACCCCTAGTGATCCACTAGCAAAACTTTTGCTTCCTGTTCCCATGACATTAGGTTCTGTTGACCTAGAGGTCTTAGTTCCAGAGAGAGGAACGCTGCCACCAGGAGACACAGCAATTCCATTAAACTGGAAGTTAAGATTGTCACCTGGACACTTTGGGCTCCTGCTACTTTTATGTCAACAGGCTAAGAAGGGAGTTACAGTGTTGGCTGGAGTGATTGACCCAGACTGTCAAGATGAAATCAGTCTGCTACTCTACAACAGATTTAAGGAAGAGTATGCATGGAATACAGGAGATCCATTAGGATGCCTCTTATTATTACCATGCCCTGTGATTGAGGTCAATGGGAAACTATGACAGCCCAATCCAGGCAGGACTACAAATGGCCCAGAACCTTCAGAAATGAAGCTTTGGGTCACTCCACCGGGAAAAAAAAAAAATATGATCTGGTCACAAGCTTTATTTTTTATTTATTTTTTAACTGGGAGGATTTTTATTACAGCTTTCATCTCATTCGTTATTATTGGTGTGTTTAGGTTTTGGATTTCTTCATGGTTCTATTTTGGTAGGTTGTATGTGTGTCTAGGAATTTGTCTATTTTTTCTAGATTTTTCAATTCATTAGCATATAGTTGCTCACGATAGTCACAAATAATCCTTCGAATTTTTGCGGTGTCAGTTGTAATATGTGTTTTTCATCCTGATTTTATTTATTTGGGTCTTCTCCTTTTTTTCTTAGTCTGGCTAAATGTTGATTTTTGTTTAACTTTTCCAAAAAGAGTTTTTCATTTTGTATTGTTTTATTCCTTTCAATTCATTTATTTCTTCTCTGATTTTTGTTATTTATTTTCTTTTACTGATTTTGGGTTTGGTTGGCTCTTGCTTTTACAGTTCTTTAACATGCATAGTTAGGTGGTTTATTTTATGTTTTCCTTCTTTATTGATATAGGCACTTACAGCTATACATTTTCTCCTTAGTACTGCTTTTGCTGTGTCTCATAGGTTGAGGTATGTTGTGTTTTCATTATCATTTCAGAAATTTTTCAGTTTTCTTCTTAATTTCTTCACTGGTCTTTCAGAAGCATTGTTTAATTTCCACTTTTGTATAGTTCCAGAATTTCTCTTTTTATTGATTCCTAGTTTTATTCCATTGTCATCAGAAAAGATGCTTGATATTATTTCAATGTTTTTGAATATTTTAAGACTTGATTTTTTTTTACCTAACATATAACCTATGCTTGAGAATGATCCATGGTTGAGGAATAGAATGTGTTTTCTTCAGCCATTGGATGAAATGTTCCCTAAATATATATTAGATCCAGTCTGCTTATAGGGCAGACTGATATTTCTTTGTTGATATTCTGTCTGGGAGATCTGTCCAATGGTAAGAGTGGGGTGTTGAAATCTCCAGTTATTATCGTATTGGAGCCTATCTCTTTTGCTCTAGTAAAATTTGCTTTATATATCTATGTGCCCCAGTATTGGGCATATATATATTTCAAATTGTTATATCCTTTTGCTGAATTGACCCATTTATCATTTCATAGTGACCTTCTTTGTCTCTTTGTATCATTTTTATCTTGAAATCTATTTTGTCTGATATCAGTATAGCTACTCCTGCTCACTTTTTTGTTTTTTTTGTTTATTTTCATTGGCACAAAATACATTTTACCATCCCTTTATTTTCAGTCATGTGTGTTTTTATAGGTTAAATGTGTCTTTTGTAGACATCACAACAATGTGTCTTATATTTTTATTCATTCAGCCACTCTATGTATTTTGATTAGAGATTTTAGTTAATTTACTTTCAATACTATTATTGATTAGTAAGGACTCACTCCTGTCATTTTGCTTTCTGTTTGTTTTGTGGTCTTGCTTTCTTTCTTTCCTTCCTGTCTTCCTTTCAGTCAGCGAAGGTGATTTCCCCTGGTTGTTTTTCTTTTTTTTTTTTTTTTGCATGGAGTCTCACTCTTTCACTCAGGCTAGAGTGCAGTGGCACGATCTCAGAATACTGCAACCTCTGCCTGCCAGGTTCAAGTGATTAGCTTGGACTATAGGTGTGTGCCACCAGGACCGGCTAATTTATGTACCTTTAGTAGACACAGGGTTTTACCATGTTGGCTAGGCTGGTCTCAAACTCCTGATCTCAGGTGATCTGTCGGTCTCGGCCTCCCAAAGTGCTGGGATTACAGGCACGAGCCATCATGCCTGGCCTGTTGCTTTTCAATTTTTATGTATTTGTTGTGTTTTTTTAGGTTTCAGGTTAAAACGAGGCTTGCAAATATTATCTTATAACTCATTATTTTAAACTGATGACAACTTAACGCTATTTGCATAAACCAGTAAACAAGAAGAAAACTAATAAAAGCACTATGCTTTAACTTCATCTCCCCACTTTTTAAAGTTTGTTTTTAATAATTATATTTTATTATACTGTCTATGTCTTGAAATATCATCCTAGTTATAATTTTTGAGTGTTTTGTAATTTAGTCTTTCTACTTAAGATAAGAATAGTTATCACACCACAGTTACAGTGTTATAGTATTCTTTTTTATTCTGTGTTTTTCTGTGTACTTACTATTACCAGTGAGTTTTGTACCTTCAGATGATTTCTCATTGCTCACTGACATCCTTTTTTTTCTGATGAAAGTACTCTCTTTAATATTTCTTGTAGGACAAGTATGATGTTGATGTCATCCCTCAGCTTTTGTGCATCTGGAAAAGTATTTTTCCCTCATATTTGAAGAGTAATTTCACTGGGTATACTGTTCTAGGGTAAAAGCTATTGTTTTGTATCAGCACATTAAATATGTCATGTCACTATGTCCTGGCCTTTAAAGTTTCCACTGAAAAGTCTGCTGCCAGATGTGTTGGGGCTCCTTTGTATGTTGTTTGTTTCTTTTCTCTTGTTGTTTGTGAGATCTTTTCTCTATCCTTGACCTTTGGGAGTTAGATTAGTAAATGCCTTGAGGTAATCGTTTTTGGGTTAAATCTGTTTGGTGTTCTATAACCTTATGAACTGGGATGCTGATATCTTTCTCTAGGTTTGGGAAGCTCTCTGTTATCTTCGCTTTGAATAAACTTTCTACCACTGTTTCTTTCTCTACTTACTATTTAAGGCCAGTATCTCTTAGATTTTCCCTTTTGAGGTTGTTTCCGAGATTCGGTAGGTGTCCTTCATTGTATTTATTGTTCTTCCTTTTGTCTCCTCTGACTGTGTGTTTTCATATAGCCTGTCTTCAAGCTCACTAATTCTTTCTTCTGCTTGATCAATTCTGCTATTAAAAGACTGATGCATTCATCACTACGCCTGTTACATTTTTCAGCTTCACAATTTCTGCTTAATTCTTTTTGATGTTTTAATCTCTTTGTCATATTTATCTGATAGAATTACGTACAATTATGTATTCCTTCTCTGTGTTATTTTGAATTTCTTCAAGTTTTCTCAAAACAGCTATTTTGAATTATCTGTCTTAAAGTTCACATAGATGTATTTCTCCAGGATTGGTCCCAGGTGCCTTATTTAGTTCATTTGGTGAGATCATGTTTCCTTGGATCATCTTGATACATTTTTTTTTAAGACAGAGTCTCACTGTGTTGCCCAGGTTGGAGTGCAATGGTGTGATCTCAGCTCATTATAACCTCTGCCTACGGGGCTCAAGCGACCCCTGTACCTTAGCCTCCGGAGTAGCTGGGATCACAGGCATGCACCGCCATACCTGGCTACTTTTTGTATTTTTAGTAGAGACAGGGTTTCACCATGCTGCCCAGGCTGGCATTGAACCCCTGACCTCAGGTGATTAACTCACCTTGGCCTCCCAAACTGTTTGGATTACAGACGTGAGCCACCACACACGGCACTCGTCTTGATATATTTAGATGTTCATTTTTGTCTGGGCATTAAAGAGTTAGGTATTGCAGTCTTTATAGTTTAGGCTTGTTTTCACCTGTCCTTCTCGGGAAGGCTTTCTAGGTATTCTAAAGGACTTGGGTATTGAAATTTAGGCTGTTTGTGTTTTGAGGGGACCCCAAGCCCAGTAACAGTCATCCTTGCAGACACATACAGGTACCGCCTTGATGGTCTTGGCCAAGATTCAGAAGAATTCTCTGAACTACCAAGCAGAGACTTGTGTTCTCTTCACTTACTTTCTCCCAAGAAAATTGAGTCTGTTCGTTCTGTGCCACCTGTAGCTGTGCGTGGAGGGACACAAGAACCACTGTGGCCACCACAGCTAGAACTGCACTGAGTCAGACCTTACGCCAAAACAACACTGGGTCTCACCAAAGGCCTGCTGTAACCACTGCCTGGCTATTGCCTATTTTTGCTCAAAGCCCTGGGGCTCTACAATCAGCAGGTTGCAATGCCATCCAGGACTATATCTTTTCCTTCAGGGTGGCAAGTTCCCCCAGGCCTTGGATGGATCCAGAAGTGGCATCTTGGTGCCAGGGTTTAGAGTCAAAAACCTTAACAATCTAACTGGTGTTCTATTATACCGTGGCTGAACTGACAAATCACAGGAAGCAGATCTTTCCACTCTTCCCTCCCCTTTCCAAATACAGAGGAGTCTCACCTCATGGCCACTGCTACCTCAGGCTCACAAGGAATACTGCCAGACTACCACCAATGTTTCCTTAAGGCCCAAGGGCTCTTCAGTCAGCTTGTGTTGAATGCTGCTGGCCTGGGACTCACCCTTCAGGGCAGTGGGCTCCCCTCCTGTCCTGCAGCAGGTCCAGAAATGCCATCCAACAGTCATGTCCTAAAATTAGAGACCCCAAGAGTCTGCTTTTAGCTCTATTCCCTTGTGGCCAAGCTGATACTTAAGGTGCAAGACAAAGTCATCTTTCCTTTTCCCTCCACTTTTCTCAAGCAGAAGGAGTCTCATTCTATAGCACCCATAGTTGGGAATGTGCTGTGTCTCACCCGAAGCCAATAAGTCTCAGTGTCTCACTCTTGGGCCTCAACATAATACCTGGTTTCACTGCTGGTTTATAAGGACTCAGGGGCTCTTCAGTCAGCAGGTGATAAATCCTGCCAGGACTAGGTCCTTCCCTTCAAGACAGAGGATTCCTTTCTGGCCCTGGCATATCTAGAAATGTCCGAGAGCCAGGGCCTGAAAAAGGGGCCACATGACTCTCACTTGTTCCCTACCCTGCTGTGGCTGAGCTGGTACCCAAGATGCAAGACGAAGTCCTTCCCACTCTTCCATTTCCTCTCCTCAAGTGAAAGCAAGAGGCTTCCTTTGGAGAGATGAGCTGTGCAGCCTGGGGTTAAGTGAGGGGTGATGCCAGCACTCCCTTAGCCACCCCGGTTGGTATCTAAGATTGCATGTCTCCTCAGTCCACTGTTTCTGGGCTGAATTCAGCCCTGGGACTTGCCTAGGTGTTGCAGTCCTTGTGGCCTTGACTGCCTTTCAAGTTTATTTTGGGTCCTAGGACACTTCAGTCTGTGGTGGTGAGACTTGCAGGAACTCATGTTCCAGCCACTGGGATTGGTGATTCCCTTTTACCTAGAACTGGCTTCATTACTCCTTCCATGGTCGGGTGCCAGCTGAGTATAGTCTGGTTTCGGTTTCTTCCGTAAAAGGGCAGCCCTATGTTCAATACGTCACAATTGCTGGCTCACCCTCTCCCTAGGGCATGGAAAAGTTCTCAGCACTATGCTGCCAGTGCTGGTGGATGTGGGAGGAGTGGCATCAGCAATTCAATACTGTTTTTGCTACCTCTTCAGTGCCTCTTTCAGTGAAGTTAAAACCAGGTACTGTGAGTGCTATCCTGATTTTTGGTCCTATTGAAGATTTTGCGTGTGTGTGTGTGTGTGTGTGTAGATAGTTGTTAAATTTGTGTCCTTGTGAAGGGAATGATCAGTGCAGTTTTCTATTCCGCCATCTTGCTCCACTCCCTCTCCCAGAAGCACTTTGACTTACACATTTTGGTGTGTTTAATATTAAGGTTTTTAAGGAAAATCTGAACAGAAATGATCTTATACCAAGGAAGAAGAAAATTTTATTTGGTGACTTGGTTCATGATAGGGTCAAAACAAGATTAGTTCAGTAACAATTAGCAAATATGCAAATCAGAAAATTAACTATATACTCCAAAGTTTATAAAATAACTAGGTGATATGGTTGTATATTTTCATCTTTTATTTTATGAATACTTAGAGATATTTACTGTATGGACAACAAACAATGTCATAATGTTAGGGTGGCAGTAAAGCCTGAAAGTTAAGAGCATTGTCTTTGGAGTCAAAGTTGTGTTCCACAGATTCTGCCACTTAGAATTGTTTTGCTTAGAGCATATTACTGTAAAATGGAGATAATCATAAGTTGTCGTAAAAACAAATGTGACAATACTATAAGTTATTTAGCCAAATGCCTGCAATAGCTATAAGATTTTTTAAAAATACAAAGAACGATGAATGAAAAGGTAACCAGATTGAAGGAGATATCCTTTTTCTAACCTATAGAGCATCCATGCATACATTAGAAAAGCATGTTCTCTCTTGATGGATATAACCTTGAGAGTGCAGGATTGTTTCTTTGTGCAAAGCCAAATTCATTTCTTTCTGCAGGCTACAGTAGCCCCGCATTAGAATGCACAGTGTGATAAGCCAAGTGTAAATTAGATTCCAGCCTTCATTTGCTCCATCTCCCAGGTGTCCTTACAGTGAACAACTTATATAACTTACAACTTTGTCTAAAGTTATACCCTAACTAGATGTGTCAATGAATTGTTTCTGAACAAACACTAGCCCCTTTCATGAAGGGAGTTCTGGGGAATATATTTTTCTGTATATCATTACAATATTTCAGTTGAATAAAACTTGTTCAAAGTAAAGAGGAAAGAATTCTCTCCAAATTCACTATTCTATCAAGACTTGGCTATGGGTCCTACTATGATGTCCTAACATATCAAAGTAGTTTAGACCAAAATTCTGGTGTTACTCCTACTAGAACAGTATCAGAAACATGCCTATTAAAAGGTTAGACAGGATATCCCAAGTACCACATCCACTTTGCATAAGTAATTTAAGAGTGCTTTGAGATATCAAGAGATGGAGTCCATCCTCAACTGGGAAGAACTTAGAAAAGGAAGTAGTATAGTATACTGGCTAGGAACGTGGGTTTTGGAGTATAATAAGGTTGCATTTGAATATGGATTCCAGTCTGTTATTTAGTAGTAATTTGGCCTCAATCAGGTTTCTTTACCTCTCCGAGCTTTAGGGATTTCACCTGTAAATGAAGCTAATACTAACTTTGCGGAGTAGTTGTGAGGATTATAAAATAAACTCTATAAAGAGCTGGTATACTGTAGTCATTCAATAAATGACAGATATTTTTATTGACTATTGATGTATGTTCCTAAATACCTAATATTTATTATGTTCTATAGTGGCTAGCATCAGACAGATTAGTTCAGCCTGATGATGGGTAAGTTTATTTATGCTGTATCAGGACCCTGGAAGGACTTTTAGACATTTTCTGTGCATAATTGGATGAGACTCTTTCATGCTATTGAAAGAAATACTGACAGAAGGCAAATTGACGTCAGTATCCTTGAAGCAAAGCAGGCGACTTATTTAGCCTGGGCAGCATGATATCAATTTGACTGTTTGCCATTAGAAGGGTAAGCCATGTAACTGTGTACAAATCTTCAAGTCTGATGCTCTCGTGAACAATGCGAATCTACGCAATCGCAGCTAAAATTTTAAAAGTGTGTTTTCTTATATCTACTACCAATACACAATGGCATTATGCTTCCAGGAGCCCTAAGTGATGCATAAACATTAAACTAAGTCTGTGCTTCATTCTCTTCACAGACAGTCAGGCACACAAGGAGGTTAAGTGATTTGCCCAAGGCAGTGTGTCGTGCCACTAACAGAACTGGGAATTGAACCAGAAGTCTGGCTCCCAGGTAATATAAAATCTAGATCAGAATGTCCTTTTGTTGCTGCTGGGTCTGTGGCTCATCCTTTTTCTCTTTAGACTAAAGCATCAACTATACTCCTTCCCTTAACTCTGATTCAATGTTTGTATGGCTGTACTAAATCACTGGTGCTTGTTTTAGATGTTGACAAACTGAGAAGGGAGGGTCTACATTTATACAATAAAGACAAATGGGACTGATGATTAGTTCTCATAAGGTCAATGTGTTTTTCAAAATCTGAAGAAACTTGCAATAAGTGCTGCTAGAAAAATTACAATATGAGGTCGGGTGTGGTGGCTCACACCTGTAATCACAGTACTTTGGGAGGCCGAGGTGGGCGGATCACCAGGTTAAGAGATTGAGACCATCCTGACCAACATGGTGAAACCATGTCTCTACTAAAAATACAAAACTTAGCTGGGGGTGGTGGTGTGTGCCTGTAGTCCCAGCTACTCAGGAGACTAAGGCAGGAGAATTGCTTGAACTTGAGAGATGGAGATTGCAGTGAGTCAAGATCACACCACTGCACTCCAGTTTGGGGACAGAGTGAGACTCCGTCTCAAAAAAAAAAAAAAAGAAAAAAGAAAAAGAAAAATTACAATATGACAATATGAGGGAGGACTGTGGCTTTCTTGCAAAAAGTAACTCCTTTACCCTTCTTTTTTCAGAATTACCATTTTGAAGGGGTATTGGAGATATCATGATAGAAGAATGGTTACTCTCAACCAGCAGGAAAAAGGAGAGATCCTGAGATTTCAGTTGGTCACTATGATTACAAAAGCAAATTGGCAGGAATTGAGTATAGTTAATTTTTATGATGTCAATAATTGTTGAAAATCTTCAGTAGTCAATACCAATTTTTACCATCCTTATCCTTAGTGAGGTGGGAAATCCATTTGGCAAACAATCTTGTAGTATAATCAATCAAAGATCATGCAAGCAGTCAAAACATCATAACCATGTTAATAATTTAAATAGCATGCTAAAACCTTCAACAGCATGCTAAGGTTTATCGAAAATATTCCACTATATCATTGCATTTGATGCTCACAGTAGTCTCCTCAAGAACACAAAACATAAATATCCCATTTTATTTGTGATCTGTCTCAACACCTGACTAGGAAATTATATAACACTTTACTAGCAAGTAAGAATAAGGAGTGATGTCTTCTTACCTATAGGTCCAGGGTACTTTTCATTATACTATGCTGTCAGAGAGGCTTTAAAAAGAAGCATGTCTGGACTACTGCATATTCCTATTTAATAGATGGAGTACTCGAGACCCAAATAGCATATTACTTCTCTACCTCCAGCCCTAGATCACACAGGTAACCTTCTAGAGAGAGGTTATACTCAACACAACATGTTGATTTATCTTTAACAAACTTACTTTTTTCCTGACTCCATATAGTTAATATGACCAGCACAAATCACTATCTCTTTAAATTAAAATATATTTTTCTTGAAAACATATTCTAATAATAGAAAGATTACATTTTTCACACAAGGGGCTCTTATGATTTAAAGGACATCAAAAGTCCACCTATCTTCCACAGGTTATATAAACACCTGTTGTAATCACCTCTGTTCTCTTCCTCATTCATTATTATATTTCTGTATATAAGTCAGGAATGGGATAATGGTGTGCTGATCAACTGATTTTGGAGAGAGAGAAGGAAGACTTGATTTGCATTATTTGATGAATTCTGTTGTGTAAATACGTCTATCATGGCTGATTTCATTCTACCAGTGAGATAGTATTGAACATGGAATTGAAAAGAAATGTATACAAATCAGTTCTTGTAAGCTGGTATGAGCTGACTTTAGAACAACCTGGAGAGGGAAGCTCAGAGTATCAAAAAATTGTGAGGACATGGACAGGCAGGGTGAAGCATGTATTCATTTATTCAAACACGTGCTCAGCACCTGCTGTTTAACTAGGGGTCTGTTAATTGCTTGTGGAGGGGTGATAGAGATAATAACATCTATCATTTTTCGAGTGCATGCAATGTGTTGGGCAAAATGCTAAGGCTTTTATGTACAGATCCTTATTTTATCTTCACATTCCCCATATAAAATATACATTACCATCCTCACGTTCTAGATGAGGAGACATGCTCACTGAGATTAAGTGATTTGTCCTGTGAGCAAGTGGCTAAATCAGGAGTCTAGCTCATGCCTCAGTGTCTTCAAAGCTCTTTATACTATACCAAGCCTACATAGTCAGGGATTCACGGCATTCAAGAAATTCACAGTTTAGTGGAGACTATAGATAAGAAACACAACCATAATATAGTGTGATAATATGAGAATTTTTGCAAAAGAGGGACAATTAATAAAGTGTAAAAGATGTTAAGGAAGGCTTCTGAAAGAAAGCAAATCTTAATTCGTAAGAGTAGGTAGGAGTTAATATGGCATACTGAGGTAGGGAGGGCATTCCTGGCAGAGAGAATAGCATATGCAAAGTCATGCAGAGAGTGCGGGGGTTCTAGAAATTGCAAGTAGATGTGTACATTCTTCATTCAACAAATGTTTATTGAGTACCTACTATAGTCTAGGTACTATTCTAGGCTCTAGATATACAGCAGTGAACAAAACTTGAGATAATTCCTGTCCTCATAGAGCTTGCACTGTTTTAGGAACAGAGACAAAAGTAACAAATATGTAAGTAAATATGTCGAATGGTGACAAATGCTATAGAGAAGTAAACCAGAGGAGGGGGATAGGATGTGTCAGGGTGTGGTTACAATATTATATGGTAGATGCCAGGGAGGCTGGGGCTAGGGTGAGGCAAGGGAAGTCATCAGAACACAAAACGTAAGAAGCCACTAATTCTCAGTAGCCAACACTGCACTTCCACAAGACTGGGAGCAAATTCCTCCTTAAATTTTGTGCCCTTGGCACCTCATTTCCCTCACTGTAATCCAGATCCTGGGTCCTGGCAAGTGATATTTGAGCAAAGGCTGGAAGTAAATGAAGAGGCAAGACATTTTGACATCAGAAATAGAGCATTCCAGCAGGTTCACAGCTCTGAGGCAGAGTTCTTGTGAGCATTTGATAAGACAAAGGAAAGGCAAGAGAGAGTCAGAACATGCTTGCCAACTGAAAAATTTCATCTTTATCCTGAAGACAATAGTGAGAGGCGTTTAGTGGGTTTTAAATGGGGTATGCTTTACATTTTTTTTTTTTTTGAGATGGAATCTTGCACTGTCGCCCAGGCTGGAGTGCAGTCGTGCCATCTTGACTCACTGCAAGCTCTGCCTCCTGGGTTCACGCCATTGTCTTGCCTCAGCCTCTCGAGTAGCTGTGACTACAGGCGCCCACCACCGCGCCTGGCTGATTTTTTGTATTTTTAGTAAAGATGGGGTTTCACGGTGTTAGTCAGGATGGTCTCCATCGCTTGACCTTGTGATCCACCTGCCTCGGCCTCCCAAAGTGCTAGGATTATAGGTGTGAACCACCGCACCTGCCCTGCTTTAAGTTTTAGAAATATCATTGTGGTTGGAGTACGGATGACGCTGTGAGTGAAGGGAGAATATTTAAAACGTATTTAAGAGGAAAAAAGAAATTAGTGACTATAGAGGAAATGTGCTATTGAGGGAATTAAGATGAGCTCAAAGAGAGGATAGATGAAGAATAAAGATGACAAACTGGCTTTCCCTAAAACGTTTCTGTGATCAGCTTTAGTCCTTAAATATTTACACTATGTAGAGCGATGAGAAGGAGTAAGATCTACGAACAAAATATCATTTGAGTGGTATACAATATCCACAGTAGCAGTTTTGCGTTTAAGCTAACAGGGCACCACAGACAGTGCAAATGTCTTCAGAACAATCACACAGTAATGTGAGTTATACTTCTTCTTATTTAGGATGAGAGATTGCTTCTTTCAAAATGGCCTACTGTTTTCACACTATGTATTCATTATTAGGAATGGGCCACAGCAGGATGATAAATTAGAACATTTTAAAAGAAAAAATTAGAAGCTGTAAAAAATGCAGAAAAAATTAAAACTTCTAACAAGAATGAAAAAAGACCTTTTACGTGTGTGTGTGTGTGTGTGTGTGTGTGTGTGTGCACTTAAAAGATTGTCTCTCCAAATGCATTCACATTCTGAAGTACTGAGGGTTAGGACTTTAATATATAAATTTGGGGAAACACAAGTTAGCTCATAACTTCAGCCCTTGCTAGATTATTATCACTTACCTGACCTGAATTCCTACTTCATAAAAAATTAATGATCATCAACAAATGTATGTGTGTGCATAGATGAATATAACTCATTTCAGAAGGAATAAGGTATGGTTTAGTCCTTTAGCATTTTTTCTAACTTTCAATCTTTTGATGTACATCTTCTGCCATTTCAGGCTGTTTCTTCTTCTCTTGTCACAAATGATGGCATTATATCAGTGCTACACACTGTGGGTTTGGGGCTGTACATAAATAATAGTGTTCTTCATTTTTACAAAAAATATTTTATGGCATTGGATTAAAAATAGAAATGAAATATATATCAAGAAATATTATACTGTCCTTGGTGGACATTGTGTTGCAAATTGTATTCCTGTCAGAATGTTAAAAAATAGACTCAACTACTATATTAGTAAGGAGTCTTTGGTTATAAAATAAAGAAGACCATGTTGCATTAGCTTAAGCAAAATAGGGAGAATTTATTGATTCCCTTGATACGGTTTTTGTGAAAATTCAATCAAATAAGATATGAAAAACACTTAGTTCACTGCCTGGCATATAGTAAATGTTCAATAAATGGTATTTGTTATCATCAGTATTCACTCAAGAACTGTTTACTGATGCTTGGCACCTGTACCAAGCACAACAATCTTATAAGGCATGTAGTATTATCCTTATTCTATAAATTAGAAACTGAGTTCAGAACAATTAGCTGAAAGTCCCAAGGTCACACAGCTAAGTGAGTTACAGACCTGCAATATCAAATATTCAAGTTTATCTTCATGATATCAACTACCAAAAAAGGCTGGAGTTAGTGGAACCGAGAACATGAGTAGAGGATTTTCTTAAAAACCAGAGGTAGGGAAAAAAGATGAATGTGGATATGTTCCATAGTTGAGATGACGATATTGAAGCAATTCTCACTAATAGGAGGAAAAGAAAAAGGAATTCATGTTTGTTTAATATTTACTTTGATCAGACACTATAATAGGTTCTTTACATATAGTATATCATTTAATGTGCTCAATATTTCTATAAGACAGATATTATCATCCTTATTTTGCAAGTCAGGAAACTGAGGCTAAGAGTGTTTTTCTTGGCCAGGCATGGTGGCTCATGCCTGTAATCCCAGCACTTTGGGAGTCCAAGGAGGGTGGATCATGAGGTCAGGAGATCGAGACCATCCTGGCTAACACGGTGAAACCCCATCTCTACTAAAAATACAAAAAATTAGCCAGGCGTGGTGGCGGGCGCCTGTAGTCCCAGCTACTTGGGAAGCTGGAAGGCTGAGCTTGCAGTGAGCCAAGATGGCGCCACTACACTCCAGCCGGGGCCAAAGTGCGAGACTCTGTCTCAAAAAAAAAAAAAAAAAAAATGTGTTTTTCTTGACTAAGGTCACAAAGGTACTACACAGCAGAGGGAATAAAAAAGCAAATTAGTTGACTAGATGATGTTATCTCTATTTTGTTGATGACCATTAATTTTTTATGAAGTAGGAATTCAGGTCAGGTAAGTGATAATAATCTAGCAAGGGCTGTAGTTATGAGCTAACTTGTGTTTCCCCAAATTTATGTGTTAAAGTCCTAACCCTCAGTACTTCAGAATGTGACTGCATTTGGAGAGAGACTCTTTAAGTGGTAATTAAGTTAAAATGAGATAACAAAGATAGGCCCTAATTCAATACGGCTGGAGTCCTTATAAGAAGAAGTAATTAGGACACAGAACTGTATTTGTACAGAAGGAAGACCATGTAAAGACCCAGGAGAGGACAGCCACGTACAAGCCCAAGAAGAGAGACCTCAGAGGAAGCTAGCTCTGCAAACACCTAGTTCTGGATTTCTAGGCTCCAGGACTACAAAAAGAAAAAAAAAAATTCTGTTATATAAGTCACCCTATCTGTGGAATTTTTATGGCTGCTCTATCAAACTAATACAAATTTTGATATTGGAAAACAGGGTGCTACTGCAACTAATAAATAAAAATATGGATTTGGCTTTGGAAGCACATAATGAGTAAAGGTTGGAAGAGTTTCTAAGTACATGTTAGAAAAAGCCTAGATTGCTTTGAAGATGTTAAAAAAATATGGATGTTAAAGGTGATTCTGGTGAAGATTCAAAAAGAAATGAAGAGAGGTATAGAGAAAGCTTTTATTGTGTTAGAGAATACATATATCATCATGAAAATAATGGTTATATGAACATTAAAGCTGCTTCTGGTGACATCTCAGATGAAAATGTGTAACATATGACTGGAAACTGGAGGAAAGGTGATCCTTGTCATACAGTGGCAAAGATCTTTGCCAAATTGTGTTCTAGCATTTTGTGGAAAGTAGAACTTATAAGCAATAAATTTGGATATTTAGCTGAGGAGATTTCTAAGCAAAGTGTTTAAGATGCACTCTGGTTTCTCCTTTCTGCTTATGGTAAAATGTGAGAGAAGAGCCATCAACTGAAGAATTTTTTAAAAATTAGTAAGTGTTTATATTTTTCAAAATTATGTTGTTGTGCATATTTAAGGCATACGACACAATGTTATGGGATATATAGAGAGAGTTAAAAGGTTACTATGGTGAATCAAATGAATACACCAACCAACTCACCAAGGTACTTATTTATTGTGTGTGTTTCTGTGGCTACAGCAGCTAAAAAATCTACTCATTTAGAAGAAACTCCAAATATATTATAATTTTATTATCTATAGTTCTCATGTTGTGCATTAGATCTCTAGATTTTTTACATCCTACATATCTGCTACTTTGTATCTTCTGACTTACATTCCCCAGTTCCTCTTCCCTTGCCCCTAGTAACCACTGTTCTCTATCTGTGTATATTTGATTTTATTTTAGATTTCACATATAAGTGAGATAATGCAATATTTTTTGTGTGTGTCTGGTTTATTTCACTTAGGATAATGTCCTCCAGTCTCATCCATGTTGTGGCAAATGGCAAGATGTCATTCTTTTTAGGGCTGTAATATTTCATTATATATATATGTGTGTGTGTGTGTGTCTGTGTATGTATATATATATGAATGAACATATATAATGAAATATGTAATATATAAATATAAATGAAATATTACATATTTATATATATATATGAATTGTTAAACACACACAAAAAATAGAATGTGAAGATTTCCAAAGTTGTCAGCCTATCCTATATTTTAAAAAATGAGAAAGCATATTCTGGAGAGAACAAGGTTGTGGCTAAACAGTCATTTGCTAAAAAGATTATGAGTGTGTCTCGTGGGTTAATCAACTATCTCAGCAGAAGCCAAGATCTGATTATCCAGAAAGATCTGTGGAGGATCTTTTTGTCTGAAAGCATGGACTCTAGTGAATTTCATGGGAGATCAATAATATTTTTGAAAATTTTGTACCAGCAGAAATTCTGCTAACTTGTATTGAACAGAACGGAGATGAGATTAAATGAAGGAAGGTTGTTGGACTTCTGTGATTCTACAAGATCGTCAGTAGGGATATCTAACTGTGAACATAAATTATCCTTCAAGAAAGGGGAAAGATAATCTTGAAGGCAGTTCAGAGGTTAGCATGACTGGTATAGAGAGCACAGATTCAGGGGATGGGGCTGCTGCCATGGTGAACCTGGAAGGCAGGGCCGCACAGATGGGCCTAGAGAACAGATCATCAAGTCAAAGAGGATTATTCTTGAACCTTACAATCGAATAGAATTTGCCCTGATAGGTTTTGGACTTACTTGGGGCCCACGACTCCATTGTTATTTACAATTTCACCCTATTGTAATGAGAATAATTATTGTATAACTGTCTCACAATTGCATTTTGAACGCAGATAATTTGTCTCATTTCCCAGGTTTACAGCCGGAGAGAAATTTTCCCTCAGAATAAATCATACTTTAAGTCTCACCCATTCCTGATTTAGATATTTAGATGAGATTTTGGCCTTACATTGATTCTGAAATGGGTTAATACTTTTGTTTTGGGCTGTTTAGAAGGGGTATATATATTTTGCGTGTGAGATGAACATTCATTTGGGACTTCAGAAGGTGGAGAGTTATGGGCTGAATTGTGTCCTCCAAGATTTATAAGTTGAAGTCCTGAATTCCAGTAACTCAGCATGTGACTGCATTTGAAGAGAGGATCTTTAAAGAGAGAATTAATTTAAAATACAGTCACTATGGTGGACCCTGCTCCAGTATGACTGGCGTCCTTAGAAAAAGAGGACATTAGGACACAGACATGTTTGTGTACAGAGAGAAGACCGTGCAAAGACACAGGGAGAAGATGGATGCTTACAAGCCAAGGAGAAAGGTATCAGAAGAAGCCAACCTTGCCAACATCAGCATTCAGACCACTAGGCTGCAAGACTGTGAAAAAGTAAATTACTGTTGTTTAAGTTACACAGTTAATGGTACTTTCCTATGGCAGCCCTACCCCACTAATACAGCTGTCTAGAGTAACACTCAGGAAAAGTCATACTACATGAGAAATATAGTGGTTACTCTCATATATTTATTTTAATAAAAATTGCATTGCAAAAATTGTGTATATGTATACGTGTGTATGTGTGTGTATATATATATTGTTTTCAAAAATGTGAACATCACAGAAGAGAATTTCACCTAAATACAGTGGCTGCCTCCTACCACTCAAAACAAATATTAACATTTTACTATTTTTTTCCAGTTGGTTGCAATATACTTTTTTACTTATATAAACTGTTTATCTTACTTTACCCATAACATTTTTAAAGTTAATTTACTTTTCATTCAAGTGTTTAATGTATTTTTCAAGCTTTGTTTAGGTATAATTAGTATATAGCAAATGCTCCATAATTAATGTATACACTTTGGACATATGTGTACACTCAAGTTACCATCACCTCAATCAAGGTAGTCAACATATACGTCAATTCAAAACGCTTCCTTGTGTCCCTTTGTTGTTGTTATTTCTGATAAGAATACTTAACATGAGATCTAACCTCTTAAATTTTTATGTGTGCAATACCTTATCGTTAACTATATGCACACATATTTTAAATTTAGCATTTTCACATGCTACCAAAAACATTCCATAATTGTAATTTTAATGGTCTTATAATATTTCATCATATTTGTCTATTTTATATATACTTAAATTGCTTATGTTTTCACTACTCTGAATAATGTTTCAAGAAGCACCTATATGAATTAATAGTTTCTAAAATTTGATTATTTCCTTAACTAGATTCCTAACGGTAGGAATATTAGATGACAGTTCCAGGAATGTAGTTCTAGCATATACTGTGTACATAAAGATGCTGCGAATATGGTCAATATGTCACAAGAAGGGAAAGAATATGGATTGGGATGCATTGGACCCCTAATACGTGCCAAATTCTACACAAGGCATTTTAATATATTTTTCTCACTATTAATATAAGCCTATGGGTCCTCTTATATGTATTTTAAAAATGAAACGGAGGCTCAGAAGCCTAAATAACTTGCTCAAGGTCACACAACTAGTAAGTGACAGAGTAGTAGGCTATCAGAAAGCATGGCCTCATTGAACATAAGAAAGGACTATTTTATCATCACTGTGCGGATTTTTTTTTGCTTGTTTGCTTTTTTTTTTCTTGTGAGGAGAATAGTTTCTATCATAGGCACTATGTCATTTTTCTTTAACTATATCCAGTATATAGAAAAATGATAATTTCCAGTATGCTCTGCTTTTATGACCCTCATTTCCATGTTGTATACCAGTAATCGTTCTTTCCAATAGGATGGAGAGAGACAGTCATCTTTGGGCTTATGAGAGTGAGGCAGTACTGGTGCTTCAGGACCTGTCAGAGTAGATGGCTGCCATAAACCTACGAGCAGGTAATACAGACGGGGCCATGTTTTTTCACGGCTACACTCAGGCTACCTGGGATTTTTCCTTTATAAGTGGACTAATTTTAGACCACCATTATATCTGTCTGTCTGACTCCAGCAGTTAATGGGTGTTCTCCCCCATATCCTGGCAAGTGACTAAATTGTTTCACATCCGTGGTTTTTACTGCTTTTCTTTTGTATTTTTTTGTGCTTTTATGGAGTACTTTAATGAAGCTTGGGATATGACACGTCAGGGTGATAAGCTGATTATCATTAATAGTCTTTAAACAGAAATCTAATTTATAAGTACTAAAAGTCTCCTTTTAAAATGTGTGGTTGTCATAGTGCCTATCTATTCAATCAACTTAGTCAAAACAAGAAAATCTGTAGCCATTTTTGCATCCAAGGCATATCAATGGCTGAGACAGCATAGTTATACCTGGCTTCGGAGCTGGGTATATGTGCACTTTTCTAGTTATCTAATAATAATACCCTGTTCTCTGGTGGCTTTATGCATTTCTAGCTGTGATGTTGCTTTAACAATGTGCATGGCAAAAGCCACATTGAAGCAATCTAATAATATTTGAGCTCTGATAAGGTTAAGTCTAGGTTTATATATAAAAGTGTAAGTCAAGAATGCCTACATTAAAGAAAGATGGGGTGTTGCAGCATTTGTAGGAATTTTGTGGTCATTTTTATAACATCTAATGTCATATTCTTATTTTGACATTTTCCCATCTTACTATAGAATAATTTGCAGGACATTCATCTATGATGTTGCCTGAGGTTAAAGCTCTATTTTCAAAGTATAGATTCCTGAAATAAGTATTGTACGATAATTTTCTTTCTGCACATAAATTGTACATACTTCCTGGAATAATTACTCATTTGTCTATACATACCATGTATTTCTGAAATTATCTATAAATACAAGATTTATATGTACAAACACATTAAAATGAGATATTTAAATGAAGAAATTTCTGGATTTGGAGCATTTTCTTGGACAGGGAGGTAAGTGGTACAAATTTAAGTTAAATTGCTTTATTTTTATTGTAATTACTAGAAGTTTTAATCAAAACTGAACAGTAATGTAAGCACTTGGGAACAAAGTACACTTAAATCTTCAACTAATTTTAATGTCTAAAGCTGCTTCTCTCAATAGCTCTGAAATCAGTTTGGCCCTTGATTGCCAGAAAATGCACAAACAACATGGAAACTCTTAATGATTCGTACCGTGTGTAATGCATACTGACTGAGGATGGCAACAAAGAAGCTGAGGAAAAGACATAGTGTGATCTGAAAATCATACTTAAAGCAAATCAGAGAAGTAAAAAAAAGTTCTCTCTTATTACTGCAGAAAATGATGCAAGGCACTTTAACTGCTTCTATTCAACAGAACTGCTACAAAAATTAAAAAAAAAGAAAGAAAAAAAGATTAGTTGGGTCAAGTAGGATAACATTATCAGTAAGATGTTTCCAGAAAATGCTCAGGGAATCATCATCTACTGACAGAACAATGCATGAGTAGTAGGTTATGAACCAGAACATAGGGAGCAAAATTATACAGATATAATTGATTCCTGAAGTAAAGTTTTCTTTCTTAATGAGTACACACACTTCTACAGTTCATGGGGGAAAACCATCGAAAATAGTTAGAAGATGGCGTAGTTTGTATGATCAGTTGTCAGAGATCTTGTACTAACACAGCTGAAGAAAAATCGCATGCCAAACTTACAGGATATTTATGTAAGAAAGGAGAAAATGCTTTTTAAACGGCATAAAAAAACTGAGGTGCCTTGAAAAGGAGCTTCCTTATGTACCAACTGAGCTTTATTATTTTAATCTAGTTGTGGGTAGGGGAAAAAAGAACAAAAGTAGAGGAATGGAAAAGACATATGCTTTCCACCAAACAGAAATTATATCGCTTTTATAAAAAGTCCAGTTTTTAGGCATGGTTGCTGAATATAATCTTGAGTTTGACACCTTGCCATATTATACTTCTTATCAGAAAGTTTGACAATTAACATATCTTTTCAGAGTTGGTGATAGATAATGATGATGTTGTGTTCTTTATTGTAACAGTCATATTTAAAATCATGAACTATTATTTTTTAAAGTTAAGCAGTAAGTCACAATCATTGTAAAAAGGTTGAAATTACTGTTAAGTTTAGCTTAAAGCTTCTTCCTTACATATTTTAAATTTGGCCTAAAGGTTCCTCCACACACAGTGAACCGTAACCTAACTGGATGTGTAAACAGACTATAAGCTACTCTTGTAGCAATCAACAAGTTTCAGCAAATCACACGGAGCCAATTATTTAAACGGTATTCAAATGAGGCAAACACTAAGCTGTAACCAATCCAGCTGTTTCTGTACCTCACTTCTATTTTCTGTATGTTATTTTCTTTTTCTCTGTCCATAAATCCTCTCTAATCATGCAGCAGTGCCAGAGTTGCTCTGATCCTATTCTGGTTTGAGGGTTTCCTGATTTGCAATTCATTCTTTGCTCAAACTCTGTTAAATTTAATTTGTCTAAGGTTTTTCTTTTAACGGTATATAGATACATCTGAAGTTAAAAAAAAAAGGAAAGTTCTAGTCTCCCAGTTCATCCTTGAAGGTGAATGAAAATTAAAAGTGTGGCATAGATCCTTTCAGACTTTTTGTACTTATATAAATACATAAACAGAGGAACATGCACTACAGTATGTATGATTCAATTAACATCTGGTTTGTGAGTAATATTTTCAGTTGTTAACGTATTACTGGACATTTAAGTAGACTTGTCATTGTTGCTTCACAAACGAGGCTGAAATGGACATCCTTATACATACATCCTTTTGCACTCATGAAAGAATAGAGAGACATAGAAGATAACTGCTGAATCAAAGGAAATGTGTATTTTAAGTTAGGATTAAAACTTCTCAATTTACTTCCAAATATGCATATCCCACTAAGAGTGTTTGAGTGTATTCTTTATTCTACACTCTCCCCAAAAGGAATATACCAGTTTTGTTTTTCTTCTTCATTTTTACAGAATAAAATAATATTTCAATAAACTTTCAAATATTTTATATAAAATGTATTGCTGCTTTAATTTAATTTTAAGTCTAAATTCCCGTCTTTTAAAAATCTTCGTTTATTGAATTCTGAATTCCCATGAATCTTTAACTTTTCCCTTGAGCATACTTAAAAACTAATAATAATATCTGGTTAACAATGTTCCATAGTTCTTCCTGCTATAGTCTAATCCCTTTAAGTAAAAAATATATTCAAAATCACACATGAATCTAAAGATCTGTCATTTAGCTCTCATCTTCCATAAGAACTTGATCTATGGGCCGGACGCAGTGGCTAACGCCTGTAATCCTAGCACTTTGGGAGGTCGAGGCGGGCAGATCACCTGAGGTTGGGAGTTCGAGACCAGCCTGACCAACATGGAGAAACCTCGTCTCTACTAAAAATACTAAATTAGCTGGGCATGGAGGCGCACGCCTGTAATCCTAGCTACTTAGGAGGCTGAGGCAGGAGAATTGCTTGAACCCAGGAGTCAGAGGTTGCAGTGAGCCAAGATCGCACCATTGCTCTCCAGCCTGGGCAACAAGAGCAGAAACTCTGTCTCAAAAAAAAAAAGAAAGAACTTGATCTATGGATTATCACT
>NW_012114722.1:6300324-6307676 GCF_000951035.1 Colobus angolensis palliatus | reverse complement strand
ATATATATAACTTGTACCTCTCCACTGACTCTTTTCTTCAACCTTAATATATTGTCACATTTTTTTCTGCTTAAAAATAATCCTCTTGTGGAATGTAACATCGGTTAAATGGTAGAGCACGCAGCTCTAAACTACTGTCCCTCCACAGAAAAAACAAACAGAAATTGTCCACACCAAATTTACCAGAACTCTTGAAAACAGTCAAAGGTTTACCACAACAAAGTGAATCCTGAATCAAGAAAAAGGCAACTTAAAATAGTAGGAAAGTTTATGCCAATTTTGCTTTCCCTTACCCTACTTTGTCCAGAGCTCATAGGTCATCTTGACACAGCAGCTCATATTCCCAATGAATACCCCTGGTCCCTGGCAACAAATAAAGCAGGAAATAACTTAACTAAAACTTATCATGTTTGTGTAGCTCCCATCTAACCAGTTTGGGAGCTACCTGAAAGACTGGGGAAAACCTATGGCTGACACCATATCAATAGTGAAAAGTTGAAATATTTTCTCTTAACATTAGGAGTAAGACAAGGATGCTTATTTCACCACTGCTATTTAACATTGTATTGGAAATTCTATCCCAAGAATTATGAAAGAAAAAAAGATAATAAAAGTCATTCTAATTGAAGAGGAAGAAGTAAAACTCTTTCTGCACATGACATGATGATATATATAGAAAACTACAAGGAATCCACAAGAAAGCTATTACTACTGAAATACAAATTCAGCAAACTTGTAGGGTACAAGATTAACACACAAACATGAGATGAATTTCTATACACCAGAAATAAGCCACCCATGGAGCAAATTAAGAAAATAATTGTATTTACAATAGCATACAAAGTACCTACAAATAACTTTAAACAAGAAGGTGAAAAACTTGTTCACAGAAAAAACATTGCTGAAAGAAATGAAAGAAGACGTAGTTAAATGAAAGACATTCCATGCTCATGGATTTTATATTGGTAAGAGGCTACTCAATACTCAATACTACTCAAATAAATCTACAGATTCAATGCAATCCTTAACAAATTTCAAATTTTTAAAATTTAAAAATGGAACAAGTGATTCTCAAATAAACAGGGTATTGCTTGGGTATGTAAATAGCTGAAATAATCTTTCAAAAGAAAAATTAAGTTGGAGAACTTACACTTCCCGATTTACTGCAAAATTTACTGTATAAAGGTACAGTTATCAAAACAGAGTGCTACTGGTATAAGAATAGACATATAGGAGAGTAGAATAGAATTGAGAGTCCTGAAACAAACCTCTGCATCTATGGTCAATTGATTTTTAACAATGGTGTCCAGATCATTCATAGAAGAATTCACATTATTTTTAACAAGTGGCTTTGAGACGACTGGTCATCCCTCATTCAAAGGATTAATGTTGGACCCCTTACCTAACACTATATACAAAAATTAACTCAAAATGAATCACCAACCTAAATATGAGAGTTAAAAGCTTAAAATTATTAGAAAAAAACAGAAGTAAATATTTATTATCATGGATTTGTCCGTAGATTCTTAGACATGACACCAAAAATGTGAGCAACAAAAGAAGATAATAAAAATAAATAATTTTCACTTTATCAAAATTAAACATTTGTGTACATCGAATGATATTATCAAGAGATATAGATAGTATTTGCAAACATATATCTATCTAAGTGTCTTGTATTAAGAATGTATAAAGAACTCTTACAAATCAAAAACCAAAAACTAAACTTTTTTCAAGTTGGAGGAACAACAACTTTGCAGTGGACCTCACCAACTTAGAAATGGCAAAATAGTGTGTGCAGACTCACACTGTGAACTTTTATCCAACACGAAACATGTGAATTCAACATAAAAGCAAATAAAACTTTGGTTACTAGAAAAAAGGAGGCAAGCTGCAGCGTTTGTGGCGGAGTCTTGTGGAAAACTGTCAGTGAATTTCCAATACATAAGCGAGGGAGTGAATGTCTTTGCGATACACATTTCCACTGGATAACTGGGAGATCCTGGCCATGAGGGAGTTCCTTGTCCTTCCTAAGCCTTGTATCTGACTTGCAGAGCAATGGGAAGACTATAACAAGGAAAGCACTGGAAAGTGTTCTACATGAGCTTCTCGGTATAAAGAGAAGGAAGCCATTCCTGATTCTACCTCATAGTGGGTGGTGTGGAAACTTGCCAGCTAGCAGGTGGGGCAATCAATGGTTTGCAGAGTCTTGGGCCAGGAATTGGTTATCTAGTCTTGAGTCGGAGATGGGTCCCCACAGACAGACCTGAGAGATGACTGTGGCATGGATTTCAGCCAAGGGTGCTGGAATTAGGCAGCTCCTCTTCATAGGCCTAGACTGAGAGGAGATATTTCTCAGAGGCATTGTTTTAGCCGAAATGTTGAGTATTACAGACTGAAGCAGTTTCATGGACTTAAAGCAAACTACATGTGATTTAACTCTTCCTAATTTGTGGCCAAAGTTGGGCAATGGGAGGATGCCCTGACAGGTCTGGAGTGTAGGAGAAAAGTGTATCCCATTACTGCTCACTAAGCTGTGAAACTGGAGATGCCCCTCTTGTGTACTTATGCTCGTTTTTAGTCTTGCAAATTTCTGCAGACTGCTTGAATTCCTTCCCTGAAAAAGAAAAAAGGGATTTTTCTTTTCTACCATATGGCCGGGCTGCAAGTTTTCTAAACTTTTTGAATTGCTATCTACCGTATTTGTTACTGTTTTGTATTCTTTTTGATTCATATTTTTGTCTATGGCTCTTTTTCTGATTTTAATTGATCATATTATATATTCCATTTTTTCTCCTCTCTTAGTTTATCAATTATACTTTGTAAAATGTTATTCAGTGGTTACTTTAGAGTTTTCAATGTACACTTACAATTAATCCAAGTCCACTTTTAAATAATACTATACTCTTCAGAGATAATGCAAGTAGTTAACAGAGATTCACAATTATTTTCTGATGTTTCTTATACTGTTGCCATTTATTTCTGTTTATCACAAACTATATTTGCTATAAAACATCATTACTGTTATTATTTTCAACAAACTGTTATCTTTTAGATCAGTTAAGAATAAGAAAAGTAAAATATGTTAATTTACCTTCATTTATTTCTTCTCTAAATCTCTTCCTTTCCTCACGTGTATCTGAATTTATGACTTGCATCATCTTCTTTTATTCTCAAAAAAATTCTATTGTTTTAAGGAAAGACTTTATTTGAAAGATTTTTGCACAAGGGAAGGATATAATTACACTAAGGAAAATGTTCTGACCATAAGATCTGCAAGCATTCAAAGTTTAGACAAAAACAGTTTTTATTTTTATTATTTTTTTTAATTCTCCTAAGAATTTCTTCTAAAATTTCTTGTATGACAGGTTTCCTTGTGACAGATTCTCTCAATTTTTGGTTTTCTCAGAAAGTCTTTATTTCTCCTTTGCTTTTGAAAGCTTTTTAAACTATTCTTTTCAAAGGAAATGAAGTTCTAGTTTGGTTGATTATTTTCTTTCAACACATTTAATGCTTCACTCCATTATTTTGTCTTTTTTTTTAAACTTGCATGGATTCTGAGGAGAAAGTCTGATTTAAATCTTATTTTTGTTCCTCTGTTGCTATACCTTTTTGTCCCCTTCTGGCCTCTTTCAAAATTGTCTCCTTACCTTTGTTTTCGGCTATTTGAACATTGTATGCCTAGATATAGGTTTTTGGTATTTATTATGCTAGGTGTTCTCTGAGTTTCCTGAATCTGTGGTTTTGTGTCTCTCAATAATTTTGAAAAATTCTCAATCATTATTACTTTATACATTTCCCATGTTCTTTTATTTTTTAATCTTTTGGTATTCCCATTATCCATATTTTATACCTTTTTAAATTGTCCCACAATTCTTGGATATTATCTTCCATTTTTAAAATTCTTTTTTTCTCTTTCCATTTCAGTTTTGGAAGTTTCTGTTGACAGATTTTCATACTTACTGATTCTGTCTTTGGCTATGTCCATTCTGTTGATTGCCCATCAAATTCATTCTTTACTGTTTTTACAGTGTTTTGTAATTACTAGTATTTCCTTTTAATTGTTTCTTGCAGTTTCCATCTCTCTGCGTGTATTACCTGTCTATTCTTGAATGTTTTCCACATTTTAAATATACACTACTTAATATATTAATCATACTTGTTTCAAAATTTTGGACAATAGTTTTCTGCTGTAACTGTCTGGTTCTTGTACTTGCTTTCTCTCTTCAAACTATCATTTTTGTCTTTTAGTATACTTTGTGATTTTTTACTGAATGTAAGATATAATGTACTGAGTGAAAAGAGCCTAGGTAAATAGGCAGTAAGTGTGAGGATTTTGCTTCGGCCAGTAGTTCATCTGTATTTACTATTTGCTGTTGTTCTATATGTCAGAGGCTAACATTTCCTCTGCCATCCTACTGTCTGTCTCCCCCTTTGTCGTCTTTAGGTTTTCCTAGAGATTTTTTTTTTTTTTTTTTTTTTAGATAGAATCTCTCTCTGTTGCCCAGGCTGGAGTGCAGGGGCTTGATCTCTGCTCACTGCAACCTCTGCCTCCCAAGTTCAAGCGATTCCCGTGCCTCAGCCTCCTGAGTCGCTGGGATTACAGGCGCACACCACCACTCCCAGCTAATTTTTGTATTTTTAGTGGAGATGGAGTTTCACCATGTTATCAGGCTGGTCTTGAACCCCTGACCTCGTGGTCTGCCCGCCTCGGCCTCCCAAAATGCTGGGATTACAGGCGTGAGCCACCGCGCCCGGCTGAGACTTCCTAAATAAGATCTGAGTAATGCAGTTCTTTCAGTTTTAATCGTCTTAGTTATAATAGAGGAGCCCATTTGACGCGGTGGTAAGGTTGGGGTAGGGGAAATATCCTATAGTCTTATGATAATGTCTGTCTTTTAATTAGCCTTTGTGCCTGAGCAGTGCTTATCAATTGTGCCATAAGTGCTTATCAATTGTTTCTTACTTTCTGCCCTCCCCACAAGTTGAAACATGAAGGCTAGAAGTGACTGGAGTTGTTGATGGATGGATAGAGACTTCGTACTGATTGCCATGTTGTGATTGAGCTTTAAAAGATGACTGCAGTCGGGTAAGTTTTGCCTCCAGTTTCGTCATGCTCTGGATAAACTCAATGTGGTCAGATTCTGGTTAAATAGTTTTCCTCGAGGGCATTTTTTTTTTTTTTTTTTTTTTGGAGAGCAGAATGCTCTAGGCATATTTTTAAACGGCAATTTTTCTTTCTCTGTATTGGCAGAAGGGAATTTTTCTTCATTGTACACTCTCCCCAATGACCTGGTGGGGATCCTAGAGGTAAAATTCAGGAACGTGTAGGGGCTACCACTAAAACTGGGACTCACTGCAATTTTTAAATCTCAAATGTGTCAAGACTGAGCCTCCAGCAATTTGTCAATTACATTTTAAGTGTTTATACTCTGGTTCCAGTGGTAGGCTTCTACTTCTGAGTTTCTGCTCTGGTAATCTGTTATTCTCTGTATTCGTCTGTATTTCCAAATTTGGAGCACTGATTTCCCCGGTGACCTAAATTCTCTAATACATCCAAGAAGAGCTACTGACTTTCTGCTTATTTAACGTTTTTCTTCATGCTGATGAGGCCAGAATGCATTAGCTATTTATCCTGATGTTCTCCCTCCCATCGCCAATCCCAACAGGCCCCAGTATGTGTTGTTCCCCTCCCTATATCCATGTGTTTCCATTGTTCAGCTCCCACTTATAAGTGAGAACATGAGGTGTTTGGTTTTCTATTCCTGTGTTAGCTTGCTGGGGATAATGCCTTCCAGCTCCATCCATGACCTGCAAAGGACACGATCACGTTCCTTTTTATGGATGCATAGTATTCCATGGTGTATATGTAAGACATTTTCTTTATCCAGTCAATCATTGATGGGTGTTTGGGTTGATTCCACATCTCTGCTAGTGTGAATAGTGCTTCAGTGAGCATATGCATGCAAGTATCTTTATAATAGAATGAGTTATAATCCTTTAGGGATATACCCAGTAGTGGGATTGCTGGGTCAAATGGTATTTCTGCTTCTAGGTCTTTGAGGAATTGGCACACTGTCTTCCACAATGGTTGATCTAATTTACATTCCCACCAACAGTGTAAAAACGTTTCTATTTCTCCACAGCCTCACCAGCATCTGTTCTTTCTTGACTTTTTAATAATCACCATTCTGACTGGTGTGAGATGGTAACTCATTGTGGTTTTGATTTGCATTTCTTTAATGATCAGTGATGTTGAACATTTTTCATGTTTGTTGATCTCATGAATGTCTTCTTTTGAGAAATGTCTGTTCATGTCCTTTGCCCACTTTTTAATGGGGTCATTTGTTTTTTCTTGTAAATTTGTTTGCTTCTTGCTGAACAATATTGATCACTTCAGTTCACAGTAAATATTTTTGTAAGACCATTAGCTTCAACATGAATTAAGAGACACTGATGATTACTTTGACCAAAAGCATTTTCCTTCCTATCTCCAGCTTGCTATAATGTCCATGTTAGTCATTTCTATAAGCAAAGGCACTGAAAATATTTTTAAAGACAATATTCTACTATCATCAGTTACTTTATCAAATTAGATATTCAACCAACCCATTCCTGAAGGGAGGTGAGATGAGGTAAGTTTTTATGAGTGAGAGAAGGGACAGAAAATGGAAAAATTCAAAGTAAGGACAGGTTTATGTGGTTCTGACATCAGGAGAGAGCATCAGGACCCTGGATAGCCAGACACAAGGTTATATAATAAAACCTGGAAAAACAGTTGCTGGACACATTTAAAGCAGTGTGTAGAGGGAAATTTATAGCACTAAACGCCCACAAGAGAAAGCAGGAAAGATCTAAAATCAATACCCTAACATCACAATTAAAAGAACTAGAAAAGCAAGAGCAAACAAGTTCAAAAGCTAGCAGAAGGCAAGAAATAACTAAGATGAGAGCAGAACTGAAGGAGATAGAGACACAAAAAACCCTTCAAAAAATCAACGAATCCAGGAGCTGGATTTTTGGAAACAACAACAAAATTGATAGACCGCTAGCAAGACTAATAAAGTAGAAAAGAGAGAAGAATCAAACAGACACAATAAAAAATGATAAAGGGATATCACCATCGATCCCACAGAAATACAAACTACCATCAGAGAATACTATACACACCTCTATGCAAATAAACTGGAAAATCTAGAAGAAATTGATGAATTCCTGGACACATACACCCACCCAAGACTAAACCAGGAAGAAACAGAATCTCTGAATAGACCAATAACAGGCTCTGAAATTGAGGCAATAATTAATAGCCTACCAACCAAAAAAAGTCCAGGACCAGACAGATTCACAGC
>NW_012114722.1:6298386-6299124 GCF_000951035.1 Colobus angolensis palliatus | reverse complement strand
AACCAAAACAGCATGGTACTGGTACCAAAACAGAGATATAGACCAATGGAACAGAACAGAGCCCTCAGAAATAATACCACACATCTACAACCGTCAGATCTTTGACAAACCTGACAAAAGCAAAAAAATGGGGAAAGGATTACCTATTTAATAAATGGTACTGGGAAAACTGGCTAGTCATATGTAGAAAGCTGAAACTGGATCCCTTACTTACACCTTATACAAAAATTAATTCAAGATGGATTAAAGATTTAAATGTTAGACCTAAAACCATAAAAACCCTAGAAGAAAACCTAGGCAGTACCATTCAGGACATAGGCATGGGCAAGGACTTCATGACTAAAACACCAAAAGCAATGGCAACAAAAGCCAAAATAGACAAATGGGATCTAATTAAACTAAAGAGCTTCTGCACAGCAAAAGAAACTACCATCAGAGTGAACAGGCAACCTAAAGAATGGAAAAAAATTTTTACAATCTACCCATCTGACAAAGGGCTAATATCCAGAATCTACCAAGAACTTAAACACATTTACAAGAAAAAAAAACAAACAACCCCATCAAAAAGAGGTCAAAGGATATGAACAGACACTTCTCAAAAGAAATTTACGCAGCCAACAGACACATGAAAAAATGCTCATTATCACTAGCCATCAGAGAAATGCAAATCAAAACCACAATGAGATACCATCTCACACCAGTTAGAATGGCAATCATTAAAAAGTCAGGAACAACAGG
>NW_012114722.1:6288395-6297859 GCF_000951035.1 Colobus angolensis palliatus | reverse complement strand
AGAATGGCAATCATTAAAAAGTCAGGAACAACAGGTGATGGAGAGGATGTGGAGAAATAGGAACACTTTTACACTATTGGTGGGAGTGTAAACCAGTTCAACCATTGTGAAAAATAGTGTGGCGATTCCTCAAGGATCTAGAGCTAGAAATACCGCTTGATCCAGCAATCCCATTACTGGGTATATACCCAAAAGATTATAAATCATGCTACTATAAAGACACACATACACCTATGTTTATTCCGGCACTATTCACAATAGCAAAGACTTGGAACCAACCCAAATGTCCATCAGTGATAGACTGGATTAAGAAAATGTAGCACATATACACCATGGAATACTATGCAGCCATAAAAAAGGATGAGTTCATGTCCTTTGCAGGGACATGGATGAAGCTGGAAACCATCATTCTCAGCAAACTATCACAAGGACAGAAAACCAAACACTGTATGTTCTCACTCATAGGTGGGAATTGAACAATGAGGACACTTAGACACAGGGTGGGGAACCTCACACACCGAGACCTGTCATGGTGTGGGGACAGGGGGAAGGATAGCACTAGGAGGAATACCTCATGCAAATGACGAGTTAACGGGCACAGCAAACCAACATGGCACATGTTTACCTATGTAACATAACTGCACATTGTGCACAAGTACCCTAGAATTTAAAGTATAATTAACAAAAAAAAAAGAAAAGGAAAACAGTTCTCAACTTCATACTTTTCTGACATTGGCTGCATTTTTTATATCTTATCTATTTTTTAAGTAATGCATTACTCAAAAGTTATCTTTTCCACCTAACTTTCCTTGATCTTCAAAACTGTATATTTCCCCCTTCATCTCCATAACCCTGATTACACTCTGACTTACGTTAAATTGTATACTCTAGCTTCTCTCCCCATTCTAGATTGTAAGCTATTTCAGGACCAATCAGGTGATTGACTCTAGACTGAAAGTTGCTGGAGCTGAGTTGCATCATAACCGAGTGAGGAACTCCTTATTAATAGATTCCTGGGCCTATCCCAGATCTCCCATGTGTATAGTTAGAATTTTTTATGCTAACGTAACCTTGACATATGATTACGTGGGGACAAGAACAGAACAGAACATTAGCTTTAATAACAAGATGTATAGTTAATTTTTAGGCACACTAAAATTTGAGAAGCCCTTATCTGCGGAAACTGGCTGGGAAATGCTTGCTGATCAAGAGAAATAATACATTTTTGCAGTGACTTCTTTAGCTTCTGTGGCCAGTGGTCACTTTTTCGCAGCTTTGAGCAAAGAGTAGGTGAAGTTTGTCTTGAAACCCTGTTCTTTCCCCTCTTATTATGTCCCTGGCATTTCTGCCCAAATCCCCTTGCTTCCAGATCCCAATTTTTTCTCAAACTGATCTAGTGATCAACTAATATCTATGTTGTTAATTGACACTTTTCAATTATATTTCTTTATTTTTAGAGACAGAAGATTCCTTTGTCATCCAGTCTGGAGAGCAGTGGCATGAACATAGATTGTTTCTGCCTTGAACTTCTGGGCTCAAGGTATTCTCCTATCTCAGCTTCCAGAGTAGCTGGGGCTACAGAAGTGTTCCACCATCCTTGGATAATTTAATACATTTTAGGTAGAGACAGGGTCTTGCTCTCTTTCCCTGCTAGTCTTGCACTTCTGGGATCAATTGATACTCCCACTTCAGCCTTCCAAAACGTTGGGATTATAGACGTGAACCATTGCTCTCGGTCTACTTTTCAATTTAAAAAAGAGATTAGTTTTATGGACAACAAGGCTTTACATCCAAAAAGAATAATTTTATAAATGAGAAATTATAGATTTTATGATAGGCAATAAGAGAAATATTAAGAGTGTTAGGAGCTCTTTCTGGCACATCTCTGATTAGACTTCACACTGTTTAGATATATATTCAGCCTATACCCAAATGTAGCCTTGCTCATTTTTTGCAGCCTCCTCTGCACAATACGCCTTATAAATTAGAAGAGGTCACAGCCATTTTTTTAAAAAGAAGATTTGGGAGCTCTAAATATGCTGGACTGAATGATTCATGAGTTTTCCCTGAAACTCAATGATTTCAAAATATTCTATAATTTTTTTTTCAGATGTTTGCCCTGTGGGCTCAGAAAATTCAAGTACAACTGAGAAGAACAGAAAAGGCAAAAGGGTTTCACATATCTCAAGTTACAGAAATGCATACTTGCAGAAATACAGGACTAACAACACAAAGGCAGAGGCATCATACAGACTATTTTGAAGGTTATTTCAGCCAGATATTATGGTACAGATGTATAGCAGTACAAGGTAATTCAGATAAATTTAAGAGTATTAAAATGCCAATAAACATAAAATTATCAATTCAGTAGAGATCTATTTTACTTCATTGAGTAATGTTAACTAGCACTCCTAAACCTAAAATATAACCTTTCAGTTCTCTTTGCAAATGTTATTCTTTGCTGTTACCATTAAAATCATTTTAATGGGGCTATTACTTAGAGTGTCAATAATCCTTCAGAAAGAATTCATGTTGTTATAATATCTTTATTAATTAATTATTATTGTTATTATTATTTTCTGAGACGGAGGCTCCATCTGTCGCCCAGGCTGGAGGGCAGTGGCGCGATCTCAGCTCACTGAAAGCTCTGCCTCCCGGGTTCACGCCATTCTCCTGCCTCAACCTCCCAAGTAGCTGGGACTACAGGCGCCTGTCACAACGCCTGGCTAATTTTATTTATTTATTTATTTATTTATTTATTTGTATTTTTTACAAATAAACCAGGTTTCACGGTGTTAGCCAGGATGGTCTCGATCTCCTGACCTCGTGATCGCCTGCCTCGGCCACCCAAAGTGCTGGGATTACAGCCGTGAGCCACAGCGCCCGGCCTATTAATTAATTTCAAACCCTGAATATTTTCTTCCTGCACCCTGTTACATTGCAGAATCGCAGAATCTCTCTCTCTCTCTCTCTCTCTGTCTTTCCATGACATTCTATTATTTAGCATATTGACTTTTGCCTTTAGGCTTGACTCTTTAGCATTACAGAATAGCTACTGCAGTTGCAAAGATCACATTGTCCTCACATTTCCTTATTCCCTTTATTTATTTATTTATTTATTTATTTTATTATACTTTAAGTTCTAGGGTACATCCTTATCACCATTATTTAGAATGAGAACAGCTTTCTCAAAAGCTACCTGGGTGGAATTTTCTTTGTGGCTCACTGGCCATGACTTTGCCAATGAATATCAAAAGAAGATGAAATTACCATGATTTACTTAAACTTATCAATATTCGTCTCCTGGGATGTGGAGAAGGCACAGCCTCCTTATTAAAGCACCTGGCTGTCCAGAGCCTGACCAAAATTAGGGCTTTGTTACTAAGGAGTGTACAGGGTTGGGCAGGATAGAAAATGGCTATTGTGAGCTAAAAATATCTGCAATAGGGAGTTTAAATATGGTATTTCGGGGAAAAAGCCGCAAGTCTCTGCTTTTCAGCAAATAGCTGTTTGACGTGAAGTATTTTCCTCAGTTTTCTCTTCAGTAAATAAGAGAGTTTGACTAAATCAGTGATATTATGTGGTAACTGGCATAATATCTCAGAGGGAAATATCCAAAGTACCTTGGAGAATTTTTCAAAATGCATACCCAAATAGTATCCGTTCTCAGAATCATGAATTCTGAGATCCTTCTACCAAAATAAGGAATTGTTTTTGAGAGTAACTATTTTAACAGTCACGCTCTTCAAGTATACTGAGGCAAAAAGAATGTTTGAGAATTCTTGGAATAGATAATTTCTAGGTCTCCTGTAAGTACTGTCCTACTTTGTGTGTATATTCTAAAACATAATGCATTTCATAAAAGGGTTTATGTATTTTGATGTCAGTTAACAAAATTTAATTTAATGTATATTTTTAATAGCTAAAATTCAATTTACAGGAATTCATTTCTCTATAACCATTATCCTGAAGTTTGTCATATAGTTCTCATATGTTTGATAAAATAGAACATTCCCAGAATTTTCCTCAAATACCAGTTCAGATAAAATAAAAAAGACAAAATCAAATACTAGTTTCAAATACAATATTAGATATGAGGAATAATGCTGCAAATATAAAGCAGTAGATGACCTCTAAGGTCTTGTTCAGTTCTAAAATTATTTATATCTAGGCAATCTTCAGGCAGTCACTTATGGAACTACAGATTATCAATAACAATCACACAAAGAAAGTGTTTTAAACGTTCAATGTCATTCTTTGACCACAGAATCAGAAACAAATATCAGTTGCAATGGTCTGTCGATTTGAAAACGCTACACTAGGAGCTTTGGCCCAGTGCAATAAAGGTTCTTCAATATGTGGTGCCCAAAAGTCAAAGGTATAAAACTGAAGACAAAGCAAAGAAATGGCTAAGATGAAATGCCTGTTCTAAGATAAAAACAGACTGAAGAGAAAAAAGTTTCTCTACACGGTGGGTCTTCATGTAAAAATTTTATCATCTACTGTGTCACTATGTATGGGGCCATCTGAGAATTAACTGGTGTCTGAAACTTAATTGACTGATTGATCCATTAGCAGTTTTGTTTCACATTTGATCATTTTGTTGTTTTTTTTTTAGCCTCCTTAAACCTAGAAGAAAAGAATTATTTGTGGAGGAAGGGGCTTAGAATTTAAAAGACTGGATTTAAATCTAAGATCTAACATTTCATTAGTGGAGTTACCTAAGGAAAGTCTTATTTTTTTCTGTGATTATTAGGATAATAACATTTTTACATCATGGTGCTGTGATGGAGAATAGTAAAATAATATATGGAAAAGCATTATAGATGTGCTAGTTGTCACAATTTTCAGTTTAAAACCAAGAAACTCTATTACATATTAGCAATATGAGGACAACAATACTTGAAATTGTATAGAATTTTAAAAATTGATATGTAATATTCATATTTTAGGGGTTCATGTGACATTTTGATATACAATATGTATTGATCAAATCAAGGTAATTGGCCAACTTCAAATTGTACCATAAGGCTACAGTGACCGAAACACCGTGGTACTGGTATAAACATAGATACATAGGCAAATGGAACATAATAGAGAACCTAGAAATAAAGCTACACACCCACAACCAACTGATATTTTGACAAAGTATACAAAAACTTAAATTGGGGAAAGAACACTCCATTCAATAAGTGGTGCTGGAAAAATTGGATAGCCACATGTAGAAGAATGAAACAGGATCTCTGTCTCTCACCATATACAAAAATTAATTCAAGATGGATTAAAGACCTAAATCTAAGACCTGAAACCATAAATATTCTGGAAGAAAACCTAGGAAAACTCTTCTGGACATTAGCCTAGGCAAATAATTTAAGAGTAAGACCCCAAAAGCAGATGCAAGTCAAACAAAAATAAATAAATGAGACCTAATTAAACTAATTCAAGCTTCTGCACAGCAAAAGAAATAATCATCAGAGTAAACAGATAAACTACAGAAAATATTTTCAAATTATGCATCTGACCAAGGGCTAATATACAGAATCTGTAAGGAGCTCAAACAAGTAAGCAAGAACAAAACAAATACCTTCATTATAAAGAGGGCAAAGGACATGAATAGATATTTCTCAAAAGAAGATATGCAAATGATCAATGAACATACTAAAAAAGATTAACATCACTATCATCATGGAAATGCAAATTAAAGCCACAATGAAATACCATTTTACCCCAGTCAGTATGGACATTATTAAAAAGCTAAAAACCCAATAGATATTGGCATGGATGTGGTGAAAAAGGAATGCTTATACAATGCCATTGGGAATGTAAATTAGTATTATCTCTATAGAAAATAGTAAGGAGATTTCTCAGAGAACTAAAAGTAAATCTACCATTCAATTCAGCAATCCAACCACTGGGTATCTATTCAAAAGTAAAGAAGTCATTATATCAAAAAGACACCTGCATGCATATGTTTATTGCAGCAAAATTCACAATTGCAAAGATATGGAATCAACCTAAGTGCTCATCAACCAATGAGTAGATAAAGAAAATATGAAATATGTGTGTGTGTCTGTGTGCATGTGTGTGTGTTTGTGTGTGTGTGTGTGTATACCACGGAATACTGCTCAGCCGTAGAAAAGAATGAAATAATGTATTTTACAGCAACTTGGAGGCCATTATTCTAAGTGAAATAACTCAGCCATTGAAAACCAAATCACATATGTTCTCACTTATAAGTGGGAGCTAAACTACTAAGCTGTGGGTACACAAAGGCATACAGAGTGGTATAATGGACATTGAAGATTCACAAGTGGTGAGGACAAGAGGGAGGTGAGGGATTAACAACTACTTATTGGGTGCAGTGTACACTACCCCGGTGATGGGTGTATGAAAATCTTAGATTTCACCACTACACAACTCATCCATGTAACCAAAAACCATTTGTACCCCTAAAGCCATTGAAATAAAAAATAAAATATAAAAAAGAAAAATAAAAGCACAGTTCCACATAAAACAATACATAAAAAAGTAAATAAAATACTGGTTCAACTTTGAACAATAAAAAATCATAATATTTGGAATGCCTATCATCCCGAACTTTTTACTTTACATATGGAACACAACAATTCTCTTCTAGCTATTTTGAAATATACGATACATTATTGTTAACTATAATTTCCTTATTGTACTATTCAATATTAGAACTTATTCCTTCTATCTAAATGTATTTTTGTACCTGTTAACCAATTTCTCTTTATCCACCACTCCTCCATTCCCTTCCCTCCTCTAGTAACCACTATTCTGCTCTTTACCTCCATGACATCCACTCTTTCAGCTCCCACATATATAAAAAAATATGCAATATTTGTCTTTCTATGTCTGACCATATTGCACTTAACATAATGATTTCCAGTTTCATCCGTGTTGTTGCAAATGAAAGTATTTCATTCTTTTTTATGATCGAATAATATTTTATTATGAATATATACGATATTTTTATCTATTTATTTGTTAACGAACACTTAGGTTGATTCAGTATCTTGGTTATGGTGAGCAGTGCTTCAGTAAACATGAGAGTGCAGGTATCTCTTCAATATGCTGATTTCTTTTCTTTTTGGATATATACTTACGAGTGAGATCACTCGATCATATGGTAGTTCTATTTTTGGTTTTCTGAGGAAACTTAATATTGTTTATCACAATGGCTGTGTTATTCTACATTTCCACCAACAGTGGACAAATGTTCCCTTTTTTTTGCACCCTCATTAGCATTTGTTATCCTTTGTCTTTTTGATAATAGCCATTTTAGTTGGGGTGAAATGACTTTTCATTGCAGTTTTTGGTTTGAATTTTCCTGATGATTAGTGATGCTCAGCGTTTTTAAAATAGATCTGTTGTTTATTTGTATGCCATCTTTGGATAAGTGTCCATTGTATTCATTTGTGGATTATAAAATTGGATTATTGTGTTTTTGTTACTGAGTTGTTTGAGTTCCTTATATATTCTGATTTTTGTCCCTTTTCAGATGGATAGTTTTCAAATACTTTCTCCCATGTTGTTGCTTGTCGCTTCACTTCGTTTATGTCTCCTTTGCTGTGCAAAAGCTTTTTAGCTTGATGTAATCTGTCTCGTGTGCTCATTTTTGCATCTGTTGCCTGGGCCTTTGAGGTATTACTCAACAAATCTTTGATGAGAGTAATGTTCTGTTACGTTTCCCCAATGTTTTATTTTAATATTTTCATAGTTTCAGGTCTTCCATTTAAGTCTTTAATCCATTTTGAGTTGATCTTTGTCTATCATAAAGGATGGGGACCTAGTTTCATTCTTCTATGTGTGGATATCCGGTTTTCCCATCACCGTTTATTAAAGAGACTGTCTTTCTCCAATGTATGTTCTTAGCACCTATGTTGAAAATGAGTTGGCTGTTTAAGTGTATAGATTTATTTCTGGGTTATTTATTCTTTTCTGTTGCTCTACAAGTTTGTTTTTTGCCAGACATAATGCCAACTCTTTTGGTTACTGTAGCTTTGTCGTATAATTGGAAATCAGGTAGGGTGATATCTTCAGCTTTGTTTTTTCACTCAATACTTCTTTGGCTATTTGGGGTCTTCTTTGGTTCCATATTAATTTTACAATTGCGTTTTCTATTTCTGTGAAGAATGTCATTGATATTTTGAAAGAGACTGCATTGAATCTGTAGATTACCTTGGGTAGTATAGCCAATTTTACAATATTAAACACACAAGCATAGGATATCTTACCGTTTTTTCTGTCCTCTTAAATTTTGTCCATCAGGGTTTTTTAGTTTTTGTGATAGAGACCTTGCACTTATTCAGTTAAGTCTATTACCAGCATTTAATTTTGTCTGAGGCTATTTTAAGTGGGATTGCTTTTTATTTTTGTTTCAGATTGATCACTTTTAGCATATATAAATGCTACCAATTTTTCTGTGTTGGTTTTGTATCCTGAAGCTTTACTGAATTTGTTCATTAGTTCTAAGAGTATTTTGGTGGAGCTGTTAGGTTTTTCTTAGTGTAAGATCATGTCATCAGCAAACAAGAATGATTTGACTTTTTTTGTTTCTAATTTAGATATTTTTATTTCTTTCTCTTGTCTAATGGCTCTGGTTAGAACTTCCAGTGTTATTTTGAACAGAAGTGGTAAAAATGGGCACCCTTATCCTATTAATTGGATATAATTTTAAATTATTGTCAGAAAGAAATCTTCGCAGTGTGTAGTAATATTGGTGAGATTGTTTCCTTTTTTCCATTATAATTACACCCAAATAGTTGTCTATATGAATATCATACTAGAAACAATTTAGAATTAATAAATTGTATACATAGCGGCCACAGGAAAAAAGTTAAGTCTTAAAAACGTCTTAGAAATTATATGATAGAATTGTGGATTAATTTATTTATTGGGAAATATTGTGAATGTTCAGCATTTTATTGATATTAGTCAATGTGGTAATTTAATATTAAGCTGATTTAATTTGTATAAAAGTCCACATTTTCAAAACTAGTATAATAATACATATTAGAATATTGATTCAGTTCCCAATTGATACAATTAAATGTTTTATCATTCAAAGGGATTAAACTGTTATAGCTTCATAACATTGAATTTAGAGTCCAAGTTGATATCTTTGATTTCCCAGTTATTATCTAGGGGATGGTGGGCAAATAGCTTAATTTCTGTTTTTGCAGGCTCTTTTTGAGGATTAAAAAGGTTAATAATTATGAAGGACTTTAGAATAGTACATGGCATATTGTAAGCATTCAGAAAATGATAACATTTATTTGTCTATTACTTTATATGAAAATGGCTGTAGGAATGTAGCTAAACAAAAAATAAGAACAATATCTTTTAAAGCATCAGGACATTAAAAGGTATAGTCAATGCATCCATAGGTATAAATGAAAGGTAGGAATTTATTCTTATTCAATTTCTCTTTTTTTTTT
>NW_012114722.1:6199828-6282585 GCF_000951035.1 Colobus angolensis palliatus | reverse complement strand
AGTACCTCAGTTCAAAATGCAGAAATCACCGGTCTTCTGTGTCCTTCGCGCTGGGAGTTGGAGACTGCAGCTGTTCCTATTCGGCCATCTTGCTCCGCACCCCCCAATTTCTCAATTTAAAATATCCTTAGTGAAGTGAAGTATTTTTATGCTACTAGTGAGAGTATAAATTAATAGTAGAATGTTTTGAATGAAATTTTAAGAATACTAACAGAAGCCTTAAAAATACTCATCCCATTGACCCATAAATTGATTTAACTTAGGAAGTTATACTAAGGAAACTGCAAGAAGACTTCCATGCTATGTGATGCAGTTTCACCACTGCCATCATTGTCTTTTCTATTGCTGCAGGTTATGTCATGCTCAACTGTCACTCTCAACTATGGAGTCTCTTACCTGCTGAAATGCAGTCTCCCAAATCCCTAGGAATTAAAGTTTCATTATCCTAACATCTTAATTTTATTGCTTGTGTCTCCCCTGAACCCCTTCAGGTTTCCAAGATCAAGAAAATAGAGTCCTGGCAGAGCGATACTTGAGGTTCTTGACTCCAATGCAGAGATCCGCAAATGTACACTGCTTGGCCTCCCCTGCTTGGTGAGTTAGTGTTCTGTGCCTTCTTATTAACAAGGTGACAGATTAGGAAAGAAGTATAATTTCAATTGGCTTTTCTAATGTGACCTTTGTCAACCATATTTTGATATCTCACTGGTGAATGACAGGAGACATGAAGGCATCTGTGATCTTTATGAGGCTGAATGTATCAACCTTCAAAACATGTTGGCAGCAGCATGTGCCAAAAAAAGGGTATGGATACAGGGATACCAGTTCAGGCCTGTTACAGTATGTGAGGAATGGTATTAGCTTAGCCTAGACTGCTGTTAGTGTAGAATAAGGTAATTAAAAAATGTTAAGAAGTAATTTGGAAATAAATCAGCAAGACTTAATTGATTAACTTGATGTGAAGAGTATGAGAATAGAAGGTCTTATCAAGATATCAGAAATGACTTTTAGCTTTCTGATTCAAGAAATCTAGCTGTATAATGGTGTCATTTCCATAGATGGGCAAGTTTATTGGGGAAAATAAGATGGAGATGAACAGTTGAATTTTAATTATTCTATTTGAGATTCACATGAGTTTTCCAAGTAGGAATGTAAGATATGCAGTTGTATGTACTAATTAGGGTAGATTTCTAAGTCTAAGATGTAAAATTGAGACACATCAGCAAATAGATGGTATACAAAGCTATAGGAGTAGATAAGGTAGCTAAGGAATAGTTGTGAGCACGAGAGGAAAATGGGGCTTAACATACAGTCTTGAGTAATTTTAACGATAATGTGTCAGGTATAACAGAAGAGGATGAACTGGCAAAGGACGTTAAAATAAACAAATAAAAAGATAAGAGGAAATTCAGGAGAGTGTGATTTACTAGAAACCAAGAGCAAAGAATGCTTTAAGAACAACATTGTAAATACTGTCAAATGTTTAGAGGCCAAGACCAGACCAACTGAACTGAGTATAATGATATGACTATCATTGGTGAAGGTAGTATGATAAGTTTTAGTAGAATATTGGGAACAGACATCAAATGAGTTGGTGAAATATTGTTCAAGAGGTAAAAATGGCAACAAAGAGTGTAGAAAACTCCTTCTACAAGTTAGGCTATGAAGGGCAGGAGATGGAGCAGTAGGTGGGAGAGGACATTGAATCCAAGGAGTTACCATTATTTAAAAAGAAAGAGTAGGCAAATGGGCGGCACAGAAGAAGAGGCTGAAAATACAGGGATAGGGTAAAAACTGATAAGACCTCTGGGTCTCTGATAAATGAGAGAGAAGGATCGAGGGACAAAGGATCAAGAGTACAGATGTTGTAATCATGCTTCTATTTAGTTTTCTCCCATGATTTTCGCAATAATTTTCTCACCATTCCTCTTTCTTATGACCAACTAAGAATTCCGTTATTCTGGTCTGTAAAGTTTGTGTGTACTATGCACTTGTAACTCCTACAAAGTTAGAATGATAGAGTCTTTAGGAGATGGGCTTTGGAACCAGTCAGGCCCACTTTGAGTCATTTTTTCTGCCCCTTTATTATTACTTAAACTTGGGCAAGTTGAAAAATCTTAAAGTTTCTTCATATTTGAAACACGAACAATAATAACTAACTACTAGGAATAATGTATTAAATAAGATAATGCATGTGAAACACTTAGCACAATATCTGATACATAGTAAGTTTTTGTTCCATGCAATGCAACAGACTTGCTGCCAGCTCACAATAATGGCATCTTGGCAAAGCCAGTTGTGAACCTGAATTGTAAATGTATTAACTGCATCCCTATTACATCCACATTTTAAACAGTTTGCAACCTCGTGGGCCAAATTGAAATCACCAAATATATTTTATTTATTCCACAGAATCTAAAAAATACTTTACATTTTTGCCAGCATTTAAAAGTCAGGAGATTTTACATATATATTTGGATTTTTAACTTCTCATGAACATTGGTAGATTTGCACTTACGTATGAAAACACAAGATCATGCTAATAGCTTCATTAATTCAGTTTACCTGCTTTACTGCTGAAGGCACTAGAGTTTACAGCCCCTATAATAAGACAACCCTAAACCTTGAGGCTGTTGCTCAGCAAGAGATCAAATTCATGCCTTTAGCAAAGTTTTCATAGACATTCATTCAGCTATTTGTAAAATAATTGAGAACAAACCTCTAACTATTTTAAACTGTATTTTGGTCTAATATACATAATTTACAAATAAAAAATATCAGAAATCAAATTCTCTCTGTAGATACGTATTTTTATCTGAAGTATTTGCAAGTAGGAGGACTGACAAGAGAGAAATAACCTTATTTTTATATTTTAAAGCTAGCTATGAATATCATTTAATTTTTTTTCTCCTAACTACAATTCTAAGTTCAGGTGCTACATGTGCAGGTTTGTTACATGGGTAAATTGTGTGTCATGGGGTTTTCCTGTACAAATGATTTTATCATCCAGGTACTGAGCATAGTATTCAATAGGTAGTTTTTTGATCCTCACCCCTTCTCACAGTCTCTATCCTCAAGTAATAGCTAGTGTCTACTGTTTCCCTCTTTGTGTCCGTGTATACTCGATATTTAACTCCCACTTATAAAGGAGAACATGCAGTATTTGGTTTTCTGTTCCTGCTTTAATTGGCTTAGGATAATGGCTTCCAGTTGCATCCATGTTGCCACAAAGGACAGGATTTTATTCCTTTTTATGACTGCATAGTAGATACATGCATGCGTTTGTTCATTGCAGCACTTTTCACTATCGCAAAAACATGGAATCAACCTAGATGGCCATTAATGGTGGACTGGATACAGAAAATGTGGTACACATACACCATTAAATAACTTTAGACTTTGATTAAAAATGATCTCTTCAACATCCTGATCTACCTTCATGTCTAGATTTAAAATAACTTTTATAGAGTCAGTCAGGAAAGCACTTCACCAAAATTAAAGCTCAGAAATAACATATCAAAATGTTCAGGCCTATTGCCCATCTTACTATCTATTGTAAAGTGACCACTTTCCAATAAACGACCCTCATCGAGTGAGAGCAGAGAGACCAAACGTTACGTGAGCTTTTCTTTTATTTGATAAATGGTGTCTAATATTATATCCAGCAATCTTTTTCTGTCAGTTTTGCTGCTAGGCAATGACCAGTGCCTTGGGAAATCAATAATATTGTTCAAGTTTATTTTAATTAGAAAAATGTTACAATTTATTCCTTAACAATAGATGGCTGTCATACTTAACACCTACATATTAAAATTAAAAATCAGTAGAGTCATTTCAACTGTAAAAACATATTCGCCTACCTCACACTAATATTCTTAAATTAGGGGAGTCGATCATATGTATATGCCAGAGAAACAAAAGGAATAATATTACCTAGAACCCTTTGTGGTTCTGTTTTTCCAACACTTGTTACCAAGTCTCTGAATTGAATTTCCATGTCTTGAAATATCTAAGGTAGTTTCTATTTTCCTGATCAGGTACTGACTGATGATTCACATGACAACAGTAAGTAGGTACAGCGGCAAGGAAGTGTTAGTGATATGGTTTGGGTCTGTGTCCTCACACAAATTTTATGTCGAATAATAATGCCCAATGTTGGAAGACGGGCCTGGTGGGAGGTGACTGAATCATGGGAGTGGATGTTCCCCTTGTTGTTCTTGTAATAGTGAGTGAGTTCTCACAAGATCTGATTGTTTAAAAGTGTATACTACCTCCCCCTTCTCTATCTCTTCCTCCTGCTCCTTCCACGTAAGTCATGTCTGCTTTCCCTTACCTTTCTGCCATGATTGTAAGTTTCCCTAGGCCTCCCCGGCCATGCTTTCCATACAGCCTGCGGAACTGTGAAACAGTTAAACCTCTTTTCTCTAAAAATTACCCAGTTTCAGGTATTTTTGTATAGCAGTGCAGTAACAGACTAATACCGTTAGTTACAGTGAAATGCCTCGTACCACCATTTAAGCACTGATTTTCTACTTTAATCTCACCACATGCATACAAATAAACATATACAAATTAGAACTACTGTATATAAAATGGTGAGCCTCAGATATCAACACTGGTCAAGTCTATTCATAGCTAAGAAATATAAAATCTTAGCTATCAGACTTTCAACATTTCTAGTTCCATTTGTAAGAACATATCAGGTTATTTTAAACTGATATCACTTAGTATTTTCCTCATCTAGCTCATATTGTTTTGACTCAAAACACAGAAAACAACCTAAGTATGATTTAATTTCCAGTGTTTGGTCACTACTGGAAACAATGTGCCAAAAATAATTAAACTTAATACCAGATGTTTCTGCAGTTGAATTAATATAGTATTTTTAAAATTTGGATTTGTTTTGTGTTTGGCTTAATTACAAGGAGAGAATGCATTGATAATACCAACACAAATATTTTATTTTGTATGATAGTAAGTAAGTTAATGATCTGGAATCTTGTTCCCCAGGTCTTGGGTGTCTGTGACTTTCAGGTCCTGATTATATCTGGACAAGAATGTATATTTGGGCCGGGCGCGGTGGCTCAAGCCTGTAATCCCAGCACTTTGGGAGGCGGAGACGGGCGGATCATGAGGTCAGGAGATCGAGACCATCCTGGCTAACACACCCCGTCTCTACTAAAAAATACAAAAAACTAGCCGGGCGAGGCGGCGGGCGCCTGTAGTCCCAGCTACTCGGGAGGCTGAGGCAGGAGAATGGCATAAACCCGGGAGGTGGAGATTGCAGTGAGCTGAGATCTGGCCACTGCACTCCAGCCTGGGCGGCAGAGTGAGACTCTGTCTCAAAAAAAAAAAAAAAAAAAAAGAATGTATATTTGAATTGTAAAGGGATCTCCAGATTCTAGAATATGGTATTTCAAAGTCAGATATTGGAAAACTCTAGCCAGCTTTCCCCTAGACAACATTGCTAGAGGGATATGACAGTGGGGAAAACTACATTGACGTGAACTTGTTTACTGTTTTTGTTTTACTTCAAAACAAACGAAGACAGGGGAAATATGAATTGAGAGGATATAGAAAACATAGACTAATGGATTTGAATATATATTGCTTAATGTTTGTCCAGTGTTTTAAGACTAAGCCTGGTAAAAAACACAAAGTTAACAGTATCTTCTTCTTTAAGAACATATCAGAGAGAGCAATGTGCTCTTAAGTAAGAAGATACATTACCTGTGAGTTAGTAATACTCAGTATGATAGTAATGCATACCAAAGTGCTAAATCTCTAGAATCCTACACATATCCAATGATTTTCAAGAGGCAAACAGGTATGTTGTGCAAATTGAAAACAAAAAGTTATTCAAACAGAGTTTCAAGGATATTGGGGAAATATTTGAAAATGATAGACTTCACTTTATTAAAATTATTGATTTTACTGTGGTAAAAATACAACATGAGATCTAACCCTTTGGTGGACTTTCAAGTGTACAATACAGTATTGTTAACCATAGGTACAATGTTGTACCTATAGTTAGGTACAGATCTCTAGAACTTATTCATCTTGCATAACTGAAATTTTATACCCATTGATAAGCAACTTCCCGCTGTCCCCTTCTCCCAGCCCCTAGCAACCAACATGCTCCTCTCAGCTTCCAGGAGTTTGACCATTTTAGAAACCTCATGTAAGAGGAATCAGTGTTTGTCCTTCTGTGACTAGTGAATTTAACTTAGCAAAATGTTCTCGAGTTTCATCTGTGTTGCCATATATTGCATGATTTCCTTATTTTCTTAAACGGAATAATAATAATGTTCCATTATATGTAGAAGCTACATTTTCTTTTTCTGTTCATCCATTAAGGGGCATTGAGGTTATTTCCATATCTTGGCTATTGCAAATAATGCTGCAATAAACCTGGGAGTTTAGATCCTGATTTCAGTTCTTCTGGATATATATCCTGAAGTGGGATTGATGAATCATATAATAATCATATTTGTCATATTTTATGTAATGTCCACTTTGTTTTTCACAGTTGCTGTGCTATTTTGGCTTCTCATCAACAGTGTCCATGGGTTCCCTTTTCCCTGCACCCTCATCAACATTTATCTCTTGTCTTTTTTTAATAGTCATCCTGATAGATGCAAAAAATAATTGTCAAGACCAATATCAAGAAGTTTTTTCTCTATTTTCTCTTTTAGGATTTTTTTGTGGTTTCATATCACACATTTAAGTCTTTAATCCATTTTGAGTTGGTTTTTCTATGTTGTAATCTACTTCTATTCTTCTGAATGTGGATATTTATTTATCCCATCACCATTCATTAAAAGGACTACCTTTTCACCATTGTGTATTCATGGTACCCTTGGCAAAGACTAGTAAAAGACACAGGTGTGGGTTTATTTCTGGGCTCCCTATTCCGTTCCACTGGTTTATATGTCTGTTTTAATGCACTGTCATAGTATTTTGATTACTATAACTTTGTAATATAGTTTGAAATCAAGGAGTGTGGTGCCTGCAGCTTTGTTTTTTCTTGTTAATATTGCTTTGGCTTTCTGGCATCTTTGGTGGTGCCATAAGAATTGTAGGGCTTTTAAAAATATCTGTGAAAAAGTCATTAAATTTTTGATATTGTATTTTATCTGCAGATCATTTTGAGTAGTGCAAACGTTTTAATAATAATAATTCTTCCAATCCATGTTCATGGAATATCTTTTCATCTATTTGTGGCTTCTTTCATTTTATTTCATCAAGGTCTTATAGTTTCCAGAGTACAAATCTCTCACCTTCTTAGTCAAATTTATCCTTAAGTATTTTATCATATTTATGCCATTGTAAATGGGATCATTTTCTTAATGTATTTTTCAGATAGTTTTTTGTTAGTATATAGATGTCAGGTAATTCATATATCTCTGTTTTTTCAGGGTCAGGTTCTGGAGTTTTATCTTGTCCCTTTGTTCGAATCTTGCTTTCCTTTTCTTCAGTTTTCCTAACTCTTTGTGTCTGTGTTTAAGCATTAGAAAAAAACACTACCTATCCCAGTCTGACAATTGCATTCGTACAGGAAGAAACCTTCACCAGTGAATGCAACCAATGCTTCTGTGGGCTTGCCAAACCTTATACTAGTCCAAATCAACTTTGTTCTTAAGGGCCTGCTAGTGTATACAGCATGTCATACCCTGTCGATATTTTAAGGCAAGTGAAACAGGAACCAATCCCTTGTTTAACATTCAGATAAATTAGAATATTATATGTGCAGAACTACTCATTTCCTTCTCAGGGATAAACTGGGACCTGGAGATTTTTTCCTGCTTGTTTTTTTTCTCGGCCGTGGGGAGGGGCCGTGGCAACTGCTTGCATGCTCCTTCAAACCACCTTCTTTGTTCTTAGTGATCCCCAGGTATTTAGAATATGTGATGCCCCATGAGTGCTCCAAGACAGGCAACACAAACTAGTCTCTCGGGTAGCACCTGAAGAAGTTGGAACATTGGATGCGTAGTCTAACTCTTTACTCGCCCAGGTATAACCTGGGAGCTTAATCTGTGCTGAACTGAGGAGAGGAACTGTGGCGGTTGCCCTCACACTCTTTATTTATTTATTCACTCATTCATTCATTCATTCATTTATTTATTTTGAGACAAAGTCTCATTCTTATTGCCCAGGCTGGAGTGCAATGGCATGATCTTGGCTCACTGCAACCTACGCCTCCCAGGTTCAAGTGATTCTCCTGCTTCAGCTTCCTGAGTAGCTGGGATTACAGGCACCTGCCACCATACCTGGCTAATTTTTGTATTTTTAGTACAGACGGGGTTTCACCATGTTGGCCAGGCTGGTCTCGAAATCCTGACCTCAGGTCATCTGCCCGCCTCGGCCTACCAAAATGCTGGGATTACATGTGTGAGCCACCGCGCCTGGCTACCATCACACTGTTTCAAACCATTGCCTTTGTTCTCTGTAGTCCTGGGAATCTATGGTCTGCCTAATACAAGACAAGTGAGATGGATGATAGCCCCTTGGGTAGCCCCTGGAATAGATGGGATGTTTGATATGCTGTCCAACTCCTTCCCAACTCAGGAAGAAGCTGGAAGCTGAACGTTTCCTCCTGATCCTGTGGCACTGTGCCAGGTGTGGGGATTGTGGTGAGAAGGTCTTTCTAAATTTTCTATAGGTTGCAACGTAGCTGGTTTTGCACTCACCCATGGTGTAGGAACTTGTCAACCAGTTTCTGAATTTCTTACAAAAGAAACAAATCGTGTATTTATCTTGAATTAATGTGTCTGTGGGGTAAGGAGTGGCCACAGCTTTCTATTCCATCATTGTTCTGATGTTAGTCACTAGACATTCCTTTTTGTCAAGTAAAGGTAGGGGATCTGCTTTGGTTTCCCTAATACCCACAATTTCTCTAAAATATCTTCTTGATAGATATAGAAATAATTCACATATACTTGTAGCAAGTAACCAACCACTACCTATTCAACAGGAACACAAATAGAACACATTTTACATCTATTACATAATAAAATCCATGAATAATCTTAGATATAACAATTTTGGAGAAGAATGTTTTGTGTCTAATGCTTCTTTAGAACATTAGAAGAGGCACTTTAGATGAACCTGTAGAAAACGCAGCTTTTAATCTTGTTAGATCCTAATGACTGATGTGTATAAGTAGATTCAATAATCAGATATAAAGTAAAAAATATATATATATATTTAACTTAGATCCCAAGAAAAACAACAAAATGTACATATAATTTACTATGCCTAAAGAAATTACAATGTAAATTGGGCTAACTGAAATTTAAGTGAGCATCTGAGGAGCTATTTCATGTAAATTTGGAACAAGCACAAGTTAGTTTGGGAACTCCTTTTCACATGAATATAACTGAACCACATATACCTAATATTAAATATACATAGATATATAGTTTATTACTAATATGAATATAGCTGAATTACATATTTCTAATATTAGCTTATTTATATTAATTTGTGGATGGAACATTCAGAATGGAATTCATTCATTTGTCTTTTATAGTTACCTGTATGCATAATCTGTTAACTAATTCATTTTATATTGCATTTTAAAAATCACGTATGTAAAATAACCATTTTATTGTCTCAGTGTGAAGATAGATCAGTTGACCTTTTCAGTTCTGCTACATAGATATAGCTGGACATGAATTAAGGATGAAGGAGAAAAGCATGAGAGGGTCAGAAAGAGAGTCAAACAGGTTTCTTCTCTCTGGTGTGACACTAAATTTTTATGATTATACTTTTCCTTTTATTATTTTTCTGATTAAATTTTATATACACATTTTTTAGAAAAATATCGAACAACAGTGAAATCTAGAAAAAAATCACCCTGTCATATTTGTGCATTTATTTGCACATATATTATTTTTTGTCATTTTTTTCTATGAATGTTTAATATTGCTGTAATTATACCATATTGACTGTATACAGTGGTCTTCCCCAAATCCCCCATTGTGAAAAATTCTCCAATAAAATATTGCATTTAAAGCAAACAGTAACATGCCTAGTTTATTGTAATCATGCAATATGTACTGTAACATATTTTGTAGTTTCTTCCAAATCACTGTGAATTCTTTGTAAATATTTGAATAGTTTTGAAATCTTCCATAATTTACCTTAACACTTCCTTTTTATTGGATATGCTTGCTGTTTACAGTGTGTTCTAATGATATTGCCAAAGCAATCTTGGTATCTCTGATTATTATCTTAGATTTGTTAATTATGTTGACCAAAATCAAGTGTATATACTTCCTGATATAGTTTGGATGTGTGTCCATGCCCAAATCCCAGATTGTACTGTAATCCCCAATGTGAGAATTGGGGCCTGGTGGGAGGTGATTGGATCATGCAGGCAGCTTTCTCTTGAAAAGTTTAGCACCATCCCACTTGGTACTGTCCTCACGATGGTGAGTTAGTTCTCATGAGATCTAGGTGTTCAAAAGTGTGTAGCACCTGCCAACTTGCCCTATGGCTCCTGCTTTTGCCATGTAACATGCTTGCTCCACCTTTGCTTTTCACCATGATTCTAAGTTTCCTGAGGTATCCCCAGAAGCTGAGCAATTGCCAGAGCTGTTCTTCCTGAACACTCTGAAGAACCATGAGCCAATTAAATGTTTTTCCTTATAAATTATCCAGTCTCAGGCATTTCTTTATAGCAATGCAAGAACAGCCTAATACAGAAAATTGGTGCTGAGGGATGGGACATTGCTATGAAGATACCTGAAAATGTGGAATCAGCTTTGGCAGAGGTTGGAAGAGTTTAGGGGACTCAGAAGAAGACAAAGAGATGAGGTAAAATTTAGAACTTCTTAGATACTGGATACATGGTTGTGACCAATATGCTGATAGTGATATGGATAGCGAAGTACAGACTGATGAGGTCTTAGGTGGAAATGAGAAACTTCCTGGGAACTGAAGCAATGGCGAGTTGTGTTATGCTTTAGCAAAGAACCTGGCTGTATTGTGCCCCTACTTTAGATATCTGTGGAACTTTGAACTTGAGAGTGATGATTTACAGTATCTGGTGGAAGAAATTTTTTAATAAATTACCCAGTTTCAGATATTTCTTTATAGCAATGTAAGAATGGCCTAATATGTTTTCTTAATATAGGCCTCCAATAGGATTTAAAATGTCAAACGTATAAGCCTTTTTCTGTTCTTAATTCATATTGACAGATTGCTTTAGAGGAAAGTTGTTTCAGTTTATATTCCTAGCAACAGGGAGTATCTATTTTTACTATATCCTTATCAGGCTTGAATATTGTCATTAGAAAAAAAACTTTGCTAAATTAATAAACATATTTGACTCTATTTATTTATTTATTTTTATTTTGCCCACACTACACAGATATACTATATTTGACTGTCAAACCAGTGTGCTTTATACTACTTTGTTTTGGCTTTGGGATGGCTAAAGAGATTATTACTTAGTAGTTTTACAAGCAAATTTATTTTTATATATGCTATTAATAATTTTACATTTAGGTGAACTATTTTAGGTACAAAATAAGCATGAGTCCTTATATGCTGCAAGTATTCACAATAATCATTCCTCTCTAGCCACAAAATGTCAGACTGAAATATCTTCAAGACCCCAGGTAATTAAGGTAAAGGAGTAAAGCAGAAAATATAAAGTGGTAAGAAGGGGTTGGACCTGTGATACATTGGAGAGTGCATGCCCACTTAAGGGCATTCAACTCATATATATATATATGCACACTCTAAAGAAAAGATGTCTGAAAGTTGTGAGTTTACATTTCTATGGACATTAGGGAATCATAACTTTTTAAAAATAGTCTGAATCATAATGCTGAAATGAGCACCTCAAGACTGAAGTTTGCCAAATAGTTACATTCTTCACCTTGATTCTCTCTTTCTGACTCCATATAGCCAAGTGGGGTCATGAAAAAAAAAAAAAAAAAACTAAACTAAAACAAACAAAAAAAAACGTATACCATTATCACACCAAAGTTTCATTTCTCAATCAACCTATGTCATCTCTAGAGGAAAACTGCTCTTCTTAGCTTTTGGCCTTTAATATCTAGATAGATTGCAGCTACCTGTAGTCTCCCTATGGTGGTATTTCATTGGCATGTTTGTGCTTTTGAACAAAAGAAAAGCAACTGTGGACATCCTTTGTCTCACACATAGTGATCAAGCTCTTACACACTTCTTCATTCCATCCTGTGAATTCCTTAACCCTTTAATTTTAGATACGACTCACATCCACAACTCATTAAGAAGACAGTTGGTTGAACATAATACTCACATGATAGTTAAGTTACCTTGTTTTTGAATATTTTGTATTTCTTTCTAACATTTTAGTCAAATTTACCTATATTCAAAATGAATACACAGTAAAACTGGTTTTGTTGATTAAAGATAATGTGTTGTTGATTACAAAATGTTTATGAAGGAAGAATATTTTGTTCTTTTCTATGCATAGAAAATTAGCTGAGATTAGGAGCTGACACTGTAAGTGTAGTGTCAGGTAAAATGAGAGAGAATTCTGTGTCAGGACAAGGAGGGGACTTGGGAGCTGTCCCTGAACCAAAGATTTCTTGGGTCTATACAACAGTTTTAACTTCATGTTGTATTAACTCTTCTTTTTAGAAATAGTAATGATAATAAGAACTTGAAATAAAAATATCTCAGAAAATAAAGTTATTTTATGTCAATGAAATTGACAGGGAAAGACTTTGTGTATTGTTAAATATTGTTATTTCCAACAGACCCAAGCCTCCTTGTTGCCAAGAAAACATAATACTTTGCACAAAAGAGGCTTTATAGTAAGGGTTCTTAATTTTTATATGGTCAAGGCATAAAAGGAATTTGGAAGGTTTATGAACTACCTGAAATGAAATGTTAGGCAAAACTCTGTTTTTTCATATCTATAAATCACCCTCCCTGGAGAAAGAATTGATAGGTGTCAGCTTCTCAAAATACTCTATAAGATAGGAAAGATTTGGAACTATAGCTTTGTAAGAACAAAATCATCTGCAAAGCAACCGAGGACGGACACCAATGTCCACTTAACAAAATATCTATCCATCAACATAGGCTCCAGATTGTATATAGGACCCCATAGGTTCACCTTATACCAATGGCTTTCTGATGCATATGTGAAACAAGACCTTTCTTTTTGCTTAGTTCTAGTATGTAGGTGTCTTCTAATCGATATAAAAATAAAAATAAGAATTCCCTGGATCCATCCAAGAACCTTGCTCCACTGGACTTATACTTTTAAAAAAGTGCCACAAACACCTGTGAAATGAATAAAACACTGGCCACATCATATTGCAACTACTTTGTGATTGACCATATTTTTCAAATTAAACACCATGTGCTATTATTGTTTGGAGATTTCTTTGATTTAGATCATGTTTAAGGATACTACAGCATGTCATAGGGGCAAAAAACAAAGGCTTTGTCACCAGAAGTGGATTCACATCCTTTGTCTATTAACTGGCAATTTTAAATAGGAATAATATTGCTCACTTCATAAGACTTTTCTTAGAATTTTAGAGACAAGATGTGAAAAATCTCAGTGCCGTGTCTCACACATCATAAATATTCAATAATAGGTAGTAAGTACATCCTAGATAGCAGGAATCTTGTCTTTCTTGTGAAATTGTCAACAGTGACTAGAATACATTGTCTTCCAGTCACGTATTTTATACAGCATTTACCTGGATTTCTTCATGTAGTGGCCAAAATAAGGTAACTAACCTTTGCAAAGTTGTATTTGTAATTCATGTGTGAGGAGGATAAAGTTGAACACTTCAGCTATAGAAGATTCTAATTTATTGAAATATACTTATTCAAATTCCATAAAACTCATGAGGGTTTGTGTGTGTCTACATTTCAAAAGTGCAGCTTATGTTCTATAAAGTAGTGTTTATATATCAATATGTGGTGGTAGCTTTTACACTGAAATGAGGACTTGTCTTTCAAGACAAATAAAAAACATGAATTTCAAGTAGTGTTATAAGACTGATGAGCATTCCTGTAAATGTGGTCATTGTCACAAATGCATGTTGCATAAATAGCAATTTCCTGACCTTTATGATGTGGGTTTTGACCCACAGAGTTTAATACCATGCTAGAATGAGCAAGAAATAAATAAGATTTTATATTATAAGCCTAAATCTTTTGAATAATAATCTTTCACTTGACATAAACTTGTTATTATGCCCATTTCAATGACATCCAAAATGTAAGACAAATGTCTGAAGCTATTATTAAGTGCACTATAGCAATTTTGTTATATGAAAAGGTTATTTGAGATTTGTTGTAAACATTTAAAGTTAGGTGTATATATATATGTGTGTGTGTGTGTGTGTGTTTGTGTATATATATATATATATATAACATGGAAAAATAAATTACCTTTGTCTTATAGCACTGAAACTTGGAATGCAATTTACAAAGGTAATTATCCAATTTATCACAAATACCAAACAGGCCAATAATTTTGGTAATTATTAAGACAACACAATTTTTGCTTTACAATGCAAAACTTGTTTGCTGAACTGGAGATTGTCAAAATTACTTACAATATACTCATTAACAAAGCATGAGAAAATTAGACTGTTAACAAAACAATTAATTGAACTTACTAAAGCTTTTAAATTAGTTTGGTTTATTAGCATTTCTTTGAGGTTAATGATGTGGTCTTTTTTTGACAAGAAGAGACAATTTAAAAATTTAGAAGAAAATCAATCTGTTTAGAAATAACCAAGACTCCCTAACTGGTAAACAACAACTTATTCTTCTGACACAAATACTGTTAAAAAACAAAAAACAAAAGCCCTGAACACACTAAATTGATATATTTGTACTCTTTGTTAAACATTTTGCCAACCAAAACTTTTTGTGTATTTTGAATAACTTGGAAGTTCAAGATGTCTGTGCTAATGTGTTTTTCTGAGGCTACCAGGGAAATACATAGAAGAAATTGCTTTTTAGATCAGTTCAATCTTCTGACTAGGGCAAGCATTTTGCAATCTGTTATACACTCTGTAGTGCCTGTGGAGTTCATTTTCTCTCTCTAGAGTTAAACCCTGCCTAAAGTCACCCATAGTAGGAGCTTTTGCTCTTTGCTCTTTGACTTGCAATTGGAAAAGTGGTTGGTTTTATTAGTAAAAATACTTCCTCCTTCTCAATTATATTTTTATTTATTTATGTATTTTAGTGGAGAAATAAAAACTATAAATAGATATTTATGATGTACAATAGGATGTTTAGAAATATGTAAATAGTGTAGAATGGCTACATGAAGCTATTTAATAAATGCATTGCCCCAAATACTTATTATTTTTGTGGTCAGAACACTTAAAATTTACCCTTAGCAATTTTCAAGTATATAAAACATTGTTATTAACTATACTTACCAAGTTGTACAATAGATATATTTAATTTATTCTTTCTATCTAACTAAAATTTTATACTTTCTCTCACCTTTTTGTCTTCTTCTGAGCCCTTTGAACTCTTCCAGTCTCTGCACATTACTGACTACCAAAGTCACTTTCAATTGTTAAGTATTTTTATAGAACACCCCACTCCTGATAGCAAATGTTCTGTCTTAGTCCATTGAGTTACTTTAAAGTAATACCTGAAGCTGAGATTTATAATGAAAAAAGTTTATTTGACTCACAGTTCTAAAGGCTGTACAGTAAGCATGACACTGGCATCTACATGGCTTCCGGTGAAGGCCCCAGGCTACTTCCACTCATGGTGAAAGTGAAGGGCAGCCAGCATGTTCACAGATCACTTAACAAGAAAGGAAGCAATAGAGGGAGGGGGATATGCCATGCTCTTTTAAACAATTAGCTCTCATGAGAACTATTAAGAGTGAGAACGCACTCACCCCCAAGGGAGAACATTAATCTATTTATGAGGGGGATATGCTGCCATGACCCAAACACCTCCCACTGGGCCCCATCTCCCAACCCTGCCACAATATTGATTATATTTCAGCATGAGATTTGGAGGGGACACTCATCCAAACTATAGCAAGTATTCTTGGTTGCCTTTTTATTTCCTTCAACAGTTTGAATATATCATTCCACTCCCTCTTGGCCTGTATAGTCTCTGCTGAGAAATCCATTGCTAGCCTTATTAGAGCTACTTAAGATGTTATTTGCCTTTTTATCTTCATGCTTTCAGGAGGCTTTCTTTGTCTTTAGTTTTAGACAGTTCCATTACAATATGTCTTAATTTATTCTTGTTTGAATTGAATCTGATTGGATAACTTTTGCCTTCCTATACCTGTATATTTATACGTTTGCCCAAATTTGGAAAGTTTTCTTCTATTATAAACCTGAGTTCACAGGAGCCGGTCCAGTGCAAGAGTGTACTAGGACAAGCCTGGACCCTGAGTCTGTTGGAACGTGGTGCTGCGGAAACCGTCCAGGGCAGTAGGGCCATAGTGACCGGCCTGGCACTAGGAAGGCCTAGAGCCTATTCCTGTGCCTGCCTACCTGGTTTTGAGGCCAGTAGTGCTAATCTGGTGTTTGGGTGGGCCTTAAACCTGAGAATGCAGTGGTGACTTGGCATGGAATAGGCCTGTATCTACAGTGGTCAGCCTGGATGCTGAGTCTGCAGTTACCAGCCTGATGACCAGGGCTGTAGGGGATGGCCAGGTGTTGGGACAGGCCTGAAGCTTGAGACCATGGTGGCCAGCCCAGTGCTAGGGGTGATCTGAAGCCTGGGGTTGCTGGAGCTAACCTGGCTTTGAGTCTAGCCTGTAACCTGATTCTATGGGAGCTGGCCTGGTGCTAGTGTGGGCCTGAATTTTGCGGTCTCTGGGGTCTTTCAGTGCTGGGGTTTATCCAGAGCCTGGGGCCATTAGACTCATCCTGACGCTGGAGTAGGTCTGGGGACTGAATTCACTGAGCTTGCCTGGAGCCTGCAGCTTTGGGATCCCGCCTGGTTTCACGGCAGAGTTGGAGGTTTCATCTGCGGATAGTGACCTAGATCCTGAGGTTATAGAGACTAGCCTGGTACTCAGTGAGCCAAGGACTTGTGTCTGTGGGGGCTGACCTGAAAATCAGGTCTGTGGGTTCTGGCCTGATGAATAGGTCTGTGAGGGCCTGACTAGTGCTGGCATGAGCCTGAAGTCTGCAGCTATGGTGGCCATCCCAATGATGGAGGCAGTCTGAAGTCTGGAGCCACTGGGGTTGACCTGGTGGTGGGGTGGTCCAGAGACTGAGACTGCAATGCAAGCCTAGAGACCGGGGCTGTGGATCCAGCCTCACACTGGGTGGGCCTGGGAACTCAGTCTGTGGGCACTGGCCTGGAGTATGAGGCTGTAGATGCCTGCCTGGTGCTAAGGGAGGCCTCCACACTTACTGGGGCAGGCCTGGTTTCAGGGTCTGAGGCAAAGTCCAGTACTCATGTCCCTCTCTTTCCTCCATGGAGAGGATATGTGCTTCCAAGCTTTTCTGCCTAGTATTGGGTGAGGGGTGATAAGGGTAATGCAAATCTGTCCTTCCTACTCTCTTCAATGCATCTTTTCTTATTTCTGTGCTACATCTGGGGACTATAATCTCTCACCTGGCTTCCTTAGCTCCTGTGAAAGTATTTTTTCATGTGTGGATAATTTTTGAATTGGTATTTTGCAGGGGGACAAGCACTGGAGAGTCCTATTCTGCCATCTTGCTAACATCCATCTCCCTCAAGATGATATAGTCTGGCTTATGAAAGTTATACATGAATGTCCAGAAATTTAAGTAAGGAATATTAATTAAGTTGATTCCCCACATCAAAGCTTGAAAGACCTAGAAGAACTTGTTAATGTAGAATAAAAATGTGTTGTCTGGCCAGTGCTTCCAATCTCTGGTTCAATACACAACAGAAAAATAGATCACTACAATAGGGTCAGAATCCAATGTGCATTTCTTAAGCTTGCTATGTTTAGAGTATATCAGAGGATTCTATATTATAGTAGATAAAAACAAGATTCTAGTAACACTAGAAGTGAAAATCTAAGGTAGATAAGGGCTTTCCAGGTATCATTCTAGAAAAGTAGATGCTACATTCAGAGACTATCAGGTAGTTCATTGTGGCTAAAATATAAACTATTTGGTAGCTAGAAATGAAACTAGAATTTATCAACTGGGAATGACTTGTGAAATGTCTTGTATAGAATGCTAATGAATGTGTACCTAGGCAATAGGGAAACATCAAAGATGTTTAAATAGGGCATAAAAAACTCAGTTATGTTTTACTGCTATTACTACTACCATATATATGCAGCATTTACTATGTGTCAGGCAAATAGTAATGTGCTCAGTACTATATATGTATATGTTTGAACTTAGAATAATCGAGATATGTATATGCTATTATGATTTCATTTTTTAAGATAAGGAAAATGAGGTACAAAGAGGTTAAATAACTTGCCTAAGAACACACAGCTTTTAAGTGGCAGAACTAGGGTCACAAATTAAGGCACTCTGTTTTCAGAGTACATACCCTTTACCATTATGCTATTAAGAATGAGTTGGTTTTGGTGGGGTGGATGTGGAGGTAGAATAATCAGTTAGACAATTATTCAATTATTGAAGGTATGATGAAGGTCTGTGATAGGATATTAGTAGTTGTAGTGGAAGGGAAAGAATCATTTTGGAGGTATAATTGACAGGATATTACGAAGCAACTGAATGTGAAGGGTAAGGGAAAAACAAGTCAAGGATAACTTGGCCAGTTAAGATGATGGTGTCATTTACCAGAATAAAGAAAACATGAGGATAAACAGGTTTTGGTGGAGATGAAAATGATAAAGTTATCTATGACAACTGATTATACTCCAAAGTTGCTCTTGTAAAACACGCATGTTAAGCTTTTACTTAACTGTGTCATCTCTAGTTACATAAGTAGAAATTTTCTCTGGGGAAACATTAGGATTGTATACAATCTTATCCTAGTTCATTCTCTGCTAACCTCAAATATTGCTGAAATCCTTAGCAACTGGATTAAGAGTTCTAAGCAAAATTATGTGTTGTTAATTAATCTTCAAAATGCTACTCTTTATTTCCTCCTTTGAGACTCAATGTCTTTGCCAAAAGGAAATAAAATCATTAGCATACTTTTTTTCCCTTGAAAGGAGTCTATATGTAAATAAGCATTTTGTCTTAATGGTATTTGGACACATTATCAGAAAGCTAAGTTCAGTTAAGTAACAATGTGAAATGTAAAATAGACACTTAAAAGAGGTGATTTTAGTTTAAGAAACATAGAGTGTAATCGTTGTTATCATTACTTTAGTTGGAACATACATATGGTTCTTATTTCCCTCTCTGAGATAATTATGAAAATGTTATAATGCACAGATCGTTTCAACACACTGTGTTAGATACAATAATGGGGGGCGTTGTGAGTGAAGAATGCTATGGTAGTACTTTTTAGGGGCACTTATCCTAGTATTGGAAATTGTGGAGAGTTACTTTGAAGAAATTACATCTTAGCAGAGAACACTGAATATTTATGGAACTAATAAGATGAAGAGAAGGTAGGCATAAGTGTGTACAAGGTAGAAGGAATAGCTTAAGCAAAAGTGAGAGCTTATAGTACATGGGAGGGACTGCATACACTTTGTGTGGCCAAAGTAAGGCAAACAAGTGAGGAGAGGTAAAGGATGAAGCAAAAGAAGTAGACAGATCCAGACCATGTGGGATCTTACAGATCATCTTAAGGAGTTGAGACTTCATTCTGTGGATAATAAGAGTATCATTCAAATGTTATAAGCAGAAGAATTACATAGCAAGACTAATATTTTAGAAAGTTCCCTTAAGCTGCGGGACAGAGACTATAGATTGGAGAGAAGCAAAGCTGGAAGCAGGGATATGACACATCTGAAAACTGACAAGATTTTCTTTTACTTAAAACAGACATATGAGCAGTTAAATTATATTTATTCTTAGACAAAAGTCAATAAATTGACATAAAAATTAACCCACCAACAACCATATTCTTTAAAAAATAATGAACATGCTTATATAGTGTAGGAAAGATGATAGTAATAAGTTTTCTAAAAGAATGCACCCGGGACACTGAACCAACAAAGACTTGAATGGATCCATTATGTAATTCAACATTTATTGTTTCTTGGCATTAACCCAGTGCAGACTGACTGGCACATTTTAGCCTATATGGACAGTTAGTTGGAAGAATAAAGAGGAATAATTTGTTTAAATAATTAGTTTACAAAAGGTGCACATGGACATGCAGAGTGGAATAACAGACATTGGAGACTGCAAAAGGTGGGAGGGTAGGAGGGGGCTGAGAGTTGAAAAAAGTATTGGGTACGATGTTCACTATTTGGGTGACAGGTACACTAAAAACCCAGGCTTCACCACTATGCAATATATGCATGTAAGAAACCTGTGCTTGTAGCCTCTAAATATATAAAAATTTAAAACATGTAAGTAATTTAAGTAATTGGTTTAAACATTTGTCAGAATGTGCAGGATTTCTTTCTTGCGGAAGAATCACAATCTTTCAAACAGCGAATTAATTACATTCAGAGTTTTCTAAAACAGAATGGCAGAAGACTAAGATGTCTTAAATTTGGGTAAAGCTATTTTAGTGATTAGCAAGCAGCTCCTGATGTTGAATGTACTATACCTCACTGGTTTTAGGATACACACACACGCGTGCGCACACACACAAACACAAGAGAGAAAAGAGAGAAGCAGGAAGAGAGAGAGAGAATTGCACAATTAGCCTGTATAGATAGGTGGGACAGAAAAGAGACTCTGCTGACAACATTTTACCAAACTGGTGTTCTATCAAGGACTCTACTGTGACAAACAAGTTGTTTCATGTTCCCCTAAATTTAGAAAGTACTAGACTAAGCACCTTTACACAAGATTCCTTAAGGCAGGACTTCTAAAACACTTCAACATACTAATATACATTGTGCCTTTCTTAGAGAGAGAGATAGAAGTCAGCATACCCCCATACTTTTTGACCACAGAAAAATGAACATCTGAAAGGATGCTCTGTACTCTATGTAATTTCATTTTGGGAAAAGTGGATACAAATTTTTCATGTACCAGTCATACCTCACAGTTATTATGGGCTTGGTTCCAGATCACTGCAATAAAGTTAATATAGCAATAAAGTGAGACATTCGAAGTTTTAAGTTTCCCAGTGTATATCAAAGTTATATTTACACTATACTATAGTCTATTAAAGTGTGCAATAGCGTAATTCCTTTCTTTCTTTTTTCTTTTTTTTTTGAGATAGTCTTTCTCTAGCCCAGGCTAGAGTGCAGTGGTACAACCTCAGCTCACTGCAATATCTGCCTCCTGGGTTCAGCTGATTCTCCTGCCTCAGCCTCCCCAGTAGCTGGTACTACAGGTGCCCACCACCATGCCTGGCTAATTTGTATTTTTAGTAGAGATGGGGTTTCACCGTGTTAGCCAGGATGGTTTCGATCTCCTGACCTTAAGAGGCGACAATCTGCTAGCAGCCCTGGCTCGTTCTGGGCGCCTCCTCAGCCTCGGAGTCCGCTCTTGCAGCCTACAGGAGCCCTTCAGCTCGCCGCTGTGCTGTGGGGGCCCCTCTGGGGTTGGCCGAGGCTGGAGCTGGCTCCCTCTCCTGGCAGGGAGGTGTGAAGGGAGAGGCATGGGCGGGAGTTCGGGCTGCTTCGGCACTCGCCAGCCAGTGTGGTTTCCGGGAAGGCAGGGGCTCTGCGGGTCCATCACTTGGCCCAGCCTGCCATCACCTGCTGGGCTTTATCGGAGGCTGGGTCCGGTGGGTGGACCACCATTCCCTCTTCAGGGGGTCGCTGGCCACAGTGGCAGATCTCCATCTCTTTCTCCCTTCTCCTCTTGGACACAACTTCATGATCCGTCCACCTAGGCCTCCCAAAGTGCTGGGATCACAGGCATGAGCCACCACGCCCAGCTGCATTATTTCTTAATATGTTAATACCATAATTATAAAACAACTTATTGTTAAAAAATGCTAATAATCATCTGAGCTTTCAGCGAGTCATACTCTCTTTGCTGGTGGAGGGCCTTTCCTTGATGTTGATGGCTGCTGACTTATCAAGGTTGTCTTTGAGGAAGGCTGAGATAGTTGTGGCAATTTTTCAAAATAAGACAACAATAACGATTTCTGCATCAATTGTCTCTTCCTTTCATGAAAGATTTCTCTGTAGCATGCAATGTGGTTTGATAGCATTTTCCCAGATCCAGATGTGTGATGCAAGAGTCAGCTTCTAAAATCAGAAATCTCAAGAGCCTGCTTGGTGTTCTGCCTTCCATGTTGTTGAGGTGGTACCTAAGTTGTAAGACAGCCTCCTTTACTTTTCCCTCTGCTTTTCTCAAGCAGAAAGAGTTTCGCCCCATAGCCAACACAGTTGGTAATGCGTTGAATCTCACCTGAAGCCAGTAAGTCTCAGAGGCTAACCCAAGGCTCTTGATGTAATGTAGGTATAATTGCTGGCTTTTCAGATCCCTAAGGTATTTTAGTTAGCAGGTGATGAATGCTGGCAGGACTGGGTCCTTTCCTTCAAAGCAGTGGGTTCCCTTCTGACCCAGGTTGTGTCTATTTTCTGCATGCCAGGACCTGAAACGGGGGCTCATGACTCTGACCAGTGCCCTATCCTGCCGTTGCTGATATCTAAGATGCAAGACAAAGTCCTCCCCACTCTTCCGTTTTGTGTCCTCAAGTGGAAGGAAGGGGTCTCCTTCGGAGCCCTGAGCTGTGCAGCCTGTGGTTAGGGGAAGGGTGATAACACCACTCTCTTAGCTGTACCAACTGGTGTCTCAGTATGTCACATGCTTCCCTGCTCCACTGTCTCTGTGCCCAGTTCAGCCCTAGGAGTCACCTAAGGGTTGCAATCCTTGTATGGCCTAGGCTGCCTTTCAAGATTACTTAGAGACCTAGAGCACTTTGGCCCTCAGTGGCAAGGCTTGTGGGAACTCAATTTCAGGACTACTAGGGTTGTCAATTCTTCTCTGGCTAGGATTGATTTAAATGCTCCCTCTGTGGGCTTGCATCAGCTGAGTTTGGTGTGAATTTTGTGTGTGTGTGTGTGTGCATTAACAGGAAAGCATTGAGTTCAATGCCTCATAATTGCTGTGTTCTTCCTCCCCAGCACCCAGAGACACTCTGCATCACACTATCACTGCCAGGAGGTTGGGGAGGGACTGTGTTAATGATTCAGGACTGTTTTTTTCTATCTCTTCCATGCCTCTTTCAGCAAAATGAAGTTAAAATCAGGTACTATGAGGTCCACCTAATTTTTTGTTCTTATGAAGGCATTTTTCTGTTGCAGGGAGAGGAAGTCAGGGAACCTGAATGGAGGGGCTAGCTGAAGCCATGGCAGAAGAACATAAATTGTGAAGATTTCATGGACATTTATTAGTTCCCCAAATTAATACTTTTATAATTTTTTATGCCTGTCTTTACTGCAGTCTCTGAACATAAATTGTGAGGGTTTCATGGACATTTATCACTTCCCCAATCAATACTCTTATAATTTCCTATGCCTATCTTTACTTTAATCTCTTAATCCTGTCATCTTCATAAGCTGAGGATGTATGTAGCCTCAGGACCCTGTGATGATTGCATTATCTGCACAAATTGTTTGTAAAGCATGTGTGTTTGAACAATATGAAATCTGAGCACCTTGAAAAGAACAGGATAACAGCAATTTTCAGGGAACAAGGGAGATAACCATAAAGTCTGACTGCCTGCGGGGCAGGGCAGAATAAAGTCATATTTCTCTTCTTTCAGAAAGCGAATAGGAGAAATATTGCTGAATTCTTTTCTCAGCTAGGAATAACCCTGGGAAAAGGAATGCATTCCCAGGGGGAAGTCTCTAAAATGGCTGCCCTGGGAGTGTCTGTCTCATGCAGTTGTAGATAAGGCATGAAATATGCCCTGGTCTCCTGCAGCACCCCCAGGCTTCTTAGGATTGGGAAATTCCAGCCTGGTGAAATTCTAGTCAGACCGGTTGTCTGCTCTCAAACCCTGTTTCCTGTTAAGATGTTTATCAATGACAATGTGTGCCCAGTGGGACATGGACCTTCATCAGTAATTCTAGTTTTGCCCTGGCTTTGTGATCTCACTCTGCCTCTCTGCCCTTGTGATATTTTATTGCCTTTGAAGCATGTGATCACTGTGACCCACTCCCTATTTGTACACCCCTCTCCTTTTGAAATCCACAATAAAAATTTGCTGGTTTTGTGGCTTAGGGGGCATCACGGAACCTGCTGACATGTGATGTCACCCCCGGAGACCCAGCTGTAAAATTTCTTTCTTTCATACTCTTTCTCTTTATTTCTCAGAGCAGCCGACCCTTAGGGAAAATAGAAAAGAACCTATGTTGAAATATTGGGGGCTGCTTCCCCTGATATTTTTCCTGTGTAGATAGTTGGTGAATTGATATCCTTGATGGGAGGACCATTGATGGGACTTTCTATTTTGCTATCTTGCTCCACTTCAAATAAGATACATTCTTTTATTCAACACGTGTTTATTGTGCTCCTTTGAAGAGACATATACTATTCTAGACAATGAGAATAGAACAGTTGAAACCAAAGTCCTATTCTCATGACATTCTAGTGATGATAGGGGAGAGTGAACAAATACACAAGTAAATATGAATATGCTAGATAGCAATAAGTACTATAGAGAAAAGTGAAGTTGAGTAAGAGGGATGAGAGGTAAGTTGGGAGTGAATGAGGAGGCTATTTTATGTAAGGTTATTAGAGAAATCAACTAGTGTGGTGACACTTGAATAGATAAATGAGATGGCAAACTACGTACATATCTGGAAAAGAATATTTCAGGCAGAGGGAACAGCAAATATAATGTCCCTGAGATCCACTTGACATTTTTGATGAACTGCGAGGAGATTAGTATGGAGATAAGTTAATGGAGGGTATAAGGGGGAACCAGGCCATGTAGTGCAATGAACAATCCAGGAACAGGATTTGACTTGTATTTTAACTGGATTACCCAGGATAGTATCTTGAGAATAGCCAAAGTGTTCAAGGGCATACCTATAAGAAGGCTACTGCAATCATCCAGGTGGTTACAGTGAGCTTATATGTTGCAGCTTGGAAGGGTGCTAGCAGTGAAGATGGTAAGAAGCAGTCAGCTTATGGATATATATTGAAGGTAAATTCAAGAGAACTTGTTTATGGATTTAATGTAAAATAAGAGAGAAAAAGAGATATGAAAGATGACTATAAGATTTTTGGTTTCAGGCCAGGCGCGGTGGCTCAAGCCTGTAATCCCAGCACTTTGGGAGGCCGAGATGGGCGGATCACGAGGTCAGGAGATCGAGACCATCCTGGCTAACACGGTGAAACCCCGTCTCTACTAAAAAAACAAAAAACTAGCCGGGCGAGGTGGCGGGCGCCTGTGGTCCCAGCTACTCGGGAGGCTGAGGCAGGAGAATGGCGTAAACCTGGGAGGCGGAGCTTGCAGTGAGCTGAGATGCGGCCACTGCACTCCAGCCCGGGCGACAGAGCGAGACTCCGTCTCAAAAAAAAAAATTTGGTTTCAGGAAAAAGGAAGGAGTTGTTTACTGAGATGGAGTAAATGATAAGGTGAAAAGATTTGGTGGTGGAATTCAGAAGTTTGATTTTAGATAAGTAAGGTTTTAGATGCCCAATAGATATTTAAAAAGAGTTGCCAGGAGGAAATTTGAATACACACATTGGATATTCATATATAGGAACCAGGAAAGAATTATAACATATAGATATGACTTTAAAGGTTATCTTTAATAAAGCCACAGGACTGGAAGTGATCACATAGAAAGCAACTGTAGATGGAAATGAAGTCTGAAGTCTGAGTCTTGGATCACAGAGGCAAATGAAGGGGAAACAACAAAGGAGACTGAGAAGGAAAAGCACATGAGAGAGAAAGGAAAAAATGCCCTTGATTGAATAAAAAGGGAGGATACTTCTAAGTAGAAGCCTCGTACATAGGATTATGATTAGTTCATCCACAGTAATCTTTCTAGGTAGACTACAAGGGCATAGATGCACACAGGTAGGTGGGGAGATGTGGTGACAGGAACATGAGAAATTTATTTTCTTATTGCTTATATTTTCTCAGTGATCAAGGAAGAAAGTTCATCAGCGGGAAGGGAGGAATATAAAGATTTTGGAGCTGTGAAAAGAAAACCATGTGCTATTGCCTTCCAGGAGAGAAAGATAGTGAATGGAATAGTGAAAGAGACTAGAGAAAGATGAAAGAACAACACTGAAGTCCTGCTAGAGATTAGTGGTCATAAGTTTAAAGTGAGGCCAGTCAGCATAGATGTGTTTTACTTAACTGTGTTCAGCAATGTGAGTCTGGCCTTAGAGTGTTGAATTTAATTAGGGTTAAGGTTTTGAAACTGACTAGTTTTGCCCCAAAATGCATTTAAAAATTTTTTTCTTGTTTCCTCTCTTCCAAGACTCAAGACATAACCTTGAAACAACATATACAAAACTTTTTTCTTAGTCTTAAAATATAGCCTTGGAACAAATTTTGAAACTCCACTCCCTTCCATTACCCATCATGTACTTCTTTATTCTATGCACATTTGTCTAATTGTATGCTTGTATCTAGTCATGTTCTTACTTAGAAGTTCCAGGGGTTAATCTTGAGATAAACTAAGGATGGAGACTGAGCTTCCAAATTCCAGAGATTACCTCAAGGTGATTGGTAAACAACTCAGCCGTTGTTGAGAGGTTGCCAGCCCATCCTCCAAATGGACCATGGCTCAAGATAGCAACTGGAACAAGACACACAGACCTTGTGCTCAGCACTCCTCCTGCATGCCTCCCATTGTATCTTCAAAGCCCCTCCTCCAAGTCGAAAGTTTGAAGTCATTTCTGGAGTTGTAAACCGGCTGCTTCCCCACTGCTAGCTTTGGAAATAAAACCATTTTCCTTTTGCTGTACTTCATCCTTCTTATTGGCTACAAGCAGCAAACAGCTAAACCTGTGATCAGTTATAGGTTTGTCAGGTAAATAAGATGAAGGGAAAGTGTGCATACAAGAGAGTTACCATCACTGTGGGCCATAAAATCTAAGCTGGATAATAAAGTATGCAAGGACATGAAATGGGTGACAGACAATGAAAAGGTGATGAAATCTGTGAATGGTTGATGCTAATGTTGAATGATACTTGGAAATAAAATACATCTCGCAGATAAAGAATTGGAAATAGTGGCAGTGGTCATTTGAGATGCATGAAACTACCATTATGGAAGGATCTAGGGAATGAACCATGGGAGAGAATGGCTGAGGTCATTAGGGGACAAGGTCATTAGAAGAGAAGAGGTTTAGAAACTTAGAATCCAAGCATTTAAAGATTCAGTGTTGGTTGAAGCAGGGAGGGAAGAAGGGTAGATTATCTAGAAGTGGGCAACTAACATACCTCTAGGCCTAGTGACATTAGATCACATACATAAAACATTTAGCATAGCATTTGGCACAGGGTAAGAGTCAACGAATGTTAGCTATTGCCAAACATATTAAATAATCTATTTTAGACTGGTCCAACTGCAGTAGTGTTTAAAACTTATTGGTCACAACCAGTTAGGGATTTCTCTTTTCCTTCACTACTCCCATTGCTTAAATTGACTAGCCTAAAAAATTGAATAAACAAATATTTTAGAAACATATAAATTTTTTTTTTTAATTTGAGACTCCCTTCTTTCTAAAAATGGTTAAAGACAATAATTCATACTATTTTGTGTAGTACAGATATTGTCCTACTGAAGGCAGCAGGATGAAATAGTCGCCTTTTAGAAGTATGAGGAATTTTGATTACTGGAAGTTGTTATGTAAGCACCAATGGCATACACCAGCACCAAGGCCGGGTCCTGGACAGGGAATGTTCCTTCAGTGCAAGATATGACACATCCCACTACGTATTACTCATAGTCTCAGTCAGGTATATATTGGCAACAGTTTCCAAGACACAAAGCTGGACTGTTAGGACAATTTTAAATTGAATAATGTCATGTTAGTCAACAGGAGGAAGGAATAAAGCAAAGCCTCCTTAGTACAGAGAGATGCCGTGGCTGAGTCTGAAAGGATTAGGATATTTCCCCACTTACTGTGCTAATCACTCACCAGACATTAGTCATGGGAGCGTCTTGTGTGATGTGAAAGCCACAGAGTTTAATGGTCCTGAGATACTTCCTGTCCTTAGCTCTCCATTCAGAAAAACTTTGCAAACCCCCTATATTTGAGGGTGTTCAATGTGCAGATTTTTTAAAATTTTGCAGTTATCCTTAACATAACAATAACTACTTGTTGAGAATGTAAATCACTTAGGAAAGCAAATTATTTTCAAGAACCTTAAAGGTTTTCAGAGTGTTTCAGTTATTTTCTAATAATGAATATGTGAAATCTAACATTTTATAATGCAATATTTTTGTTAGAGTTATTCTGGTTCTTCTATGTATCTGGATCAGAATTTATGTTAGCAATGTGTCATTAAGCCTACACTTTTCTTTTTTATCCTCAATATTTATTTATATTTAATAATCATGTTATTTTTTAGTTGACAAATAAAAATTGTATATATTTATTGTGTACAACATGCTGTTTTGAAACATGTATGCATTGTGGAATGACTACATCAAACTAATTAACTTCTATGTTACCTCACATACCATTTTTTGTGGTGAGAACACATAAAATCTACTGTCTAAGCAATTTATAAGATGGCTGTGCTTCTTCACTAATGAAACAAACTAACTGAATTTCTGATTCCTTATAACACTTTCCACAACTGAACACAAGTGATTTAGGTATTATTTATATTAAGCTCTTCTTCATCAGCACAGACATTGAAAAGGTTTTTGAAGTGATTGATCACTCTGAGGTGGCTTGGGAAATGTTTTTTTAACCTGTCAATCTGAAACCTAAGTTGATGCATGCAAAAACATTATCCTTTCAATAAACGTATTTTCTTCATTAGGGACCTGTTATGGAAAAACAATTCTACTGCAGAAATTAATTAGCTGACAGAGAAATCTTCCCATATAAATGAATGCATATTGATTCTTATAAAGGGCCCATAAAATTGAAGTACCTAAACATTTTCAGTTCCTTGCTTTACTAAGTACTCTCTTCCCCCTTTATATAAGCCACATATAGCAACATGGAAACATTTATGAAATATTAGACTTTGTCTTCCCAAGAAGATATATTTCCTACATATGAAAAAGGGCATTGCCAAGATTCATCCAAATGTTCAGTATCATAGAATAACAGTATAATGTGATAGAAAGAACACTGAACTAGCATTCAGACAACCTACATCTAGTCCTACTTCTGCCAGTGGTAAGCAACCTTAGAGCAAGTTATTTAATATCCTATGCCAGTTTTCATATTAGTAAAAGAAGGCAATCAGACTACTTGATTTAGTAATTCCCTTCTGACTCACATCCTCTAATTATTTTTTAGTCACCTATGGAGGAACACGTTTGTATGTATCTCACACTTATTTCTAGCAATCTTTTTTTTTGTAAATAGGATATTGCTTCTTGTAAACATTTTTATTGAACTGTAATTAGTTGGTCAATATCTGACTTTCCCATTAGCTTTTCAGCTCTATAAGGTTATTGTCTAACCAGCATAATTGGATGCTATATTACCAGTATAGTATCAAATACTGGTAATATAGTGAAATAAACACATGGCAGATATATACTTAAATACTAAATACAGAGTACATACATACTATATATATTAAAATCAATTGATGGAATTCAGATGTTGTGTTTTCAAAATAAGGTATACTTTTTGCTGTGGTCTGAATGTTGATGTCCCCCCAAAATGCATATATTGAAACCTAATGCCAAATGTGATAATATTAAGAGGTGGGACCTCTGGGAAGCGATTACGCTGAGGGCACTACCTTCATGAATAAAATTAGTCCCCTTATAAAGGAGCTCCAGTGAGCTCCCTTTGCTCTTTCACCATGCGAGGATACACAGAATGTGCCATCTATGAGGAACAGCCCCTAACCAGATGCCAAATCTACTGGCTCCTTGATCTTGGATTTCTCAGTCTCCAAAGCTGTGAGCAATAAATTTATGTTGTTTATAAACTACCTAGTCTAAGGGATTTTGCTATAGCAGCCTGAACAGATTAACGCACATCATTTGACTGTGTCTTCATTTTTCTTTCTCCAGTGTTGCCAGATATTGGATTAAGACAGTTGCCTTTTCCACCTGGATACTTAATGTACCATATTATCCTAATTTCACACGAAGATTTATTTCAGTTCTTATTCATTTACAATGCAAGTTGAGTCCCGATACTTGCAAGCTTCAACGGCTTTATGAGTAGGCAATTCCAAGAAAAATAATATTCTGAATAAAAGGAAATATATGTTAAATGCCTTAAAATTAAAACGTAAAGCTAAGCTCACAAGAGAGCAGAGTCAAATACTATTAGTTGCAGAAATCATTAACAAAGGACACTCTTGCATCTCCAAACAATGGAGATACATCCTGAGAAATTCATTATTTGTTAGGCGATCTCTTCATTGTGAGAACATCACATAGAGTATACTTACACAAACATAGATGGTATAGCCACTACACACCTAGGAAAGATGGTATAGATTATTGCATCTAGGCTACAAACCTTCACTGCATGTTACTGTACTGAATACTATAGGGAACTGCAACACAATAATCACCTGTATATGGAACATCCCATGAATGGAGCTTGCAGGACTGGAACTTGCTCTTTGTGAGTCAGTGAGCGAGTGATGAATGAATGTGAAGGCCTAGAACATTACTGTACATTACAGTAAACTTTATAAACATTGTACACTTGGTCTACAGTAAATTCATTAAAAAAATTTTTAACACTAAATTAACAAGATACTGTGACATTTTTACTTGATAAACTTTTTAATTTTTTAAACTTTTTTTCTTTTGTAAGAACACAGCTTAAAACAATGATCAGCTATACAATAATTTTTCCCTTTATATCTTTATTCAATAAGCTTTTTCTATTTTTAAATGTTTTAATCTTGTACACTTATTTTTAAAATTTTTTAATTAAAAACCAAGACACAAACACATTAGCCTAGGCCTGCACAAGGTCAGTCATTAATGTCACCTTCTTCCTCCTCCACATCTTGTCCACTGGAAAATCTTCAGGGGAAATGACACATGAAGCTATCATCTCCTATGACAGCTCAATGCCTTCTTACCTTCTGAAGGACCTGCCTGAGGCTGTTTTATGGTCAACCAAAAGCAAATAAGTAGAAGGAATATACTTTAAATAATGATTAAAAGTGTAATCTAGTAAACACATAAACCAGTAACACAGTCATTTGCTATCATTATCAAGTATTACATATGGTACATAATTGTATGTGCTATACTTTTGTACAAGTAGCATCAAAGTAGGTTTATTTACATAAGTATTACCATAAACACCTGAATAATGTATTACACTATGACATTAAGATGATTATGACTTCACTACGTGATGTAAATTTTCCAACTCCATTATAATCTTATGGAACCACCATTGTATTAATACGTGCAGTCCATCACTGACTGAAACATCATTACATGGCCAACATGACTGTATTCTAGGTCATTAAGCACGCACACTAGTTAATTTTCCTATTTCTGATTAATTATCTCTATCACCTATAGTTTGTTTTTAATAAGAAATGTAAGAACTGGGATCATGATAGCATCTGTGGTAAGGAATATTCATTTTTAATTGGAAGAATATTTAGATGATTAAATAATTATTTTTAATTGTTTATTGTCGTAATTCAAAACTCTCAAGAGTGTCCCTTAGCTGAGTATGGGGAAACTATGGATATCACACATCATTTGTAGCATATCATCTCAGGAAAACTGGACAGTGATGAAATTTCTAATAAAACTGTCGAAACTGTCTATTGAAGAACAGAGACCTACATTTTGTGCCTCTTCAAAATACAGAGTATCAAATAATTTTAGTCACATGAAGCCTACTTAATTCTGAAGTTCTACTTTTGGAGTCACACAATTTCTTATATTTGCTTGCACTAACTTTGCAAAGGGATCTGATGTCCATATTTTCTAATAGCAAATTATGATTTTTAAATGTTTATCTAGATTCAGCTGGAATTTATTTTCATCTAAGGAACAAGGTAGGAAATAGCCGTCCTTCACAACTTGCTGAATAATAAATATGCCATCAGTCAGAACGATTTAATTTTCAAGTAACAGAGATTCTGATTAAATGAGTCAAATATTAAAGGAGATTATTGACCTATGTAATTGGAAGTCCAGGGTTCAGGTGGAATTCAGCATTGGTTCTTCCAGCAGATCCAGTTTCTATTAAGGGAAACTTTGCTATGCCACATACAGTTTTAGATTTGTCCTAATATCAGACTCTGTCTTTGAGACAAATTAGCTGCAGCAGTTCCAAGCTTCACATCCATATGCCACATCATCAATAATGACATTAAGAAGGATAGAGAATGCTGGCCGGGCGCAGTGGCTCAAGCCTGTAATCCCAGCACTTTGGGAGGCCGAGACAGGTGGATCACGAGGTCAGGAGATCGAGACCATCCTGGCTAACATGGTGAAACCCTGTCTCTACTAAAAATACAAAAAACTAGCCGGGCGAGGTGGCGGGCACCTGTAGTCCCAGCTACTCGGGAGGCTGAGGCAGGAGAATGGCGTAAACCCGGGAGGCGGAGCTTGCAGTGAGCTGAGATCCGGCCACTGCACTCCAGCCGGGGCAACAGAGCAAGACTCCGTCTCAAAAAAAAAAGAAGAAGGATAGAGAATGCTTCTGAGAGTCACACCTGTAAGATTACCCTCGATTACACACTCTCCTCTTTCAGGAAAATGAGTGACCGGGGCAGAAACGAACTGGGTGAATTTTTGGACTTACGTAAATCAGTGTCCACATTTGGAGTTGATAGTGGGGTCAGATACTCTACTAACCCATTGGCTATGTGGAGAAGAAGTGAATGCCACAGCAAAAACTCTGGGTACTATTAGAAATCTCAAAGGGGGAAAAAGGCAATTGTCCATTATACCATCTTTTCCCCACTGATGAGAAAGGGCACTTTCTATCCTGTTCCATTTATTTATTGGTCTGTTCCTTTGACAATACCCTACTGAATTTTTTTTTTTATACTTTCATATATAGTAGATCAGCTTTTCCCATTAGTCTTTTTTTTTTTTTTTTTCAGAATTTGATTTGCTGTTCACATGTGTTTTTCCTTTCAGATGTACTTTAGATTTATTTCCTTAGGATATTTACAAATATTTCATTGGGATTTCATTGGGGGTTTTACTGGATTGTTGATTATTAAAAATAAGCGACATATTTAAAATAATGTGTCTTTTTTGTCTAAGGAGGGATGCGTATTTTCCTATTTAATTCTTTTTAATATATATCCATAAAAGGCTTTAACATTTTCTTTGAATTGGTCCTGCACATTTTCTACTAAGTGTCTTCCTAATATTTTATTGTTTTTATTTTGATTTCTTTCATTATAAATTTAACTGACAGTTGCATTATATAAATGGATAGTTATCTGAACCTTCCTCTTGTTTCTAACAGTATTTGAAGTTGATTTTTTTATTTCTCCATACAATTATAGTATCTGAATAAAATGATAATTGGGCTTGTCCCTTTTCCCCAATATTTTCATATCATATTTTATTTTTTATCTGATTAACTTGGCTAATGCTTGTAGAACTAAATTTTAAAAGGGATATTTTACTTTTGAAAACTAGAATGATTTTCTAAATACAAGTCAAGAGCAACTTTTCATCTACTTAATGAAGAACCTTCTTTCACAGTGTTTATATACATTCTATTTTTCATCATTCTGTAAAATATGTTATCATTGCAATGTATTATAAATTTAAAGCACTTTTGAGTGTAATGGATTTCAAACTTCAGGTGCATCAAAATTACTTCAAGACTTATTAAAATTAACATGCTTGCTTCTAGTCCCATAGGTTGTAATAAATAGACATGGACAATTTTAAATAATAGGGAATGTATCAAGCAGCTTTTTATGTTTCCTTACTTTAATTCAAATGCTTTTGTTATTTTACTCTAAAATATTATGTGGCTTTTATTTATATAAACAGGTATAACCTGTAAAGTCAAAGGAATTGTGTATTAATATTAGTATATAAAATTGTCTTTAAATTATATTTGTGTATCATCCTTGTCAGATTCTGGCATCAGTGTACTGGCTTTATTTTAAAAAATAGAAAGATTTTCTTCTTTGTAATAGCAAGGAACAGTTTCTAAGCATTAGAAGTAACTTTTTCCTGAAGTTTTTAACAATTCGTTATTAGCCATCTGGTCTTTACATGTTTTCGTTGGGTAAAATTTTGACCAATTTTCTAATTATTTTTATTGTTACTAGTCTATGTACTTGAATTACTATGAGTTACTTTTGTTATTCATAGTTACCTAGACAAAATTTCATTTCATCCACATTTTTAAATGTATTAGAGTTTTATAATGTATTTCATATATTTATTTCTTTTGTACTTATGGTTGTTTCCTTTTTCTCATGTCTAATATTCTAAATTTGTATTATCTTCCTAATTTGATTGTTTACTGATTTATTTTTCCCAAGTATGCAGACTTTATATATATTTTAGCTCTACCATGTTTGTTTTCTGATGTATTATTTTCTGATTTTTATCTCTATGGAATTCTTGTTTTCACTCACCTTAGGTTTATTTTATTTTTCTTACTATAACTTCTGGAAATGTATGGTTAATTTATTTTTAATTAATAAAATTAAAAATATTTTATTTTTAATTAATAATATTTTTAATTAACACAATTAAAACTGTAAGTGTTTACAACTATATGGTTGCCTATGAATATAGCTTTGGCTCATAAAATAAGTTTTAAATTAAAATTGTCTCATTATTTTCTAATTTTAAATTTTAAGTTCCAGGGTACACGTGCAGGATTTGCAGATTTGTTACACAGGTAAATGTGTGCCATGGTGGTTTGTTGCATCTATCAACCCATCACCTAAGTATTAAGTCCAGCATGCATTAACTATTATTTCCAATGCTCTCCCTCCCCTCATCCCACCCCCCAACAGGCCCCAGTGGGTTACGTTCCACTCCCTGTGTCCATGATTTCTCATTGTTCAGCTCCCACTTATAAGTGAGAATATACAGTGTTGTGTTTTCTGTCTCTGCTTTAGTTTGCTGAGGATAATGGTTTCCAATTCCATCCATGTCCCCGCAAAAGACATATTCTCATTCTTTTTTTTTTTTTTTTTTAGTAAGACAGAGTCTTGCTCTGTCACCCAGGCTGGAGTGCAGTGGCATGATCTCGGCTCACTGCAAGGCCTGCCTCCCGGGTTCATGCCATTCTCCTTCCTCAGCCTCCCGAGTAGCTGGGACTATGAGCACCCACCACCACCTCCAGCTAATTTTTGTATTTTTAGTAGAGATGGGGTTTCACCATGTTAACCAGGATGGTCTCGATCACCCGACCTTGTGATCCGCCTCCCTTGGCCTCCCAAAGTGCTGGGATTACAGGCGTGAGCCACCATGCCTAGCCTTCTCATTCCTTTTTATGGCTGCATAGTATTTCATGGTATTATGTACCACATTTTCTTTATCCAGTCTATCATTGATGGGCATTTGGGTTGATTTCATGTGTTTGCTATTGTGAATAGTGCTGCAATGGGCATGTATCTTTGTAATAAAATGATGTACATTTCTTCGGGTATATACTCAGTAGTGGGATTGTTGGGTCAAATGACATTTCTGATTCTAGATCTTTGAGGAATCACCACACTGTCTTCCACAATGTTTGTGTATGTGGAATTGGTGGGTTCTTGGTCTCGCTGACTTTAAGAATGCAGCTGCGGACCCTCACGCAGCTGTTATGGTTGTTATGGTTGTTAAAGATGGTGTGTCTGGAGTTTGTTCCTTCTGATGTTCAGACATGTCCGGAGTTTCTTCCTTCTGGTGGCCTTGCTGACTTCAAGAGTGAAGCTGCAGACCTTCAGGGTGAGTATTACAGTTCATAAAGGTGGCGCATCTGGAGCTGTTCATCCCTCCCAGTGGGTTCGTGGTCTTGCTGACTTCAGGAGTGAAGCTGTGGACCTTGGTGGTATTACAGCTCATAAAGGCAGTGAGGACCCAAAGAGTGAGCAACAGCAAGATTTATTGCAAAGAGTGAAAGAACAAAGCTTCCACAGCCTTGAAGGGGACCAGAGTGGTAGGGGCTGCTAGGTCAGGTGGCCTGCTTTTATTCTCTTATCTGGCCCCACCCACATCCTGCTGATTGGTCAGTTGTACAGAGAGCTGATTGGTCCATTTTACAGAGAGTTGATTGGTCTGTTTTGACATTGTGCTGATTGGTGCATTTACAATCCTTCAGCTAGACACAAAAGTTCTCCAAGTCCCCACCAGATTAGGCAGACACAGAGTGCTGATTGGTGCATTTACAAACCTTTAGCTAGACACTGTGCTGATTGGTGCATGTATAAACCTTTAGTTAGACACAGAGTGCTGATTGTTGCCTTTACAAAACTTTAGCTAGACAGAAAAGTTCTCCGGGTCCCCACCAGACCCAGAAGCCCAGCTGGCTCCACCTCTCAATGGCACTTGCAGGGGACTTTGTGGCACCTAGCCCAGGCACTCTGGCAGCCCAGAGGGATCTTGTCCCCCAGTCAAGCCCAGCAAGAGCCAGCGGGCCAGGCCTAGTGCAGGCTGCTGAGCCCCCGCTTACCTGGAACCCGTGCTGACCTGGCTCCTGCCTACACCTCCCCCTCCACACCTTCCCGCCCCCCCCCCCCCCCACCCCCAGCAGAGGGAGTCGGCTCTGGCCTTAGCCAGCCACAGAGAGGGGCCCTCACAGCGCAGCAGCGGGCTGAAGGGCTCCTGGAGCACGGCCAGAAGGGACGCGGACTCCAAGGAGGTGCCCAGAGCGAGCGAGGCTGCTAGCACGTTGTCACGTCTCAGTTGAACTGATTTACATTCCCACCAACAGTGTAAAAGTGTTCATATTTCTCCACAACCTTGCCTGCCTCTGTTGTTTCTTGACTTTTAAATAATCACCAATCTGACTGGCATGAGATGGGATCTCATTGTGGTTTTCATTTGCATTTCTCTAATGATCAGTGATGTTGAGGTTTTTTTCATGTTTGTTAGCCACATGAATGTCTTCTTTTGAGAAATGTCTGTTCATGTCTTCTGCCTACTTTTTAATGGGGTTGTTTGTTTTATTCTTGTAAATTTGTTGAAGTTCCTTGTAGAGTCTGGATATTTGACCTTTGTCAGATGGATAGATTGCAAAAATTTTCCCCCATTCTGCAGGTTGCCTGTTCACTCTGATGCTAGTTTCCTAGTTTCTTTTGCTGTGCAGAAGATTTTTAGTTTACTTAGATCCCCTTTGTCAATTTTTGCTTTTGTTGCAATTGCATTTGGTGATTTCATTGTCCCTGCCTATGTCCTAAATGGTATTGCCTAGGTTTTCTTCTAGGGTTTTTAAAATTTTGGGTTTTACATTTAAGTCTTCAATCCACCTTGGGTTAATTTTTGTATAAAATGTAAAAAAAGGGTCCAGTTTCAATTTTCTGCATATGGCTAGCCAGTTCTTCCAGCACCATTTATTAGATTGGGAATCCTTTCGCCATTGCTTGTTTTTGTCAGTTTTCTCAAAGATCAGATGGCTGCAGATGTGTGGTCTTATTTCTGAGTTCTCTATTCTGTTCCATTGGTCTATGTGTCTGTTTTTGTACCAGTATCATGGTGTTTTGGTTATTGTAGCCTTGTAGTATAGTTTGAAGTGTGGTAGCATGATGCCTCCAGCCTTGTTCTTTTTGCTTAGGATTGTCTTGACTATATGAGCTCTTTTATCGGTTCCATATGCATTTTAAAATAGTTTTTTTTTTTTTTCAATTCTGTGAAGAATGTCATGGTAGTTTAATGGGAATAGCACTGAATCTATAAATTACTTTAGGTAATATGCCCATTTTCACAGTATTAATTCTTCCTCTCTATGAGCATGAAATGGTTTTCCATTTGTTTGTGTCCTCTCTGATTTCCTTGAGTAGTGGTTTGTAGTTCTCCTTGAAGAGATCCTTTTCTAGATATCTGTAATAATGGTTTTGATTCCTTCATCCACTTGAATTGTTTGGGAGAATAAATTTCCAAATTAGAGAGTTTTTGATTACTGTTGTTTTTATTTCTACTATTATTCTTTCCAGATGTATAGTAAAAGACAAATGTGATGTTTAAACTAATGTTTACTTCAAACAGTTATTCATGCACATAAAGAGTCCAATGATTGTACAGATAGCCCTTGACTTACAATGGTTTGACTTATGATTTTTCTAATTTACAATGGTGAAAAAACAACGTGTATTCAGTAAAAACTATACTTTGTGTACCCATAAAATCATTCTGGTTTTCACTTTCAATACAGTATTCAATAAATCACGTGAGATATTCTATACCTTACTATAAAAGAGCCTTTTTCTTAGATTTTTTTGGCCAAGTGTAGGCTAATGTAAATGTTCTGAGCACATTTAAAGCAGGCTAGACTAAGCTACAATATTTGGTAGGTTGTATATATTAAATATATTTTTGTCTTTCTATATTTTAATTGTATGATAGGTTTATCAGAATGTAACCTATTGTGAGCTGAGGAGCATCTGTATAAGAATTGTTTAAAACAAGCACATTAACGACAGTTTTCTACCCCTCCTCCAATTACCTTTACATAGATAAAACTACTTTGAACTTTTTAAACTTTTTTTTTAACCTTTAACTTTTCAGCTGATTCTTTTGGTATTGACCTCCATATCTCTAAATAGCACACTTTTATTTTGCTTCTTAATTTTCCACTTTTAATTATTTTCTATGGACTTTTCAGTATGGAAGATGAAAATTATCTTCCCTCCTCATACACTCAACATCCACATGCACCCTTACCAACTATTCTAATTATAATTATATCATAATTTGGGTTCAATTAATATTCAGTTCTTGCTTTCCCAAGATAGTGGCAGCACTAGAGCTCATCCATGTAGAAAGCTGTTGTTAATTTTTCTTTTCTGCAAAAATCCAAATTTTGTGCCAACTTTAAAAGAATCTCTTTTAAAGCTGTTGAAACATCTATCTAGTGTTCTATTTCTTTCACTTCCTCTGAGAATTCTCACCTAGAGCTTTCTCATAGATCCCAATCTAGACTCTCCACTTTTGCCCAGATGTCTTCCTGGGAGCTTCCTTCACCATCTTCCTCGGGGTTTTTGTTCATCTCTCTCTTTCTTCTGTTTTGTATCTCTTATATCTTGTATTCCACATCTTTTGCTTAAAAAAAAAAAAAAAAAGCTCCCTGTTTTTGATAAAGTATATTTCTAGTAGATTATTAGGAAAATGCTTATGAGACCTAACTGTGACATGAACATCTGAAAACGACTTTTACTTAACCTCATCTTGACTGATGATTTGTTTGGGTGGTAGATAACTAGTTGTCTATTTTTTTTTTTTCCCTTGAGACAGGATCACATTTCCTCACCCAGGCTCAATTGCAGTGGTACAATCATAGCTCACTGAAAGCTGGAATCCCTGGGGTTAAGGGATCCTCCCACCTCAGACCCTCCAGTAGCTTGGATTACAGGTGCACACTACCATGCCTGGCTAATTTCTTTTTACTTTTTATTTTTGTGAAGACCGGGACTCTCTATGTTGACGAGGCTGGTCTCGAACACCTGGCCTCAAGTGATCTTCCAGTCTCAGCCTCCCAAAATGCTGCACTGCTTAGATTGCAAGTATGAGCCACTGCACTCACCCTGTTTTCTTTAGTTTCTGATGTTACTTTTTAAAAAACTTAAAGCCATTCTGGTTTTTCATATTCTGTATGTTACTTCTTTCTTTCTGAAAACTTGATAAATCTTTCCTTTTTACTTAGTGTTTTGTAATTTAATAATAATTTGCCTTGCTGTCTGTGTATTTTAAATTTTGTGTGCTGTACTCAGCAGCTGCTTTTGATCATATTCTTTATTTTTGAAAAATATTTTTGAAATATCTTATTGATGATTATTTACCTTCTATTTTCTCTCTTATCTCATTCTGAAATTTCTGTCTTTTAGGTATAAGACTGCCTGGACTTGTCGTCTAATTTTCTAATATTTTCTCACCTAATTTCCATCTCATTATCTTTTTGCTTTTTCCAGGTTATTTCTTAAACTTTATCTTCTGATACTAAAATTCTAAGAGTACTTTAAAAGTATCAGAATACTTGTTTCTCATAGTTTTATTTCAGATTTCTTTCTTCAAAAAGTCATCATTTCCTCCAAGATGCATTTTGTCCCTGTTTTGTCTTCTTCTTTTAGACTTTCTTGAAATATCTGATAATCCTCAATTACTTGCTCATAATTGAGAGTGGAGAATAAAAAAACTATTTTGAAGTTCTGAGCATGACTGTGAGTTGGTTTGGCTAACTATCTGTGAATTACTGATGTCACTATAGTTTGAGCACCCCTAATCTGAAAATCCAAAATCAGAAATGCTAACAAAATCAGAAACGTTTTGAACGCCAACATGATACCACAAGACGGAAATCCCACGCTGACCTCATGTAACAGGTCATGGTCAAAACAAAATTGCTCAACACATAGTTTATTCAGCATCATCAAGAAAAAAAAAAAAGACCCTCTAAACCTTTTTCAGGTGTAATATATCTTTTCCACACACGCCCAGATTCTCACTTAAAAATTAATATGCAGTGTGCAGTAAACTTTTAATCAAAAAACAGCATTGTAAGTGGAGACTGAAAGCCTACTGTTTGTTGTTGCTGTTGTTTAATAGCAGATACAGGTATTCTCGTGATGCTATTGTGCTGCTTAGTTACCGTGGATACATTCCTTTTTCACTGTATTAGTGATATGTCATTTGTTTTTTCTTTTAAGTGCTGATGTGTGAATGAGTGGAAGAAAATGATTGCTTATCAGTAGCATACAAATTCAGTATAAGTAATTATGGTGATGCCAAACAGCAAGATTGTCCACATGGGTAGCTGAAGAAGGAACCCCTTTGCTTGCTGATGGTTCATGTACACAAACTTTGTTTCATGCACAAAATTATTTAAAATGTTGTATAAAATCACCTTTGGGCTAAGTGTATAAGGTATATATGAAATATCAATGGATTTAATGCACGTGGTCTATATACAATTTTTGTTTGTCAGTTGTACCTCAGTAAAGCTGAGGGAAAAATAAATAAATAAAAAAAATAAGATTTCTGAATATTTGCAGGAAACATTGCCTATGCAGTCAAATTCTGGGTGCTGTTAAATATGTATTAGCATAGTAAAGGCCTGTGAATATCTGCAACTAAAAAATCATTTACCTTTGAAATGTTTCTCAAATGTATTTGACCATGAAATTTTTTTCATAGCAGCTACTTATCCCACACCATTCAGAGAAATGCTGTATTAGGTCACCCTTATTTCATTATTCAGATCCTCTGTTATCTTCTTTGGTATCTATATTCTTTATCCATCAAATATCAAGATAAATATGTTAAAGTCTTCTCATATTAATTTTTAGTGTGCTTTTCACTTTGTGTTCACACAACAAATACATTCTTGGGTGGCAAACTTAGTTTATAGTCATTCTAAGACTATCTTTTCTTAAGAAAGTTGGCTGTAGTTAGTTGATAAAATGCTGAATGTTTCAGTTTGCATTTTTTAGCTTATATTTTTGTTAGCTAGTATTACTGATATTGTTGTTTAAGGCTTATGTCTATATTAGGTTTTCATAGACCATAGGAATATCTGCTTTCTAAACTTGAATATACATTAAGTAGAAAGTAAACTACTAGACTATGAATATTCTTGGCAAAATCTGAAGTATATACTGGTGAAGAGCACAGGGTCTGAATTTAGACTACTAGATTTTAGGTGTGGCTTCATCGAATATTAAATAATTATGAAAATTCTCTTACCCCCATCTGTAAAGTAGGAATAATAAGACCACATGTCATAGGGCTGTGTCTAGGATGAATAAAAATACTGTAGGAGACAAGAATCTGCAGCTCACTTTGGCATAAGGACTATATTGAGCTGAAGGCGATTGAGAAGAAGCAGACAGAAGAAAATCTCTCTGCCCTCCTATTTGCCTAAAAGCAGGACATACATTTACCAAAACAAAGGTGTACTACTCCCCTCTCTACCAGGAATGACAAAGGTTGATCACCAAAGGCACCCTTAGACTCAAAAACTAGCGTGGAGACACCACCAGAAGAGTTCATTAACCAAGTTTATTAACTAGCCTTTATCTATCATTTATTTGCCTTCTCACAATTTTTGATCTGTAGAAACTCAAAATTCTTAGCCTTTGTCTTGTCACTTCTCTAAAAATTTACTGTTATTTGTTGAAACGCTATATAAGTCATACTTCCAGGCCCTCTTTTTAAGAATTACTCATGCCATGGGTATCTCCCAAGGATATGTGGAATATACATGTTAATAAATTTCTTTTATATTGTTTTGTTTTGTTAATCTGTCTTTTGTTACAGGGATCCATCATAGCTAATAACTAAGGGTAGAGAGAAACTTATTTTTTCTTCCCCTCTGATATATATATATATAGATATATATACATATTTATAATCTGACTGATACATAGCAGTAATTGCTCAGTATTAAAACGTTGTTAGAAGTATATATTCTGAAAACTTTTAAAAAAATTAATGAGTATTATTAATGAAATCAGGAGTAGATAATTTGATGTCATCCAATTTTCACCTTGCAAAAAAAAGTTCTCTTTTACATTGTTTCGCGTCTTCACTTTCAGTCCATAGAATTATTTTGAATGTTAGAGAGACCAGTTTTCACATAATGGGCAAAAGATTCTCAGACCGTCTGTCTAATCAAATGTCCTGTTAAATGCAAATGTAGAACACTCAAGTTTTGGAAAATAATGAAGACTTTTTGTATAGCAAAAAGATGACAGAAAGTTTTACATGACTTTTTAAGGAGGAACGTGCTGAGGAATAATAATGAAGCTAAACAAAGAACATTTCCCCAAAAACTTTTTTGCATCAATATTCATAGCAACTCCATAAGCTTGCCACCAAGTTTTACTATGAAAGAAAAAAAAAAAAACTACTCTAGTAATTGAACAGCAATCATCAATGGAGGGTATGGTAGAGGGGCATGCACATACGCTAGATGAGAGGCCCAGCTGCTGTGGTTATTTAGTTTAAGTTATCCTTGCCAACAGTTTAACACTCCAGAAGACAGCATGTGTTTATCTCAATAGGGGCGTTTATTTTACGGTGCTTTCCTCAAATGTCAGCATAACTATAAAAAGAGAATTAAGGCTTTTAGACATGTTATAACTAAAATATTTTTGACGCTACATACTCTTTAGCTGATGAACATCAACTGAGGCTTTGTGTGGTGTTCTTAATGAAAGATACTAAATCAGCTAAAAATATACAACTGTAGCATTTTGAAAAATACAAGGGTCACAGCAGAGTAGCTAACTCTTCCATCCATGTCAATTTCACTTCAGCCATTTGCTAGAAAGAATCTTCAGGTTCAGTTGAGTAGACACTGACATTTATTTATTACCAGAAAGGACAAAAGGTTCTTCTTGTGTTCTTTAAATGAACTCCTTTGACATAATGGTTTGTGTGCCAGATTTCTGCACTATACAGAAAACTTTTCTTCTTTCTAATTAATTGGTAATCTATTGGTAAATAATTTGAATGTGTATCCTTCTCCTCAGCACACTCTTACTCAATAAAACAATTCAAACCCATTGATAGAGTTTTCCTGAATAAGTTACTACTATGATGGTTGTAAAAATAATATTCTAAATCTATCAATCCTTTTCCACTTCTTTGTTGACATTTTGTTGGCTTTATATTTAACAGGTCTTTATTGCCATTGACAATTGGAAAAAAATTGTAATTGGCCCCACTTTTGTCATTCACACATTACAAATTGCATATAATCAATATTCAAGTTACAATTATTTTGTTTTATTTCCTATATATTTTATTTTAAAAATGTCAAATGCTAACTGGGCAGCCATGTGTTAGTCAATGGATCAATTATTTTGATTGACTTATGAAGAAAAGGGATAATCAGTATACCCCAAGTCAAGGTTACCTAGTATGTTGGTGTTTTAATCAGAATTATAAACTTGGAATTTCAACTCATTCTGTGTGTCTTTTTTATCATGTTTCACCGTTAAAGTATTCTCACCATCACTATCATTGCCTTACTTTTGTCAATCATAGTACAGTATCTGTGAAGTAGTGTGAGTGCCTTGAAATAAAGTTGCATTTCACCACATGTCCCCATTATTAAACTTAAGAACAATACCATTGTTAGAGGTAATCCCTAGATGATTTAAAATAAATAAATTTTGCAGTAGTGTGCTAATTAAATGGAGATTAAATGGTTTAATTTTGGAACTTTTTGGAAGGTATGACAGAGGCTATTGCTTCCTTGTTTTACAGCAATTGTATTTTTTTTTTTTTTTTTTGAGATGGAGTGCTGCTCTGTCGCCCAAGTTGAAGTGCAGTGGTGTGATCTTGGCTCACTGCAAGCTCTGCCTCCTGGGTTCATGCCATTCTCCTGCCTCAGCCTCCCGAGTAGCTGGGACTACAGACACCCACCACCACGCCCGGCTAACTTTTTGTATTTTTAGTAGAGACGGGGTTTCACCGTGTTAGCTAGGATGGTCTCAGTCTCCTAACCTCCCGATCCACCTGCCTCGGCCTCCCAAAGTGCTGTGACACCATGCCCGGCAGCAATTGTATTCTTAAACAATATGATGAATTATTTCCTATGTAATTAGACCCTGACCTTTAAATGTTTGCTGTTATAAAAAACACATAGAATCATTTGTTATGATGATTATTAAACCCTGCAGTCTTTCTGTGACATTGGATGGCATTTTGGCATTTTTCAGAAATTTCTAATGGCAATGATAAATAACAAATATTAACTGACTGTGGCACTTCATTTATAAACAACAGCTTAAATTAAATGAAATGTCTTGATTCTCTCATCTAGACTTTATATTTAATTTTTATCCTTAGAAAAGACTAATCAGTGCCAACTTTAGTTAATTGAAGATAAAAGGAGACATCTCTTAACCATGAGTAATATTTTATCATAATGTTTTACTCCTACATTTCAAAAAGATTGGATTAAACAGGTATTGAAAAACATCTGTGCATGCCATACAATATGGTTATATCAGTCAGTTTTTACTTGCAAGCAACCAACACCATGAACAAGTTGAAGCAGAAAACAAATCTATTAAGTGATATTAGGTAGTTCATAGAATTATTAAAAGTTGATATGGTTTGGCTGTGTCCTCACCCAAATCTCATCTTGATGTTAGCTCCCATAATTCCCATGTGTTGTGGGAGGGATCCAGTGGGAGGTATTTGGATCATGGGGGTGGGTCTTTCCCATGCTGTTCTCGTGAGAGTGAATAAGTCTCACAAGATCTGGCGGTTTCATAAAGAGGAGTTCCCCTGCACACACTATCTTGCCTGCTGCCATGTAAGACATCATTTTGCTTCTCATTTGCCTTCTACCACGATTGTGAGGCCTCCTCAGCCATGTGAAACTGTGAGTCAATTAAACCTCTTTCCTTTGTAAATTACCCAGTCTCAAGTATGTCTTTATTAGCAGTGTGAGAACACACTAATAGAGTAAGTTGGTACCAAGAAGTGGAGTGCTGCAGTAAAGATACTGGAAAATGTGGAAGTGACTTTGGACCTGGGTAATAAGCAGAGGTTGGAACAGTTTGGAGGGCTCAGAAGAAGACAGGAAGATGTGGGAAAGTTTGGAACTCCCAGGAGACTTGTTGAATGACTTCGACCAAATGCTACTCATCTCACATGGAGATGAAAAACTTGTTGGGAACTGGAATAAAGATGACCCTTGCTATGTTTTAACAAAGAGACTGGTGGCATTTTGCCCCTGCCCTAGAGATTTGTGAAACTTTGAACTTGAGAGAGATGATTTAAGGCATCTGGTAGAAGAAATTTCTAAGCAGCAAGCATTCAAGAGGTTACTTGAATGCTGTTAAAAACATTCAGTTTTATATATTCACAAAAATATGGCTTGGAATTTGAACATATATTTAAAAGGTAAGCAGAGTCTAAAACTTCAGAAAATTTGCAGTCTTGCAATGCAATAGAAAAGTAAAACCCATTTTCTGAGAAGAAATTCAATCTGGCTGCAGACATTGCTTAAGTAACAAGGAGCCAAATGTTAATTGCCAAGACAATAAGGAAAATGTCTCCAGGGCATGTCAGAGACCTACCCAACAGCCCTTCTCATCACAGGACTGGAGGCCTAGGAGGAAAGAGTGATTGCATGGGCCAGGCCCACGGCCTTCCTCTGTGTGTAACTTACGGACTTTGTGCCCTACATTCCAGACATTCCAGCTGTGGATAAAAAGGGCTAAGGTACAGCTCAGGCTGTGGCTTCAGAGTGTGCAATCTCCAAGCATTGCCAGCTTCCATGAAGTGCTAAGCCTGTGGGTGCACAGAAGTGAATAACTGAGGTTTGGGAAACTCTGCCTCATTTTCAGAAGATGTATGGAAACACCTGGCTGTCCAGGCAGAATTTTGCTGCAGGGGTGGGACCCTCATGAAGAACCTCTGCTAGGGCAGTACAGAAGGAAAATATGGGGTTTGAGCCCCCACAAAGAGTTCCCACTGGGCCAGTGCCTAATGGAGCTGTGAGAAGAGGGCCATCGTCCTCCAGACCCCAGAATGATAGATCCACCAACAGTTTGTACCACGTACTTGGAAAAGCCGCAGACACTCAATGCCAACCCATGAAAGCAGCCAGTAGGGGTGGCTGTACCCTGCAAAACCACAGGGACAGAGTTGCCCAATACCATGGGAAACCACCTCTTGCATCAGTGTGACCTGGATGTGAGATGTGGAGTCAAAGGAGATCATTTTGGAGCTTTAAGATTTGACTGCCCTGCTGGATTTCAGACTTGCATGGAGCCTATAGCTCCTTTATTTTGGCCAATTTCTCCCATTTGGAATGGGTGCATTTACCCAATGCCTGTACTAACATGTATCTAGGAAGTAACTAACTTGCTTTTGATTTTACAAGCTCATATGCAGAAGAGACTTGCTCTGTCTCACATGAAACATTGGACTGTGGACTTTTGAGTTAATGCTGAAATGAGTTAAGACTTTGGGGGACTGTTGGGACAGTATGATTAGTTTTGAAATTGGAGGACACGAGATTTGGGAGGGGCCAGGGGCAGAATGATGTGGTTTGTATGTGTCCCCACCCAAACCTCATCTTAAATTGTAGCTCCCATAATTCCCATGTGCTGGGGGAGGGACTTGGTAGAAGGTAATTGAATCATGGGGGCAGGTCTTTCCCAGGCTGTTCTCATGATAGTGAATAAGTCTCACTAGATCCAATGCTTTCAAAAACGGCACTTCCTCTGCACACACTCTCTTGCTTGACACCACGTAAGATGTCATTTTGCTTCTCATTCACCTCTGCCATGACTGTGCAGACTTCCCAGCCATGTGAAACTGTGAGTCCATTAAACCTCTTTCCTTTATAAATTACCCAGTCTTGGATATATCATTATTAGCAGTGTGAGAACGGACTTATGCAGAAGTGCAAGATAAATAGACTTGAAGATAAGTTTCCACTAATGATACTGAGACACACACCATAGAATCGAACTGATAAGGAAGCTGCTGCCAAGGCTGCCATTGTTCAGCCCATATACAAGTTACCAAGAACTCAAATCTATTGTAGCTGTTAGAGTTGATTTTCAAACCTGGATGCCTCTGTCATGACTCAGGCCAGAACAATGCATGTCCCACTCAGAGCCTGATTCCTTATGCTACTGAGTTCTGAATTGAAGTCTCAGATTGATACGTCTACAAAATCACTTATCTTCAGCCTAGCTAAAAGGCAGAGCAGCAAAATAAGTTTTCTGGGTTTGACTCTGGCAAGGTGGGAACCAATATGTGCGACACTATCAATATGTAAAATGATGTTCAGAAGATGTTGGGCAGCCACAAATGGCAGTTGATAGCTATATGTAATATTATAAATAGCACACATACTTCCACAGATGCACTTACATACATGTGTGCATACACATGCACAACCAACACAAGACAAAAAGTTATCACAAGGTTTGAGTTATTCTGTTTGGTGGCTGGGTGGCTTTTGGTAGGATGTTTAACCTCTCTAATCTCTAGTTTTATCTTTTAGAGGTAATTAGCAGTAGCAACTATCTCACAGGGATTTTGTAAGGATTAAATGAGATAATTCACATAAAGCTCTTAGCACTCTACACATAGCAATGGCTAAGCTATTTTATGTAATTATCAATTCTCATTTCAGTCCCTTCTCTCTGCCTTTGAATTGTATCTTTTTTCTTTCATTACTATGTATAAAATTAACTTACAAGTTTATATCATGAAGGGTTAGAAAAATGTTTTTAAACCTTAAAACCAACAGGAACAAAAGGTGGTTAAATCAGCCACGTAGGAATGAATTATTCCAATTTCTGGTTAATAGTAACTGTACCTTATTGAGTTCTCTTGCATTGTATTCCAAAGAATATGACTTTTTTCTTTATTCTTTGTAGTTGGTTCAATCTTACAATTACTTATGGTATAACTTGTTCTCTGTGATTACAGCCTATTCCATGCACTGACAATAATTCAAAACTATTCATTCATATGTGTTCTCTGTAATAGTTTAGTCCCACATTAAAGTAGTCATACAAAATACTTTTGTCAGTCTTCATCTAGGCAGTCAGAAGAAAGAAAGAACAGAAGAGAGAGTCATATTTATATCTGCAATTCTAAACCTTTTAAATCAGTTCTCCAATAAAAATCTATTGTAAGGAACATAAAGGTTTTGTAATTTGATAAGAAGCAAAAGAGCCTACCTGCTGCATTCTCTTTCCTGAGATCTTTATAATTTCTTATCAATTACCACTGTGCTATCAATAGCAATCAACAGTATAAGAAATAGGGACACATTTTATGATTATAATAATTATAACCAAAGGAATTATATATCAGAAGATGACCATAAGTGGACATTTGGATTACATATTCCATATGGTCAACTCTCATGCCTTTGTACATAGAAGACAATTGTTATTTAGTGTTTAATATACTTTCCTTCAGCTCAACATCATAGTGTCATCTTGGTCTGGCCAGGTTTATATATTCTGTGCTCTCTGAACTATACAGTAAAAAATATCAGTCAGATTTGAACCTTCCTAAGTAACTGGAAAAGTGAATATTCTCTTCCAGAGACTCAAGATCAAATCTTTATAATAAGAATTGGGCGCTAAAATCAGGCATTTATTATTATGTGTGTGTGGGTGTGTTATTGGTTCTGTTTCTCTGGAAAACCCTGACTAGTATAGATGGTAATTCTCCTCAAATTGATCTACAGATTTAATGTAATTATTATCAAAAATATAGAAATTGACAAGTAGATTTTAAAATTTGTATGAAAATGCACAGGTCCAAAAGTAGCCTAAACAATCTCAGAAAAGATCACAATTAAAGAGCTCTCACTTGCCAATTTTAAAACTTATTAAAAAACTGCAACAGTCAAGATAGCATAACAATGATGTAAAGGTAGTTGTCTCGATTGATAGAATAGAATATCAATCCAGATATTTGACTTATTGTGAAGAGTTGGCTCATGTGATGATGGAGGCTGAGAAGTCCCATGATCGGTTATCTGCAAACTGGAGAATCAGGAAAGTCAGTGCTGCAATTCAATCTGAGTCAAAGCACCTGAGAAAACAAGAGGAGCCAATGGTGTAAATTTCAGTTCAAGGGCAGGAGAAGACCAGTTGAGCTATCTCAACTCATGCAATGAGGCAGGGAAAAAGGATTGAATTTCCCCTTCCTCTAACTTTTGTTCTATTCAAGACCTCAATAGACTGGATGATGTTCACTCACATTGAGGAAGGCAATCTGCTACACTGAGACCATCAATGCAAATGCTATCTCATCCAGAAATACGTTCACAGACATACATAGAAATAACGTTTCATCTGAGCGCACTGTGGCCCAGTCAAGTTGACATAAAATTAACTCATAAATCCACCCCTCGTCCACTTGGCTCCCACATACATCCTTAAGCCATATTTAATCTCCAAATAAAGATAATAACAAGGTCATAGTTTCCCTAATGTGATACAATTATCTTGCATACAACCAAAGATGCACTAACTCCTTTTTAAAACTTAAATACTATGATGTAAAATTAATACTTAAATACTATTATAAAAATCCAATACATTTTATATCACATGATAAGAGATGAAAGAAAACAAAAATATACAGTTGTCCCTTAGATACTCCGAGAAATTCATTCCAGGACAGCCCATGAATGCCAAAATCTGTAGATGATCAAATTCCTTACATAAAATTGCATAGTATTTGCATATAACCTACACACATTTTCCCGTATGCATTAATTCATCTCCAGATTACTTAAAAACTTAATACAATGTAAATGCTATGTAAATAGCTGTTATGCTATATATTAAAACTTGTATTATTTTACTGTTTCACTGTTAATTTTTTGCAATATTTTCTGCAGTTGACTGAATCTGAAGATGCTGAACCTGTGTATATGGAAGGCCTACTATATATAAAATGTCCTACTTGCATTTTTGTAGGTATCACCAGATTTTCTACATAGATGATAATATTATCTGCAAATGAAGACAGTTTTAAATTTCTCATCTTCAGTCTGGATGCCTTTTATTTATTTTTCTTACCCAATTGCGCTTGACTATATCTTTCAGTGCAATGTTGAATAGAATTGTTGACAGCAAATATCCTTGTCTTGTTACTGACCTTAGGAGGAAAGCATTAAGTCCCAAATAAATATAGGTCACACTCCGACACATGTGTGTTATATCTAAATCACTGGCTGTCAAACTCAGGTGATTTCTTTCCCCCTCCTGGGGGATATTTGGCAATATCTGGGACATCGCTGGTTGGTAAAACTCAGGGAGAACTACTGGCATCAAGTGAGTCAAGGCCAGGGACACGGCAACGTAATTATCTGGCCCAAATTGTCAACAGTGCCTAAGTGGAGAAACTTGATATAATCTATGCTCTTTATATTGATATAAGTAAGTCATTACTTGTAATTATAGTGTGGCCATGAATGTTTAAAGTAGCTTGTGGTTGCAGTTACAATTTACAGTTTCTGCCTCTGTTTCAAACACTGATTCTTGATTTGTATCAGTAGGCATATGCATATTCAAAATTAACAAAGTTTTAATCAGTTCAATTTCTTTCCCTTAATTCTTACAGCTCAGTTGCTTACCCTCCACTTTCTTTTTTTGTAAGGAATAAAGAGAAACATGATTCAAATGAATTAGGGATACTTTTTTACAAAGTAGTTTGTATAATTTAAGTATAGACTTCCAGAAAAAAGTAATAGAAATTAATACAGTTTTATTTTATACAGGATATATTTGTAGTACATTTTAATTTATAAGTAATTCAATGACATGAATGTTCTCTACCTGTTGCCACAGTTTCTAAGTAGCTAGCCATTGTTTATATCCCACTACCAGAGCAGTTGATGATAAATCCCTCTACCAGTCTTCCATCTCCAAGCTCAAAGAGACCATCAGCTAGAGCTAATGGTGCACGATGTAAGATTCTCTTTCACCCAGCAGACTGTGAGTTCCTTAAGGGAAAATATACCATTTTGTTCACCATTGTATAACCAGTACCTAGAAAAATGCCTGATGCATAATAGTTGCATAATAAATATTTGTAAATTGGATTTTACTTATCAGTAAACTACTGACTTGCAATTTTGGTTACAAGGACTTCTAAATGTTCAGAGCTAGGGTTTCAGTGGCTTTTGCTTTTAAACATACTGGATTGGTTGATGGTCAAGTAATAGGCTTCATAGTCACTTTACATTGGCATCATTCGATTTTTTCTTAAGATCCTCATTTCTTAAGATCCTACATCAAAAATTATTACGATTTTGGTAATTAACAAAGATAAACTAATATCCAACAGAAAAAATTCACTGTAAACACAACATATTTAATATGGTTGCTCAATTTTCAACCTAATAATTGTTCTTTTGACACTATAGGATATATCTATATTTCATCACAAATCATAAACTGATTAAAATTCACCAAACAAAAGGCAACATATTTTTTGCGGCTACATCAATCATTGAAGGAGATTTATAAATAAGTTCCAAAATCTTACAGACAACTTATCCTCTAGTTTGCTAATCGAATAATCAATCTAATAAAAATACAAAGTAGAATACATGTAGATATATAAATACATTACCAGGTTAGTGATAATCTGCCTCTGAGATATCTTAGTCCACTTGTGCTGCTATTACAGAATATCACAGACTGGGTACTTTATAGCAAACAGAAATTTATTGGCCAGCAGTTCTGGAGACTGGGAAGTCCAATATCAAGGTACTAGCATCTGGAGAGAGCCTTCTTGCTGTGTCATCACACAGTGTAAGGCAGAGGAGCTAAGAAAGACAGCAAAAGGCCAAATTGCCCTCGTATGGTAGCATTAACCTTACACATGAGAGCAGGGCCCTCATGGCCTAATCATTTCAATGCCAATTAAATTTTAACATAAGTTTGGAGGGGGTAGATGTTCAAACTATAGCAGGAAGTAAATTTTTAAATGAGAAATTTTACCTATTTTACCCAGCTATATGACACTTACTTGTATTTGACATTAGCTAATTCACTTTAGAGTTAAAAAGTCTATCAGTAAATTATATTTAACTTTTTTACAAAAGTATACAATAATATAGATATGAGTTTCAAAAATTGAAGTCTGTGATTCTTATATTCTGTATTACATATTTATGAAATTCTGCACAAAACAGTTGCATTTTCACAGTGATGTAGTCAATGCTAGTGACAACTGACCCATATTCATCATTAGTGTGGTGGAAACCAAGCAGAATATAGTTAATGTTTTATCAGACCATAACTAACATGAAATGTGTATCGCCTTTCTTTTCACATCATATCTGTCATATTTTGATCAGGGGCGTAATGCTCTCGAAAACCATTTTCAATAAGGCCAAACAAAAATGTTTAATCAGACATAGGAAACAATCAACATTATTTTACTTAAGAAATCTTTATTTTGGTCAACAAATATATTAAAATATATTTTAGGTCAGGATGAATAAGTTATGTCCCTGTAGAACAGCTAATAGCATTTTCATTTGTTTTTAAAAGTCACAAAACAAATCATTCTAGCTACTATGTTACAGTTCTATTTGAAATTCATTGGAAACCTCTAAAGGCTATCATTTAGATTTGACAGCAGTCTGTTTGCATTCTTCTTTACTGAGGTTAGAGTTATGATTGGGCTGTAACTTTTCTGATTGCTTTTGTCACCGTTTTAAATCAACTTCCTTTGCTTTTGTCACTTAAATTTATGTTTAGAAATAGTTGGTGATTAAACTATATGACACTTATATGAGAAGGATGTCTTTCTTACTAAATAGCATAAAATTTAAAAATTATTTCTTTATTTCTTTCTGTCTAGAGAAAGTTTGGTTTTGTGTTTGGTAACTTCACCAAGCATGGGGTCTCATTCATCATGTGGGGATTTTACCTAAGTAGAAATCAAGACATTATAAACGTTTTATATTTTGTAATTTTGTGAAATTCACAGTCACGTTGTTACTGGAAGTGTGGGGGTCCTCAGGGCTTTGTTTCCTTGGAAGAAATAATTTGAACAAGAGACTAATTAGTAAAGTAACCAAAAATTATATTAAGGAAATAAAAGAACATTCCAAGAGAGGAGTGGTCTGACACATCTGGAAGCAGCCTTTAGCCTGCTGCATTGCCGTTTTTATTATGTTGGAGATTTTCTTTAAGTTCCAGCCTCTGTCCTAAGTCTCTGTATTTGTCTTTGTCTAGTTTCTAGCTTCTGTCTTAAGTCTACACCTTGTTCCTGCCTAGTTCCTGCCCATATTTATGGGATTCTCTCTTACCGTCAGTTGATGCACATGAGCAGGACCCAGTGACCAATAGGAATCCTACGTAACAGCAGAGTTGCTGGTTACCTCCACCCACCCAGGAAGGTCGTAGAGAGATTAAATCTGTAATTTTTGTGCCTCCATATCTCTTAGGAATTTCCTTTTTGTCCTTTTCCTCTTCTTATCAGCATGTGGCTGGCTACATTCTGACAGGTTAACCACAGAATGAGCCATTACCAAGTGTCTTAAGGGGCATTTCGGGGTGTTCTTTTCTGCATAGATATTTCCTCTCCTCTCTGCTCATATTTAGCATGCCTGTTTCAGGTGTTCTCTGGGCAGTGAGATTCTCCAGAACATTCTCTCCCAGGGTCTCCCTTTCCTGCTCATGCCTAACTATCTGGCTGCACTAACAGCATGATAAATGAGATTATAAAATAATATTCAAATACATACAGTGTTAAGCAATGCATCCTGTTAATTTTAAATATCTGTTTAGTAGCTTCACAAGGATCTTATTATGCATATCAAAGCAGATTGGTCATTGCTAAAACATGTGAAGAAAATAAGAATAAAGAATTTAACAGCATACAAACTAACTTTTAAAAAATGAAGTCATTTTCAGAGGAATATAGTAGATTGTGTAAAGCATTAATATTAGAATTAAGATAAAGTAAAATGATAAACTCTTTCTAAGGTTAAAACTAAAGAAAGTAGTGCTGAATCAATTAAGTGATTGATGATGTGGTCATTTTCACATCTAATTGCACTGAGTAGCATAAAATATGTAACTAAGGAAAAGAGTAGAAAATTGTATTTTAGCTTATGGAAATAGAAAATAAAACGAGGAACAATTCTATCTGAAGATTATTTGTGTTCCCTAACAGAACCTTTTTTAAGGTTTTAGATGTCCATTCCTTTAAATGAACTGTTTTCCATACCTGAAATTATATTTCTCGGTCCAAACTCAGTTTTCTCTGCTTGGTAAATTACCCATTTTTCAAGACCCAACTCAAATACCACCTCTTCCTGGAAGCTTCACCGATTTCCCTTGCCCCTGCCTACTTAGCAGTTGAATATTTTATTCATTCCTTCACTTAGCAGTTTTTGAAAGCTTACTAAATACCAGGTCTTGAAGTAGGAGCTGGGGATAAACTAATGGACAAGACAAACAAGGACCATGATATTATAGAACTTACATTTTAGCTGGGAGGATGTAAAATATACACATAAGTCAATAAAGAGATAGATAAGATAATTTCAGAGTAATAATTTATGTAAAGATAATAAAATTAGATGATGTGATAGAGTAGAGGGGGATAGAGGATGATTTTAGATAGGGTGATAAGGAGAAATCTCTAAGGAGGTGAAATATGAATAGAGTCCTGTGTGAAACAAGTGAGACAGCCCTTGGAAGATCAAGAAAAAGACACTTTTAGGCAGAGAAAACAAAGATTAAGGGCTGGAGGAGCTTCGAGTTTTTGAGAAACAGAAAGAAAGCAAGCCAGTGTGCATTCTCACAATGTATTTTAATTTTTTGTTTCCATTTTCTTTGCCATACTAGTTAGTAATGATTTATGTCTTCCCATGTTTAAATTTTTTTAAGCCTGGTACTATATTTGATTATATAACAGGATCTCATAAAGTGTTTGCTGAATTAGTCTGTGGGGCAAGTAACTAACATTTATTAGACACACGTTTTGTGTCTCAGGCATTGTACTAAGTGTTTAAGAAGGATTGTCTCCGTTAATGCATCCAATTATCACAATATGGACCCGATAACTACGTATTTTTAAACATTGTGTATTCTACTTAGATGTTAAAATATCTATTTCATGATAAATATTTAGATTATAAAAGCCAAGTAACTTACCTGGGTTTACGTAGCTACAAAGAGGCACGGCTAACTGTTGATATCCAACCATGCTGACTCCAAAGTCTCCACTCTTTCCTTTTCCTCTAGTAACATCCCTTATGATGTATTTAAGTGAGGCCTCTTTCACAGTGTATTGATGACCTCATCTGTGCCTAGTGATCAGGTCATTAAAAAAGAGATTTATAGTGAGCATTATGCTGTGTCGTGAAAAGTATAAATTATTTGTACATACTTGAAAAAAACTTCCAAACCTAGGTTTTTGTATTTTATACTGAGGTACCCTTGACTATGATAATTTCCTTCTACAAATAGAACAATATTTAGTTAACTGAAAATTGAAAGTGATATCTCTGAAAACTGCCAGGTACCAAATTGGAAATCCATGACTTCATAAAATTGCTTCCATCCTATAGAGCAATAACTCACTTTCAAATTCACCAAAGCAATGGTGGAGAGAGAGAGAGATAGATATGGTTTGGCTCTGTGTCCCCACCCAAATCTCAACTTGAATTGTAATAATCCCCACATGTCATGGGAGGGACTCAGTGGGAGGCAAATGAATCATGGGGGTGGACTTTTTCCATGCTGTTCTTGTGATAGTAAATAAGTCTCATGGGATATGATGGTTTTATAAAGGGGAGTTCCTCTGCACATGCCCTTTTGCCCTCTGCCATGTTAGACGTGTCTTTGCTTCTCCTTTGCCTTCCACCATAATTTTGAGGCCTCCCTAGCCATGTGGAACTATGAGTCCATTAAACTTCTTTCCTTTATAAATTACCTAGTCTCAGGTATATATTTATTAGCACAGACTAATACAGGGAAAGAGAGAGAGAGAGAGAACAAAAGTGGGAGAAGAATATAAAGTTTCGTGATCTATACAGGTATTAGAAAAATAGGATAAGCCTATCATGAAATATTAAGTTATATATTTTTATACTTGTTTTGAAACTTATTTATTTACCTTTTTTTCTGATTATATATGTTCATTACAGACCAGTTTGAAACTATGGACAATGAATGAGTTAATTGCATCACAAAGAAATATTATTAATATATATATGCCCTTTTCCCATTATTTTTCTATGTGCTTCTGTGTAGAATACATATACATATATATACTTGTATTTTGTCCATATCTTTTAACATCACACCATTAGCACCTGCTTACATCAAACTGTTTACAAACATTCTTAATGGGTGCGTGGCACTTCACAGTAAGGATCTATCAATATGTACTTAACCAATCTTCTGTTTCAGGACATCATTTCTAATATTTAGTTTTTCTATGATCACTAATATGTATAAGCCATGTATATAAAATTGCATACCATAAAGGTTATGTTTTCTTATGTCCCTTTTATTTTGAATACCAATGTTTTATAAATAATTCTGAGTGCAGTTATTTCAAAGTCAGAGTTAACATCATGTTTTCAACAAACTAGAATTTTTTAAATGCCATGGTATGCTTTCTGTTTTAAAACCTCACCTAAAACCCTATCCCCTGATTGACAAGACAAAATAATGTCTTAAAGCTCATGTATGAGATCTTAAAGCTTGTGCACTCAATCTATGTGAACAGTCAATCTGTTTCAGTCTTTCATGTGGTATGATCTGTTATATTCCTAGGCACACAAACAGATAATTCATTGAAAAGAAACTTGCCCTGTAAGATAGACTAAAGGGAGTTATCCAAGTAGAAGGATTGGCAGAGTAGTTTTTTGTTTGTTTGTTTGTTTTTTAACTACAGTGTTCTGACTATATGCTATTAATACGGGAGTGCTGGGAAGGCAAGAGCCTAGTCCCTTTAAACGATAGGGAAGCCGGGAAGGCAAGTGCTACATAGAGGAGAGCGTGGTCCATGGCTAGGGCTCCACCCCAACAGACCTAGGTGAGGACAGGCACTTCTGCTTTCATGCCCAAATGTCACATTTCCCAAGACCATCCTGGCCCACTACACCCCCATCCTGTGCCTGTAAAAAGCCCCAAGACCCTAGCAGGCAGACACACAAATGGCTGGACATTGAGAAGAGCAGATCAGCAGAAGAAGACACAGGCGGCTGGATGTCCAAAGGAATGTACCAACAGGCACTGGCATGACAGCAGGCCACACACTGACATGCCAGCAGGCCACCAACTGGCAGAACGATGTGGAGTTTGGCTGGGTCAGTGGGAGGAGAGCGCGGGCAACAGACTGGCCCAACTCCAGGGAAAAACCATCTCACTTCTGGCTCCCCTCTCTGCTGAGAGCTACTTTCACTCCATAAAACCTTGCATTCATTCTCCAAGCCCAGGTGTGATCTGATTCTTCTGTTACACCAAGGCAAGAACCTGGGATGCAGAAATCCCTTTGTCCTTGTGATAAGGAAGAGGGTCTAATTGAGCTGACTAACACAAGCCACCTATAGACAGCAAACTAAGAGAGCACCCTGTAACAGACACTCGCTGGGGCTTCAGCTGTAAACACTCACCCCTAGACACTGCTATGGGGTCAGAGTCCCACAGCCTGCCTGTTTGTATGCTCCCCTAGACGTATGAGCAGCAGAGCACTGAAGAAGCGAGCCACAACCTTATAGTATGCCCTGTGGGGGAGACAAGGGAATCTTTTCCATTTCATCATGTACAAGAAAAAAACTCTACTTTCAAAGATACAAATTGTTTACAAGTAAGGATGGAAAAACATATCATACAAAGGGTAATCCACAAGGAACTAGAATATATAAACTAATATCACACAAAATAGACATTGAGTCACAATTTGTTACTATAGACAAAATTAATCATTATAAAGAGGTCAATCAGTGAGATATAATAATTATAAACATATGAGCTTTTAACAACACAGCTCCAAAATACATACGTTATAAACTGACATAACTGAAGGAAGAGATAGACATATCAACAGAAATAATTGGAGACTTTAATGATATACTTTAACAATGCACAGAACAACTAGACGGAGGGTCAGTTAGGAAATAAACTTGAACAATAGTATGTGCCAGGTAGGCCTAAAATATACTTATATAATGCTCCACCCAACAACAGAACACACATTCTTCTCAAGTGTACTTGAAACATTCTCCAGGATAGACAATATTATAGACTATAAAATAATTCTAAATAAATTAAAAATACATTGAAGTCATACAGAGTATTTACCTGATTACAATGAAATGTAATTAGAAACCAGTAATGAATTAAATTTTGGAAAATCACAAATGACGGAATTACACAACAGAGTCCCAAATACTTAATGGATCGAATAATAAATTACAAGGGAAATTAGAAAATACTTAACAATGAATGAAAATAAAAATACAATGCATCAAAACCTATAGGAGGCAGCTACAGAAGAGTTTAAAGGGAACTTATAGCTGTAAATGTCAAATTAATAAGTAAGAATGATCTAAAATTAGTAAGTTAATGTTCCACTTTAAGGAAGAAAAAGAAGAGCAAATGACATCGAATGCTAGCAGAAAAAAGTAAGTAACAAATATTACAGTGCAGATAAGCACAATAAAATAACCCAAAATAATAGAGAGAATAAACTAAATCTTTTTATTTTCAGGAAACCAACAAAATTGACAAAACTTTATCTGCACGTACCAAGAAAAAAAAAAAAAAGGAGAAAACGCAAGCATTAATGTCAGGAATAAAAGGGGACAATATTAAAAATGTTGCAGAAATAAAATAATTATAGGGAAACAACATGAAAAGATTGAATGCGACAAATTAGATAATTTAGGTGAAATGGACAAATTCCTAGAAAGACACAAACTAGCGAACTACTGATACTCATTCAAAACATAACAATAACATATCTGAGTTTACCTATGAAATAAAGTTTCAATGAAGCAAGATGGCTAAGCTCTGGAAATCTGCTGTACGACATTGTGCATATTGATATATTTTACACTTAAAAACTTTTGAGAGGGTAAATTTCATGCCAAGTTTTCTTGCTACAATAAAATAAAATAAAATAAATAAAAATTCAATCTTTTCATGGCAAAACCTTCAAACATTATGTTCAATTAAATTTCAAGTCCTATTAACATATGCTGTATTTAATTGGCACACTTCTTTATTAAGCATCTTTCAAAGCTCCACTTGATAAATAAAATCTCTTTACAGAACATATTATTATCTACTGATGTAAATTACAAGGTACACTTGAAAGAGTTGGCAAAAAGGGAAGAAAGACTATCACTATCTACTCTTCCCACTTAGATGGTTTACATGTAATCAATCTTTTTTATTTGGTTACATCCACTGACTAGTAACTTTCCATTTCCCCTTACTCCCTGCCAGGAACTACAATTCCACTATTAGAGTCTATTCTATTAGAATCTGATTGATATAGATACCTTGTATAAGCGCAGTCATTCAGTATTTGCAATTCTCTAACTGACTTATTTTACTTAGCATAATGTCCTCAAAGTTCATCCATGTTGTTACATATTAGAGAATTTCTTTTTTCTTTTAAAAGGCTGAATAGCATTCCATTGTATGTATATACCACATTTTCTTTATCCATTCATTTATTAAGGAATAATTAAGTTGTTTCCATTACTTGGCTACTTTGAATAGTGCTACAATGAACTTAGGAGTGCGAATATCGTTTCCAGGTCCTGATTTCAATTATTCAGATAAATACCCAGAAGTCGGATTGCTAGAACCTGTGGCAGTTCTATTTTTAATTTTTTAAGGAACCTCCATATTCTTTTCTATAATGACTGTACCAATTGCATTCCCAGCATCAATGTGCAAGGGTTCTGATTTCTCCACATGATCAATAACATTTGTTGTCTTTTGTTTTTTGATAATATCTTTCTAACAAGAGTTAGGTGATAACTCATTGTGATTTTGATTTGCATTTTCCTAATGATTGGTGACATTGAACATTTATTTAAAAAAACCTGATGGCCATTTTTATGTCCTCTTTGGAGTAAAACATATGTATTCTAGTTAATTGCCCCTTTTTAAAATTGATTGATTTTTTTTTTTTTTCTATCGTGGTGTAGGAGTTTCTCACAGATTTTGGTTATTCACAACTCATCAGATACATGATTTGGAAATATTTTCTCACATTTCATAAGTTGTCCTTTTTATTTTGCTGATTGTTTCCTTGCTGTGCAGAAACTTTTTGGTTTGAAGAAATCCCACTTGTATATTTTGGCTTTGTTGCCTGTGTTAAGGTGTCATATCCATGAAATCATTGCCAAGACCAAAGTCATGAACCTTTCTCCTTCTATTTTCTTCAGAGCTTATGTTTAGTTCTGTAATCTATTTTGAGTTAATTTTTGTATGATGTAAGACAAGGAGCCAATTTTATTCTATTGCATGTTGATATCTAGTTTTTCCAATATCATTTGTTGAAGAGACTTTTCTTCCCCCATCATGTAGTGTTGGAAACCTTGTCAAAGATTACCCGATCATCTGAGTGGGTATTTTTTTCTAGGCTCTCCATTCTGCTCCATTGGTCTATATGTCTGTTTTTATGCTGGTATTATATGCTTTTGTTTTCTTTTATTACTGTAGCTTTGTAATAGATTTTGAAATCAGAAAGTGTGAGACCTCTAGCTTTGTTCTTCTTTCTCAAAATTGATTTGGTTATTCCTGGCCTTTTGTGATCCCATATGAATTTTAAAACTGTTTTTTTTTCTATTTCTGTAAAAATGTCATTAGAATTTTGATAAGGATTGCATTGAATGTTCAGACCACTTTGGGAAGTATAGACATTTTAACCACATTACATTTTCCAACCCATTAGCACAGGATGTTTTTCCATTTGTTTGTGTCTTTTAAAAATTTGTTCCATGTTTTTCTTGTAGTTTTGTCTTTCACTTCCTTAGTTAAGTTTATTCCTAAGAATTACATTCTTTTCATAGCTATTGTAAATGTGATTGCTTTTCTAAACTCCTTTTACAATAGTTCATTGTTGCTCTATAGAAACACAACTGATATTTCTATTTACTTATGACTTTAAAGGTTCTTTTTAAATTAAGTCTTTAGGGTTTTCTATACATAAAATTTGATCACTTGCAAAAAGGTGCAGTTTTACTTCTTTCTTTCTTATATGGATACCTTCTCTTTCTTTTCCTTGCTTAATGGCTCTGGCTCAGACTTCCAGTACTCTGTTGAATAGAAGTAGGGAGAAGTGGCAACCTTGACTTGTTCTGGATCATCAAGGTAAAACTTTCAGTATTTCACAAGTGAGTGTGACATTAGCTCTGGATTTTTCATGTATGACCTTTATTTTCTTGAGGTAATTTTCTCTCTTTGTTTGTTGAGAATTTTTAACATGAGAGGATGTTGAATTTTGCAAATACTTTTTCTACACCTATTAAAATGAACATATTATTTTTACTTATTCTGCTAACGTGGCATATTACATTATTATTTTTTGAGACAGAGTCTCACTCTGTTGCCCAGGCTGGAGTACAGTGGCACTATCTCGGCTCACTGCAGCCTCCACCTCCCAGGTTAAAGCAATTTTCCTGCCTCAGCCTCCGATGTAGCTGGGATTGCAGGTGCCCACCACCATGCCTGGCTAATTTTTGTATTTTTAGTAGAGATGGAGTTTCACTATGTTGGCCAGGCTAGTCTCAAACTCCTGATCTCAGGTGATCCACCTGCCTTGGTCTTCCAAGTGCTGGGATTACAGGCGTGAGCCACCGTGACCGGCCAATGTTAATTAATTTTAATATGTCAAATCTTCCCTGCATTACAGGGATAAATCCTACTTGGTCATGGTGGAGAATCTTTTAACATGCTGTTATAACTGGCTTGTTAGTATACTGTTCAGGATTTTTGCATCTATATTTGTCAGGAATATTTGCCTATGGTTTTCTTTTCTTGTAGTTCCATTGTCTTTGGCTTCAGTATGAGGGTAATGCTGGTCTTATAAAATGAGTTTGAAACTGTTCCTTTCTCTTCAGTGTTTTGAAAGGATTTGAGAGGGATTGTCATTAATTCTTATTACAAATTTGGTAAAATTTACCAGTGAAGGCATCTATTTCTAGACTTTTCTCTGTTGGGAAATACAGCCCACTTTCAATAGTGGGCAGAATATCCAGACTGAAGATCAGTAAGAAAATTGAAGACTTGAGCAACACAATAAACCACATGGACCTAACAGACATTTAAAACATCTCATCCAACTGCAGCAGAATAAAATTCTTCTCAAGTATGCAGCAATCTTTCTTAAGGACAGATCACAGGAAGAGTCTTAAAATAAATCTTAACAAAATCAGTAAAATCACACCAAATATGTTTTCTGACCATGGCGGAATAAAAGTATAAATTTTAATAGCAGTATGAAAACTAAACAAATCACAAATGTATAGAAATGGTTAAATATTTTTGGTTATAAATATTTCTATTTTGTGAATTCATTCTGTTACAAATAACTTTGCATTTGACTGTTCCTTAACAAGTATTGTGTCAAATGTGATAAAATTACTCCTGATAAGCATTTCTAAATCTAAAGTATGTTTTGTTTTAAGTTTGTTTTTAATCAATGTTTATTTTAATATATGTTATGTATGTAACATTTGTTCTTCCTAATAACTTGGCATTTTAATCTAATGTAAGTCCTGAAAAAACTTTATAATTTGAGCTAGAGTTTATCAACCATCAACTAATTTCAATAATATGATAAATATTTAGATCTGAAGTATTCACCACTATGTCTAAAATACAAATTCCTTAAAGATTTTAGTAAAATTATGCTTGTTTCATTCTTCATAAATTTTACTTGTAAAATTAGCAAGATATGTTTTTATTGTTAAATATTTGGTGCTGTATCCTTTTGGCTAAGTCTATTTCAAATTTGTATGTATTAATCATCAGAACAAATGCCAAGAACATAATTCTAAGGGTACTTGGAGCTGATCTAGGGAACATTCCAAAATTTCAGTCACCAAGTGCTCCAACTTAACTAGGAAATTCAGCCAAGAACAACTCAAAGAGGAGGTTCAAAATCGGAGTGGCAAAATTTGGTGTTACTACGTAGTAAGCATTTGCACAAAATAGAACCTTGATACAAATTTATATATTTATGGGCAGAAAAATGGAGCATTAAGATGTGTTTGGGATAGAAAGAAAAAGTGTAGTGAGAATGGAATAGGTCTGTAGCAGTTTGTGAACTGGAAATCAGGCCTTTCAGGTGGCTCTCTTATTTTATTAATGGCATGGATTTTTGAAACATTATTTAAAAAAAAATCAAATGATAGGTTTTTAGATGTTATTATGTATTGTACACTTGAAAATTTTTAAGAGAGTAGACTTTAAAATTGATTTCTTTTTTATTTTTAAATTTTAGATTCAGAGGGTGCAGGTGTAAGTTTGTTACATTGATATATTGTCTGTTACTGAGGTTCAGGCTTATAGTGATCCTATTGCCCATGTAGTGAACTACCCAATAGGTCGTTTTTTAACCCTTGCCCTGCTCCTCTGTCCCCACTTTTAGAATCCCCAGTGTTTATTGTTACAACCTTTGTGTCCTTGTTTACCCAATATTTAGCTCCAGCTCCCACTTATAAGTGAGAACAGGCCCCATTTGGTTTTCTGTTTCTATGTTAATTTCCTTAAAATAATGGCCTCCAGCTGCATCCATGTTACAGCAAGAGACATGATTTTATTTTATGTCTGCATAGTACTTTATGGCATATGTGTATCACAAATTCTTTACCAATCCACCATTGACACACACCCTGGTTGATTCCATATCTTTGCTATTGAGAATAGTGCTGCAATAAACACACAAATGCAAGTGTCTTTTTGGTAGAATGATTTATTTTCCTTTGGATATGTACTCAGTAATGGGATTGCTGGATCGAATGGTAGTTCTGTTTTAAATTGTTTGAGAAATCTCCAAACTTCCCTCCACAGTGACTGAACTAAGGTATATTTCCACCAGCAGTGTATAAGCGTTCTCTTTTTTCCCCAACCTCAGCAGCACATTTTATTTTTTGACTTTTAGTAATAGCCATTCTTACTGGCTGGTATCTCACTCTGGTTTTGATTTGCAAGAAGAGTAGAGTTTAAATGTTCTCACCATAAAAAAGGTAAGTATGTGAGGTAACTGATATATAATTAGCTTAATTTAGCCATTTCACAATACACACGTATCAAAACATCATGTTTCATACTCTAAATTTATACAATTTTATCAGTTAAAACATTAATTCAATTTTTAAAATTTTATGTGTTATTAATTCTCTAGAATTATAATAAAAGTTCACAAGCAAGCCTAATTTGGGTAGTCCCCAAAAACAATTTGCAAGGCAAAAATGGTATCAAAAATGATCTGCTTAATTTAGTATAGCACCATAGCGGCACATGCAAAATCGTACATATGGATACCAAGAACACACTAAAAATATATATGTTAGCAATCCACACTAACCACACACTGGTAGAAGGATATTTTCTCATTTTAAGGGAGCACACAGTGAAAGTCAGCAATGTAATGTTTTGGTGTAATTAGAACTATAATTATGATGTAAAGAATTGAAAAATTTTAACTGCTGAAGCGAAATCTGGACTACATTTAAGGATTGATGAGTGTCTTGCATAGCATTCTCAAGATCCTTAATAATTCCTCAATTTAAAATATTTGTGTTGATGAGGTTGCATAGAGAATGTATACCCTTAACCCTTACAAGTATTCTAGCAGACAGGTCTCTATAGATCGTATAAGTGAGAAAGAAAAATGTGATATATTTTGAAAGCTAAGGTATTTGGATTGGTGCAAAAGTAATTGCGGATTTTGCCATTAAAAGTGGCAAAAACCACAATTACTTTTGTACCAACCTTATAACATACATTTATTTCTAATACTTAAGTATAATACATTGTTAGCCTTACTACTAATACTATCACTACTTCTAGTAGTTATCATTTTGTAAATTCCTACAATATATGTGGAATAATACATACACTCTTTCATTCTTACAACAACCTCAAAAAGCATGCATTTTTTATATTTTACAGGGTTCAAAGAGTTAAAGAAATGTGCCCAAATACCCTCAGTTACCAGGATATTTGAATGTTGGCCTCTCTGATTTTGAATTCTGTACTTATTACCACTGATACTGTTATGGGTCAGTAGTGTCTTTTTTGTTTGTTTGTTTGTTTTTTAGGCGAAGTTTCGCTCTTGTTGCCTAGGCTGGAGTGCAATGGCACGATTCTACTGCCTCAGCCTCCTGAGTAGCTGGGAGTACAGACAGACCCCACCACACGCGGCTGATTTTGTATTTTTAGTAGAGACGGGGTTTCTCTGTGTTGGTCAGGCTGGTCTCAAACTCCCGACATTAGGTGATCTGCCTGCCTCAGCCTCCCAAAGAAAGTTCTGGGATTGCAGGCGTGAGCCACTCCGCCTGGCCAATAGTGTCATCTTAGTATGTGAAGCTGAGATATCATTTGTTACTAGAAAAATTGTTATCAATATTTTTTGAGTGACACTCAGTTATAGAGACAGGCATGTAAAGCAAAAGGAGGTAAAGAAAAATTAAAAGAAAAGGAAAGGGAAAAACAATAGAGTTCAAAGAACAGAAACCAATATATAGCCAATATATTTGTATCAATGTATCACTATGTAGCCAATGATTAACCAAATATTGAAATAAACTGAAATTACTTGTTTTCTGCTCTTGCAGTTGATAAAAGTGCTAGTGAATGATGTGAGAACTACTAAACTTGAACAAAGTTACTAAATCAAGTCAAACTAACATGATTTGTCACATGAGATAGAAAGTACTATACAGTCTTTAAAGATAAACAAAAGCAGGTTCAGTTGATAATATTGAAAAGGAATACTAAAAAGTCACTTAATGTTTTTCAAAGGCTGGAAGTCTGAATCTAAAAAAAAATCAGTTAAATTTCATCTTCCAAAATGTAAAAGGAAATTATTTTAGATTGCGAAATGAGCTCAGTTACATAGAAATAAAACAATTTCAAAGATGGCTTAACAGTTTAACCAGCTGCCAAGCCACCGCTGTTTGCTGCCATCATTGAAGCACCACATAGATTAAATGGTGATCACTTTGGTCCAATGGTGTGTTAGAGTCAGGACACTGACTCATGAGATCCAACTGCACGCACCTCTGCCAACTCTGTGTCCAGTGATCACTGTAATATTGGTAGCACGCAATCAACAATGAAGGGAGTATTGATATCACAGAAATTAGAAAACACTACAAGGCAAGTCTTTATATTTATGGAAAGCTATTTTGGTTAAACATTTATCGGCACACCACTACTTTGAGTTGAACAAATTTTGGAATTCCTTGTTTCATGATTCTCTGAGTGTGCCTTGAGTCTATGATCACAAAATCTATGCAGACAATCTGTTTTGTGGAACAGTATTTTAGGGAATAAAGGGGAGATGACAGACTTGTGGAAAAAGAATGGGTACTGTATCCATAGAGGTCAAGTACTATAGAATTAAATAAATGATCAGCTGGCATATTTACAACTCACTAAGAAGGTTAAAATAATCTGACTATGATTGGTTTTATTTATCTATTTTGATTATTGATTCAATTATTTGATAATTTGTTATTTCAACTTTCACCCCAATTGTTACTCTCTGTATTACTTCAAATCCAAATCTGAATCAATTGACTGTGTCACATATAAATTTGACCTATATACAAATATTTAATACATGATGTCTAGTATCTTCAATGTGTATAGTTTTTGTTACTATTATTGATTGCTCACTCAAAAATTGGAAATGTATCAGGATACGTGCCTCTCATTAGTCAGTTAGATGAAGCACTTGAGCAAGATAAAGAATGATTTCCCCATAGTAGTGACCTTAGAAATGTATTTATTGCATTAGTACGTTATAGGAGCATCAAATCATATAATGGAGCTTGTCATTGATGCTGTTTTTCAAAAACTGCATAAAATCACATCAAAGGGATTACACTAAAAGCCCAGGCTTTACCGTACACAGTATATACATGTAACAAACCTACACTTGCCCCACCTTAATTTATACAAAAAAAACCCATGTTTTGTTATCCATGCTTTTAATAGCCCAGCTGTGAGGAAAGCAAGATGGCACTGTCCTTCAGGTTCACATAGATCAATTTCTTTATGTGCTTTATACCCATAGCTTCCCTAGGGCATTTACATGATAGGAGAGGGGAAGTTATTAAATAATACTGTAGTAAAAGTACAGAAGTGTTGTTACTTTAGTTTCTATTTCTAGTACCTGTTTATTAATATATTTTTATAATGGAATTCAGGTTGAGAGGCAGTATATAGGAAAGAGTCTATAATTTCTGAACATCTCTAGGGATAGAGACTGAACTGTTTAGATCTGAGATGTGAGCACAGAATCCAAACTTAATTTTAGGAGTTACTTCAAAATAGTTCCTCAGCAGGATAAATTCATAGACAAAATAAAATAAGACAAGACACTTTTCGGTGTGTCTTATGCCTACCACTGTTTTCAAAATAATATCTATTTTTCAACAAATATCAATGTAGTTCTTTAAATATCCAAATGTAATTTAACACATAAGTGAAATATATTATATGGTTATAATTTTGAAAATGAAACTTCTGGAGAAACTGAAGAACTTATTAATAGCAAATATGTGATTTCAGCTATTCAGCTTATCCTACTCAAAAATCATTTATTGTATTACAATGGATGTATCTTTTTGAATACTTACTGGTTTGCTACAAGTTTCTATTACACAGTGAGCCTGGTAAATATCATGCAGATGAAAACTCTAAGAACATACAGTGAATAGGAGGTAACTGTCTCCTGTATCTGTTGCTTAGGGTTCAGACTCTATCAGATAAGTTTTGCAAAATGTTGCCATTCTTTAGCAGGATTCTTAATGTACATTTATCAAATTCAATCTTCAGCTGGAATCCAACAGAATGTCTTAAGGAAAATATTAAATTAGTCATCCACATCAATCTTTTATTTTAAAACAATCAAGCAAATGAAACAGCATACAAATGAATATAAACACTTTCAATATAAGAGATGAAACTTGAGGCTGATAATGCTGTGACTGAGAATACAGTTAATGATCCAGTTCAGTAAACCTTCCCTGTAACAGCACATGCAATATTTTGCCCAAGACCTAGCATATGTGCTGAAAGTATGCAAAACTATAATTAGAGTATAAGCCAATCTGCTTTGTGATGGCATTGGGTAGCATGGAAAGTGTGTTGCTTGATTATGAAAACAGAATGCAGTGTAATGTGGCTACTTGTTCTTCTGCATGAGAAAAAAGTATTCCTGGCAATGATTTTTGTACCATTTCAAAATTCCTAGAGTGATTAGATGATACTCAAAGAAAAGCAACTACTTATGCATATTTTGGACAGATAGGCTTTTTCCAATATAGACTCTGATGTTACAGAAATAAGGAACTACTCAAATCCCCTGACACATTCCCTGCAAGGCATTCCAAATGTTGTCTTTTTCACTGCCTTAAATTAGCGTTGTTCTATATCTTTCTGCTTTAGGTCTTTTACTGGTAGCTCACCTGCTGTCACTCTGCCTCATTACATAGTATTCATGGTAGGCATCCTGCTGATCAAACATCCATATTTTTACATGACAACAATCTAGTGATAAAGATGCATATGAAATGAGCAATAAACTCTTCAGAATAAGTTAAATGCATATGAAATGAGCAATAAGCTTTTTAGAATAAGTTAAAGTAATACACTCAAATATTTCAGTAATTAAGGGTAGTTGTTAAAGCAGAGTAACATGTGACCACATTAATTCCATAAAATATAAGTGCACTAATAGTTTAAACTCAAAGAAGTTTAGAAAAATAGAAATAAAAAAATCAAAAAGGAGTTACTGTGTTACGGCTACCTAGGTCCTAGGTCCTAGGTCCTAAAAGCTACTACGGTTTTTGTTTCTTAGAAGGTCTGGTTTCCATTCAAGTCTGAACTATCTGCATATACTTTAAAATAATTATTTATCTCCCCCATACTTTTGATGTTTCTGCTTCTGTTACTTGCACTTAAATAAACCTATCTGATATATATAATTTTTCAAACCTCAATGAAATAAATACCATATTAATCTGTGTGAGATCACTTGGACTTTAAACAGGAAAACTGAAATGGTCAATTAATCAGATTCTTTGACTATCTTTGCCCTTCTTCTGACAAAAGATAGTCAAAAGCTTTGCCATCCTGTTACAAAACATAAGTAATTGGATTGCCAAATAGCTCTAGGCATGTTCCTTCTTGTAAGCAAAGTGATAAAATCCTGATTAAAAATTAGGGTCTCACAAGGAGTATGTGTTTTCTTTCCAATAACCCTATATTCACTCTCCCCTAAGTCAAGGTCGAACATTCCTAATCCAAAACTTCGAAATCCAAAATGTTCGAAAATCCAAAACATTTTGAGTGCCAATGTGATGCCACAAGTGGACAATTTCACACCTTAGCTCATATGACAGGTCACAGTCAAAATGCAGGCAAAACTGTTTCATGCACAAAATTATTTACGGTATTATATAAAATTACCTTCAGGCTATGTGTGTAAGGTATATATGAAACATCAATAAATTTTATATTTAGACTTGTGTCATATCACCAAGATATCTAACCACGTATATGAAAATATTCCAAAATCACACAAAAAAAATCTGAAATCTGCAACACTTCTGATGCCAAGAATTTTTAGAAAATGGATGTTTAACCCTTACTGTCTCATATCTGGCAGGCTTTAATATTCACAATGGTTTTATATTTAGTAATTGATAATTGCTTCAAGAGCAAATACCACTTCTTGTTTACAAATAGTTTTTCTTTAATTTGTAATTTTATTTTTGCAAACTTAAAATTACAATGAATTTCTCATGTTCAGTTATGTGCCAGATAATATGCAAAATTTTTTATTTTCCACTTCTGACTCTTCTGACTCCTCTCAATATTCAGAAAATTAGCCTTGTGATCCAGCTATAGGAACTGTGGTTTTGAGATGTTTTCATATATATTGCTTAGTACAATATATTGTTGTAATATATACACAAACCTTCACATCTAAATGCTTATGTACCCAGTGGAAAGTTTAGAATAAAAAATAATGTGGTCAAATTCTGTTGTAAAGCAAAAGTTGATGCTGTAATTTGCTATTTTTGTAAATCAAGACTGTCCTCTTGTGGTTTACTTAAATTGAAAATTATCTGTAGTTAGAGCTTCACCTGCTTATTGAGAACCTTCTATTTTCAGGGTGCTTTTAGAGGATTTGGGATTAGAATAGTGTTAAAACCTGAAAAGGTCTCTGCTCTCATAGATTTATAGTCCCGCAAAGGACGGTTTCCACTGACAAAGGACACCTGTTGTGGACTTCACATGAACGAGAAAGAAATTTCTATTGTATTAAACCAGTGATTTTTCAGTGATTGTCTATTATAACAGCTAGTGTCTCACAGGACAGTCACCAATTTGCAAACACCCTCAGTACCTATCCCCCTCACCTTTCATTGTGTTCACCTAGTAAAACTTTAATCCTTGCTATATTCAGCTTTACCAACTCTATGCCAACCTGCAAGAGAGCACCTGAAAGTGATGGGAAAATACACACACACACACACACACACACACACACATTTTGTCTGAACTTGCTTTTATATCGATGTCTATTCCGATAAAGTAGGAAATTAAAGATGTCCAGCAATTCTACTTCATTTGCTAGTTAATCCATTCTTCCACTATCCTACAAGGTGAGAATTTTACATCTCTTTCGCCCTTTTCATTTTTCACTGATGACCTTCTGTTGTGCCAAGCCCCTATTAACTTCAGTAGGGATGGCACCAGGTTTGAAAGGCCAGAGAAGAGACCCAGAGCCAGTGAACAAGACATGGAGTTTATTGGGAACTTATATACAGGGATGGTCCAGTGGCTGTGGGCTGGACAGTAGAACCACCATCACCTGCAGAAAATATGTCATTTATATAGCATTTTCACTAAACACCCCTCCCTCTAGCAGCTTCCATGTGGCAACCCTCATTTCTTATGTTAAATTATTGCTGTCAGCTGTGTCTGCCAGTGAGGGTATGCTAAAGTTATTGTTGTCAGGTGCATCTACCATACATCTCCCTTTCTAATTTTCTTTTTTTCCCTTCTTCTTTTTTTTTTTTTTTTTTTTTGAGATAGAGTCTCGCTCTGTCACCCAGGCTGGAGTGCAGTGGCGTGATGTCGGCTCACTGCAAGCTCCACCTCCCGGGTTCACGCCATTCTCCTGCCTCAGCCTCCAGAGTAGCTGGGACTACAGGCGCCCGTCACCACGCCCGGCTAATTTTTGTATTTTTAGTAGAGACAGGGTTTCACCATGTTAGCCGGGATGGTCTCAATCTCCTGACTGTGTGATCCGCCCTCCCCTTCTACTTTTCTAAGAAAATAGAAACAATTAGAAAATAATAGAATTCCACATTCCTCTACCATCAGTTATACCTTCTAACATCTCTACCTATACACACTGCCTTTCTTCCTGTTGGAAGGATCAACCACTGATGCTTCTACTGTAAACTAACTACTTCTCTTATTCTCCAGATTGCTACTCACTTTACTTGCACATATAACATGGCTCCTATAGTTGTCTCTTTTCTCTGCAGATTCATCATGGTTGTTTTTCTTTTCTACTGAATCATTTGCATTAGGATACCAACAAGCTATAATTTCTGTCATCCTTAAAAACACTTCCTTGACTTCACATCATTTTCTAGCTAGCTGCCACAACATTTCTTTGCTTTCCTTACAGCAAAATACCTAGAAATAATTTTCCATATATGCTGTCTTTGTTTTTCTTGAATATTCTCATTGACTGCATTCTAATCAGGCTTTTGCGCTCTCCATTTTTCTGAAAATACTGCTTGTGACAGTCATAAAGGACTTCCATGTTGCCTAATCTAAGAGTCACCTTTTGGTCTTTATCTTATTTAACCATTCAGCCACATTTAACCAGGTTGATCCCTCTCTTTCAGAAATATTTGTCTCCTTTGGCCTCATGAACATTCTCAGTTATCTTTCTATCTAACTGACTGGTCATCCTTTCTTATTTTTCTGATTCCTAAATATTGGAGTGCTTTAGTCCTGAACTATTAGAACTTCTTCCTTTTCTGTCCACATTCACTTCTTATTTCATTTCATCTAGTATGTGACTTTAAACACATATATTTATTTAAATAAATATATTGATATAGATGGTATTTGAAGTCAAACACTAGATAAAATAAAATAAGACATTAGGATACATTTTTATCTTTAGCCCTATCTATCCCCTGAAATCCAGACTTTTATTCAACTCTTGATTTAATATTTCTACCTAACATGCCTGATAGGCATCTCAAACTTGACATGTACGCAAATGAATTTGTGAGTTCTCCCCGCTAAAACTGTACTTTTTAATTACTCTTCTCAGTAAATGGTAACCCCCCGCTACCATTGCACAGACTACGTTGTAGCTGTGCATAATTACTCTCTTTTTCAAATCCCTCTGTGACCTCGCCCTCATCTTCACTACTTCTCTGACCTCATTTCTATTCCTGAAGTACATCAAGCACGTTGCTACCTTAGAGCTTTTACATTTTACTGCCATTTCCCACCAGATGACTTTCCTTCTAACCGCATTCATGTCTCTACATACCTCTCATCTGCTTGGAGATGTATTTCCTGGCCTTCCTCTATAAAATACCATTGCTTTCCTTTGAGCATTTATCACTACCGGACATATTATATATTTGTTTATTGTCTGCCTTCCTATAATAAAGTGTTAGCTCCATGAGGGCACAATTTTACAAGCTTTATTCACTACTGTTTTACTAATACTTGGCAAATGGTAGATCGTAAATGTCTATTATAAATGACTAAATGGGTAGATAAATAACAAAAAAGATGACTATATCTGGAATATAGTGAGCAAAAGAGCATAGAGAACAAGATGGAGGGATAGGAAGGGGCCAGATTTACATAGTCACTTTTAGGCCATTATAAACACTGTGGACTTTTTTTTAAAGTATAATATTAGCTACTTACTACTTGTAAAAACTCTGCTAGGAATGATTGTGTGTGTGTTTGTGTGTGTGTGTTGGAAGGATTGCAAAGAGAAGGAAGTCATGTTTTCTTACAATACAGAAGGATAATCTGGTTTGTAAAGAAAACAATAACTAATAGTTTCTTGAAGGAACCAAGAAAACTGGAAGAACAAAGTTCTTCTCAAATAGTTGTGACATTCATAAAAGCAGAGTACATATGTGAAATACTTTTGTAAATTGTAAAGATAGTGCTTACAATATTTGACCATTCAGACACACACACACATGATCTGAACAGTGCCTTATACATATTAGATGCTAAGTAAATGTCTTTATAATAAATGGATGAGGAAATGTCATTATTAGTATTACTAGGAAATGTTCATAATAACAATCTGCAAGCAGATAGAAGTTAAAAAGTAACCAGTGCACTGCATCATAATACGTATTTTATCTGTCCCAAAAAGTTTTCCCTAAAGATATTTTTGCTTAAATTCTAATTTCACGAGGACACTCAGCTTGTACCAGTGACTATGACTGCCCCAAACCACTCCAAGCTGCCTAGAATGATTGAAGTAGAAAACGTTTTAAATATAAATTTACTAGAGTTGGGTAATGGTAATTGTATTGTCATTTAACGTTTTCTTTAATCTGTTTTAATTAAGGTAAGCATCATTTTCCAAATATACAATTGCCATTCTTATTTCAGATTTACAATATTTCAATGTATCATCAACATATATGTATTTTTTGAATGTTTCTACTCCTTCATTGGTTTCTATGACAGTAGTCTTTCCTTAATTTCTCAAAACTCAATTTATTCATTTGCTCTTTATCATTAAATAACTATCTATTGCATAACTACTATATGTAAGGCATGTGTTGGATACTGGAGCATACAAATCTGAATGTGACAGGAGGCTGTTCAGTGAAGTAGTTGAGGGCATGGACACCTGTGTCAGACTGCCTGGATCAACAGGCCAACTCTAGAATTCACTAACTTTGACATTGGGTAAACTACTTAATATCTCTTTGAACCAGTTTTCCCACAGATAAAATAAGAGTAATAATAGTGCCTAATTCATGTATTTTTAATGAAAAACAAGTTAATTAATTAGTGTATGTGAAGCATTTAGAACAGAACCTGGCATATGGAAAGCACTCAATAAATGATGTTACTAATAACAAAATGTCCTGCCAGCGTTGCTGAGAATGTAACTGAGAAGTCAGAAAAAAGGAAATCAATATAATACACACACTACAACTGAGCTATGTAGTGGGCACTTACTGCTTTTTGTCATTAATTCTTCTTCTTTTGCCTATTCCTAAAATATGGGATCCACATTTTCTTCCTGGTTGATTTCATCTAGTTTCATGGTTTCATTTATCAGCTCTTTGCATATACATGTTAACTGTGTCATAAAGAATTATTATAATTTTCCTGAGAGAAAAGCCTTGTTTTATATGTCTGTTATGACTTTCACAGTACAATAAATATTGGGACTCAATAAATACTTGCTGAGTTGATTTTGTATCACTTGGCTGAAAAGTCATAGTCTCTGAATAGGCATATACTTGTACAGGTAAAAGTGTTTTGAATCTCATATAGCAACAACTATGTTTTTTAGTGCAAAGCTCTCCAAATCTATCTTTGTGTGATTATTGACTAAATTTTTTATTTTACTTACTCCAATAGTTGGTAACCCACTTGCATAGGATGTTAACTGTTTCTTGTTGTAATATTTTAATTATCTATATGTGAATGTATATTATATCTAATATACTGTGTTATGTAATTTAATATATAATGTATTATATTCATAAATATATAGTATACATTATATATGTACATATATTATAGGACCTATATAATAACCTATACTAATATTACATATTATAGTGTACATAATGTATCACATATAACATAATTATAGATCATATACATATGTATATATTACATATTTATGTATATAATATATATCATATACATAAATATATACCTGAACTGCTTAATAAACTTAAATTTTTCACAGATACTCCACATATCAACTTTATTTTGATAATAATACTTTAACAGAGGACTAAAACATGAAAAATAAACAAAATCAAAGAGAAGAGCCTAGTCATCTGTGTATTTAGATATATGTGAACTGGTATATGTGTATTTATCTCAATATCATTTTAATATTCAACCTCCTTATGAAAGCAACCATATTCTTTTCAGCCTGTACATAGAGAGTTATTTAGGGATAACTGAGTTAGTCATAACCGCATAAATAAGGTTTATATGAAAGGATCTCATAAAGTTAATATGGGGGCCAGATTGCTTTAGTGTTCTGGAAACATTCATCTTCCATAACCTTCAAGTTTTTAATGAGTGAAATAGGCATTATTATTGAATACCATGTTCAGAGAGATTAACTAATAAGCCATAATAACTGACAGAGTTTCGGGCAGTTCATTCATTAGAGTGTAGACTCCTTGAGGGCCTTGTTTTATTTGTCATTAATGACCAACAAAATGCTATACATGTCTGTTGAATGAAGAAATAAATGACTGATTTCAGTTTTCTCCATTTTCACTTACCTTGTCATAATTACCTAATCACTCTAGGACACCTTATGTTAAAGTATAGTCCAATGTAACTTGCATTAGAATCACCTAAATATCTTCTAAAAAATGCATTAATCTAGGCCTTACTTCCTATCTACTGAATCGGGATGGGGAGAGGTGTTTTCAAAGAGCTTGCATTTTAAAAAAGTCTTCTAGGTGGTTTTATGTAACTCTGCATGAGAGCTGTAAATCATTACTGATTAGAAAATTTATTCAAAAAATACAGGCAACAGGAAAAAATGCTTAACTTTCCTATTTGCAAGTTTCTTTGTTCATTTTGTGAACATTTGTGAGATTTGGGTAGAATTTGAGGAATAAATGTTCATTCTTTTCTGTCATAAAATAAAGAGCAGTCAAGACACACACACACATACGTGCACACACAAAGACACACAGAGACATATACACAGTGATTGCCCTCAGCCAAACACAAATCAAGCAGAAGAAAAAAAAATCAAGATTGATTACATCCATTTAACACTTGACATTTTAATCAGAGTTGTTGGCAGTTCCCGGTTCCTGAGTAGCTATACTAACTTGCAACAAAATCCTACATAGCTCTGATTTCCTGAACACAGATTTTTAAACCTTTGTTTAGAGAAATATGTATGTGTTTTACAGGTGCCTTTTGAAATCAATGTTTATTCATAAAGCTGTTTTGGCATTATTTATAACTTACTAAACTGTGGTGTGTGGGTACTTATTGTGACCTTAGTGATGTTTTTAATATGTGGGTTAAAATTATCAAGAGTGTGAAAAACAATGAAATAATGTCTCTTGCAGCAGCTTGGATAGAGCTGGTGGCCATTATTCTGAGTGAAGTAACTCAGGAATTGAAAAACAAATAACGCATGCTTTCACTTATAAGTGGGAGCTAATCTATGGTTATCCAAAACCACCCAGAGTGATAAACGGACTTTGGAGACTCAGAAATGGTGAAGATAGAAGAGAGTGTGGAATTAAAAAATACATATTAGGAACAATGTATGCTACACTGGTGACAGGTGCACTAAAATCTCAGACTTCACCACTGAGAAATTCATTCATGTAACCAGAAACCACTGGTACCCTCAAAACTATTGAAATAAAAATAAATAAATAAAATAATTAGTATTTTGAATGGAAAATAACCATCAGTGTGTTAATATTTGCTGTGGTTTGAATGTGTCCCCCAAAGTTTATGTGTTGAGCATTTTATCCCCAATGGAACAGTGTTGGGTGGTAGGGCCTAATAATATGTGATTATTAGTTCATGAAGGCTCTGCCCTCGTGAATGGATTAATGTCATTATTGTGTGATTGAGTTTATTATAAAAGCAAATTCTACCACCTCTTAATACTCTTGCTCTTACCCTCTCTTCCCCTTCCACTTTTAGCCATGGGGTGATTCAACATGAAGACCCTCACCAGATGCTGGTGCCATGCTTTTGAATTTCCCAATCTCCAGAACCATGAGCCAAATGAATTTCTGTTCCTTGCAAACTACCCAGTTTGTGGTACTCTTTTATAACAACCAAAAACGAACAAAGAAGATATTGACAAAACTTGTTTTACACATGTAAGTCTATAAATAAAATCCATTGCAAAAAAGTTATTCTGATATTACAACTTTTGCTCAGTTCATTGTCAAAGAAAATATAACAGTTTCCCTGAAAGGGATTATTTCATATTCCTGTTACATTTTCCATAATACAGTAATGATTTGGATTCAGTAAACACTTGATGAGGTAATCTTTTATCTAACTAAATAGAATATTTTAAAAACTCTGATGGCAAAATAATTACAAAACACATGTGGGAAAAATTAAACATTAATATAATAATACTATCGGATCTACTACTTAAATTCATAATTTATTACTATTTTCATTTTCTTGGTAGAATATTTTCAGTAAAAATCAAGGATTCATTAGGAATTAAGACTTAAAAATTTCTAAATGGTTGGCTAAGAGAGCCAGAGTTCAAGGGAATCTCAAATTAAATCTTGTTATACACACAGTAAGGGATTAGTAAATGTATTATGATCTAATTGTCCATATCATCAGTTTAGTTATCAATAGTATTGAGAGGAGTCATGAAATTACAAGAATGGCAGAAACCATATTGTGTGGTAGGTGGAGAGTAAGTCAAGAGCAAATGTAATACTAGCATATCAAAGATTAGAAAGTAAATTACCTTATTTTCTAATCCGCGTTTATGTTTAGGTCTTTGACTTAAGTGGAAGACACAAATATATCTTTTCCATGTTAAACTTTATATATATATATATATATATATATACATATATAATATTAATTGAAAATAGAAAATATTCATCTTCACTTCATATGGGAAACTAATTCCACGTCAATCATACTTGGCTGGCTGCCAAAAGAGTACTCTGCTCCTCTTGCTGATGTAATGAACACATGGATCATGTCAGGAATGTCATATTACTTTATAATGATGGATGGATGGCACCAAGCTTAAGAATATGATCAGAATCAAGTTAAACAGAGTTCTTCCTGGGAATTCTTAAATTGAACTGGAGGTGAAGTCTTCTTGCCTCCTAATCATTGGGCTATCTAATTGATTAAGAGAATCAGGACTCTTGTAGCGATTCTTCAAAGTCGTGTGCAATAAGAGATGATAAAATTAATACTGGTTGCTACACACTTAGCAATAAGATACAATGAGAGAAATATGTGGAGGTAATGTGAGATGGGTTTTGGAGAGAGTGATAAAGGAAAAAATAAAAAAAGAGATAAGAAATAAATGAGAAGAGAAAAGGGAAGGAGAGAACGAGAAGGAGAGAGAGGGGGAAAGAGCAAGAAAGACTGAGATCTAGAGCTCCAGCTTTATTCCTGGATATCTCAGTTATGTAAAATGAGATATTCCTTTTTTTAAATTAAATCAGTTTCTGTTATTTGTAACAGAAATTATACTAACTACTAGTAAAAGGATTGGTGTTAGATGAATTAGGTGAACAGTTATCTCATTAAAAGATAAGCCCATCATGGCCTACATGGGTTACCCTAAATAAGAACTAGAGAAATCTTTATTTGATATTTGATCTGAAAACAAATATAAAGTGTTTCTAGAACATATTCTTCTTCTCACTATCAAAAAAATCTATTGCCTTTATTTAGTATAGAATGTCTAAATACGTCCTCATCACTGAATACCTTTGAAAACTCAGATAATCTGTATCTTAAAGTTGTTTTTCTTTTAAACAGGGAAAAAGTAAGACAATAATAAAATGTCACAACTACATGGAATTTAAAAATCATCTGTTATATTTTACCCAAAATACTTGATATATTTACATATCTTCTTGAATAAAAGATTTTAGGGTAAAATGGTAATTGTAGGTTAAACAAAGTTGATCACATTTTGATGAATCATAGGAATTTTCAAATCCTATAAGATATTAATTTCCATTGCTAATTTCCAAGAAAAGAGGGTAACCATGTTTCCAAAAAATTATTTGTTTGTGCAAAATTTGTATTAAAACATACAACCACTGACTTTAGTTTGGTACTTTTTTTTTTTTTTACAATATGGGGTACTAACTTATCCTTAACATTATAAAATATTATATTTTTATGAGTGCTAGTAAATTAATCTAGAGAGAAATACTACATACCTGTTAAATACAACAAAGGATGTATATTTTTGCTGATATTAAAAGATCCTATCATGAATGACCGTAGTCATCTGTCAGGTAAAAGGCTTGGGATGAATTCTGGATCATCATGTGTTACTGCTCACTGGAAAGGGTTTAATATGTGTCTTGGTCTGTTTGCGTTACTATAAAAGAGTACCAGAGGGCGGGAGATTTATAATAATAAAAAGGTTTATTTGTCTTACAATTCTGATGTCTGATAAAAGGTCAAGATTGGTCATATACATCTAGTGAGTGTCACAGGCTGCTTCCACTCATGGCAGAAGGTGAAGTGGAGAGAGTGTGTGCAGAGATCACATGGCAAGAAAGAAAGCAAGAGAGCAGTGGAGGGAGGTGTCTTGCTCTTTTAAACAACCAGCTTTCACACAAACTAACAAAGTGAGAACTACCTTATTACTGCAAAAATGACACCAAGGCATTCATAAAGGATTCACCCACATGACTCAAACACCTCTCATGAGGTCCCACCCCCAACATTGAGGATCAAATTTCAATATGCGGTTTGTGGTTACAAACATTCAAACTGTAGCTATGGGAAACTTACATACCAAGGATGCGGAAAGAGAAAGTATAGGTCTCAAATCCACCCATATCCCACAAAGATGTATGCCAGGGCCAGGTGCTGCTGCTGGACATAGTTTAAGTCAGTGTTCTGGGACAGGCATACTGCTGCTCTGTTGTTTTCTCCTTATAAGATAACCATGAAAGCAATCTCCATTAATGAGGGAATAAATAGGCTGCTTGTCTATATGCTAAGTTTTTACTAGAGTCATCTGGGGAGTCATCTGCCGATCACTTTGGGAGCCTGTAGGAGACTGACTTCAAAAATGGCCCTTACCTCCAAACAGAAAACAACAAAGCAACAACAACAACAACAGCAACAGCACTGGTTTCATGATATGTGGATTGGGTTTAGGTCCTCCATTTGTGAGAAGGTCCTCCACTCCACAGGCAATCCCAGCTTGTTTATTGTGCTATTAACCCAGAGAAAACTTTCTGGTTCATTTGATGAAATTCCAGGTCACATCACAGATTTATAAAATATACTTTAGGTAAAAAAAACAAAAAACAAAAAAACAAAAAAAGCAAGGTGTGGGACAGCGTATATTGTATGAAAACATTTGACTAATTTACATTTTTTCTCCCTAAAGGCAATCTGACTCTATCTATCAATCTATCAACAATCTTAACTTTAAAGAGTGATAGAGTTAAATTGGGAATGTAGGAGGGACTTTAAAAATATATATATATAACTTTCTATGCTGTTTGAAATTTTTGAATAATGAATATATATTGCTTACATTGAAATAATATTTTAAGTTATTTTCTCAAATATCACATATCTAAGACATTATATGTTTTCCTTTAATTAACATAAATCTTAATAAAATGGGAATAGATAAACATATTTAAACTCCTGATGTAAAGTACATAGTATATTTTATTATTTTTCTTTAACTTTTAAGTTCAAGAATAAATATGCAGGTTTAATATATAGGTAAACTTGTGCCACGGGGTTTTGCTGTACAGATTATTTCATGACCCAGGTATTAAGTCTAGTACACTTTAGTTATTTTTACTGATCCTCTCCTTCCTCCCACCCTACACCCTCTTCTGGGCTGCAAGTGTCTGTTATTCCCTTCTATGTGCCCATATGTTCTCATCATTTAATTCTCACTTATAAGTGAGAACATGCAGTATTTGGTTTCCTGTTCCTGCATTAGTTTTTTAAGGATAATGGCCTCCAGCTCCATTCACGTTCCTGTAAAAAAAAAATTAACTCAGTCTTTTTTAAGGCTGCATAGTATTCCATGGTGTATATGTACCACAATTTCTTTACCACAATATGCTTTAACCTATAAAGCATATATGTTGATTTCCTGTCTTTGCTGTTGTTAATAGTGTTTCAATGAACATCCACACACATGTGTCTTTATGGTAGAATAATTTATATTCTTTTCTTTACTTTTTTTTAAGACTGAGTCTCACTCTGTAGCCCAGCCTGGAGTGCAATGGCACGATCTCAGCTCACTCCAATCTCTGCCTCTCAGGTTCAAGTGATTCTCCTGCCTCAGTCTCCCGAGTAGCTTGGATTAGAGACATGTGACACCACATCTGGCTAATTTTGTGTTTTTAGTAGAGACGGGGTTTCACCATGTTGGCCAGGCTGGTTTCAAACCCTTGACCTCAGGTGATCCACCCGCCTCAGCCTCCCAAAGTGCTGGGATTATAGGCATGAGCCACCGTGCCCAGTCAGAATGATTTATATTCTTTTGGGTATATACCCAGTAATAGAATTTCTGGGTCAAATGATAATTCTGCTTTTAGTTGTTTTTTTTTTTTAATTTTTTTCTAATTATTATACTTTAAGTTCTAGGGTACATGTGCACAATGTGCAGGTTTGCTACATATGTATACTTGTGCCATGTTGGTGTGCTGCACCCATCAACTCGTCAGCACCCATCAACTCGTCATTTACATCAGGTATAACTC